>NC_135289.1:1006517-1316517 GCF_051311805.1 Agelaius phoeniceus
AAAGATCCGTCCACAGACAGATCTCCAAAGAGATTATGATTTTTTTTTCAGCATTGCTGTTGCTTTAATCCGTGCTCTCTTTAGACAGGGAATGTCTAATTGGTGCACTGGTGAAATCAAATGTTTAAATAGACTGAATGGCAGACTTTTTCCCTCTGTTGTGACATTAATCCCCCAATATTCCTGGGCCCCTTGCTGGGTATTGAGGCAAAGAAAGGAGCCAGAGGAGGTCCCCCTCTGTACATCTGTGAGGTGAAAACTCCCTGGATACCCTCCCCAACATGATCCAAGCCATCAATTAAAGCCAGGGCCGCGCTGCAATCAGCACTGGCACACAGGGAATGAGTGTCTCCATGTGATCCCCATTGCCCTGGCCCAGGGCAGCCTCTGGGATGGGGCAGGGAGGAGAGGGGAGGCCCAGACAGAGCCTGGGCTGCAGCAGAGCTCCCTGCAGGGCTGCACCGGAGCCTTCCCCACCCCGGTGCCCTGGGCACTGAGAGAGCTGCAAGGAGCTGCTGCAGGAGCAGGTGAGGTGGAAATCCGGGGGAAATTAAAGGGTTGGTGCTCCCGAAGTTTTCTCCTTTTGTTGTTTTTACCCTTTCCCAGGCTCTGTTCACTGTAACAAAACTGATAGCAGAGTTTAAAATGAGCTCATAGTGCAGCACAGCAGAGTCTGTTCTGCCTTTCTCTGGGGCTGCCTGGGCTACCTGAGGAGAAGGAGTTTTGTAAACTCCTGGGTTTGTGTTTGGCTGGGAGCGTCCCCCTCCCTTCCCTGGCAAAGCTCCTGAGAATCCTGAAGGAGTCTGGAGCAGTGAGCAGGCTCTGCATTCCCCCATCACTCGCAGGAGGCTTTGCAGAATCTGCAGCAGCAGATTAACACTGCCAGAGCCACAAATCAAAGGATTTCCAGTTCCACCCCGCTCCCACCTATTATGCAGGGGGAGAAAAAAAAAAAATCTCCATCTCCTCAGACAAGAGGGAAAAAAAAAGAGATGGAATTAGGGTTTAAAATCATTTTGGTTTGCATTTCATTCCGCTTGGCTCTGTCAGTGATACACGGCGCCTACAGAAGAATTAGAAAGATTATTGTGGAATAGAAGGCAGAGCCACAGCGTGTTTGACAATATGCTCTGTATTTTACCTTCATTAGGACAGGGAGCTTGAAATACTCATTTCTTTATGATGAAGGAACTAAAGATTTCCAATGAGAGCGGAGCAGGGAGCGGGCAGGGGAGATTTATTGCTAAAGCAGCTTCTTAATCACAGCAAGCACCTGAACTCACTTGTGGAGATGCTTCTCCCCCAGGGCACCCCTTCAGTGAGCTGGGGAAGGGACAGCCCTGAGCTGGAACTCAGCCAGCCCTGACGAAATTCGGGTGCAGAGATTTTGGGAAGCCCCAGTCTGACCCCTTTGGGATGTGCCCCCCTCCAGAGGGGACAGCTGTGCCACCATGGGCCCTGCTGCGTTTGGGATCTTTGTGCTGGCCCCTACTCCTTCATTAGGGGCCAGTAATTAACTGCTCACCCCGGGCTGGAGGGGCAGCCTGGCCCTGAGCCCCTCTGGCAGGCGCCAGCAAAGCCAGTCCTGCCTCAGGACTCTCCAGCAGCTGGAGGGGCCCTGCTGGATGGGGCCAGCACAGCTGGATGGGGGCCAGCACAGCTGGATGGGGTCAGCACAGCTGGATGGGGTCAGCACAGCTGGATGGGCCCTGCTGGATGGGGCCAGCACAGCTGGATGGGGCCAGCACAGCTGGATGGGCCCTGCTGGATGGGGCCAGCACAGCTGGATGGGGTCAGCACAGCTGGATGGGGCCAGCACAGCTGGGATGGGCAAAGGTTCCAAAAGCCATGGATGGACGCCCAGTCCCATGGCTGGCCTGGGGGGGAAGGCTCAGCTCCTGCTCCCAGCCCCTGTCCCCGCTCTGCTGGGTGGCCCTGGGCTCATGGGGACAATCTGGGGACACTTTGGATCACAGCTGGGCTCCGGGGTGGCACCAGAGGCCACAGGGGCTCTCAGCTTCCTCAGGTGGGAACCTCTCCCTGCTCCTGCCAGGGACACGTGCAGCAGCCCTGGAGGGGGAAACACGAGGAGGCAGCAGAATATTCATTTAAAAAGAGGTGGGAGTGGGGTGCAGAGCTTGGGTCGCGCTGAGGAGCCAAAGGAAGGAGAGGAGAAGGTGACCCTGTCACTCCTGGTATGGGCCAGCCTGGCCGAGGTTTTCGTGTTGTATTTGATTTTTTAACATCACTAAATATTGCTGGGTTCTTTCCAGGGTTATTTCTGTGCTCTCCTCTGTATGATCCCCTTTCTTTCAGCTCTTAGCTGTGGGAAGATGATTAAAAATGGCACATTGTCTGCACCTGGAATTCTGACACAGCCCCGGCACAGGCAATTGTGCTCCTGACAGTAACAAGGCGCTCTGGAACTCGGGATCCGGGGACTTTCTGTTCTCCTGCCCTTGCACTTAATGAAACCAGAGTTTGTTTTAGCAAGAAAAAGCCAGAGTTAATTTCAGCTCAGCTCAAACCAGGGGATCCAGAGGCAGGAGCCCGGAGTTATGGGAAAATCCAAGGAGAGGAAGGGATAAGGAGCGCTAGGAAAAGAAAAATCCTTTTCATTTCCCAGGAAGACATGATGAACAGGAGAGAGAGAGAAAAAATCACTTGACAAGGCTCTTCTAAAGAGGAAGAATAGTGCAAAGTGCTGGTTAAATTCCCATTGATCCTTCACTCAGCTTCCCATATACATGTGGGTTTGACTACTTGATACTTCCTTTCACTGTCATAAGTAATAACCGAGGGGAAACAATCATTTCTAAATAACTGCCTATGATTCTTCTATTGTAGTGATTAGTGCTGAATAATTATTAGCTGCGCCGCGTTTCTGCGGGAGCTGCCTATAGACGGTGCCTATAGATGGTGCTCTTGGCCTCGCACAGCCGCTCCTCGCCGGAACCCGCGTCCGAAACCCCCCGGGAATGGGGGAAAAAGGCAGAAATAAGGCAAAAAAGGCAAAAAAGGCAAAAAAGGCTCTTTTCCCCGCGCTGCTCCCCTGCCGGGGTTGTCTGGGAGGCGATGGCGCTGTTTGATCGCCCTGGGAGCGGCAGCAGAGGCAGGTTTGGGTCCTGGCAGGGATGGAGAGCCCGAGGCGATGTCCAAAGCCCTTATCCCGCACTGCCAGCGGCGCTGAAAGGCTCCCGAGCACACAGGTTCGTGACCCCACAAAGGCGGCTATCAAAGGTGCAGACAAAGAGAAATTGCGATCCAGGGGCTCCGAGCAGAGCCTGAGCTTCCCCCGGCGCTCCCCAGCCCAGCAGCGCCGGAATGATTCGCTGGGAACAGCCTCTGCATGCAGGAGCACGCTGACCATGGGCGAACAATAAACAGGGAAAGGAGAGGAGAGGAGAGGAGAGGAGAGGAGAGGAGAGGAGAGGAGAGGAGAGGAGAGGAGAGGAGAGGAGAGGAGAGGAGAGGAGAGGAGAGGAGAGGAGAGGAGAGGAGAGGAGAGGAGAGGAGAGGAGAGGAGAGGAGAGGAGAGGAGAGGAGAGGAGAGGAGAGGAGAGGAGAGGAGAGGAGAGGAGAGGAGAGGAGAGGAGAGGAGAGGAGAGGAGAGGAGAGGAGAGGAGAGGAGAGGAGAGGAGAGGAGAGGAGAGGAGAGGAGAGGAGAGGAGAGGAGAGGAGAGGAGAGGAGAGGAGAGGAGAGGAGAGGAGAGGAGAGGAAGGGCTGCTGAGACACCCTGCCCTGCCCTGGAACGCTCTGCACCAGGAGCTGCATTGCTGGGATTGGCATTTCCCCCAGGATGGGTTTTTGCACTGGGGTTTGTGGGGTTTTGCAATGAGGTTTTTGCGGTTTTGCACTGGGGTTTGTGGGGTTTTGCAATGAGGTTTTTGCGGTTTTGCACTGGGGTTTGTGAGGTTTTGCACTGGGGTTTGTGGGGTTTTGCACTGGGGTTTGTGGGGTTTTGCAGTGAGGTTTTTGGGGTTTTGCACTGGGTTTGTGGGGTTTTGCACTGGGGTTCGGTTCCATTTCTGGGAACGTGCAGCACAGGAGCTGTGCTGGGAACAGAGGAGGAGAGGGAAAAGCCTGCTCAGGAACCACTGCTGCCATCCTCTGAGTGCCTTCTGCTGCCTCTCCCAGGCTCAGCAGCTGCAGCCTGGGGACCTCTCCAGGCTGCCAAAGCCCTCAGCTCTGGAGCTGCACTGAGGGGAGCCTTTCTGTGGGATTGGGCTGTGCTGTGCAGGGGCTGGGCCCTGAGGGCTCTGCAGGGGCTGCTGAGAGGATGGAGACCCTGCTGGGATGGGGAGAGCTCTGACCAAGCGACCAAGCTGTGCCTTTCTCCCTGGGCAGGGCGAAGGGTGGCACCTGCACACTGGGGTGCAGGGCATTCCCTGCTGGACTTCCCATTCGGGGCTCCTGAATCCTCTGCAGGGGCCAAACAGCAAAACCAACCACAATGAGGTCCTTTTCCACCCAAAACTGCTCTTGCAGGGTCTTGCTGACGTGCACCAGGCAGGGAGATGCAGCAAGGCCACTGCTGTGGCCATGGTGACAGCAGCGAGGGTGACAGCAGCGAGGGTGACACGGGCTGGGCTGGAGGGGAGCTGTAAGAGGACATTGGGTTGGTTCAGTCACTCGGGTTTGCTGTGGAGGAGGCCCAGGATGATGGCTCTGGTTTTTCTCTTGCAACTGTCCCAGTGTGTAATAGAAAAATGGTTTAAAAATTCCCGATGACAAGAGCTGGCAAGCAGCAATCCCTCATGGTATCGATCCCCTCCACCAGCTGCACTGCTCGGGATCATTCCCATGGCCCTGCCTGGGTCAGGGTCAGCTGGACCGAGGTGTTCCTGCCTTTGAGGAGCACGAGGTCCTGCTGTGGCACCGGGACTGCCTTTTCCTCCAGGTGTTTGATTCCAGCTGTTCCCAAACCCCTGTGGGCTGCTGCCGGTGACCAGCGAGGTGTGAGGTGTTGGGAGATGCTGCTCCCTTTGGTCCCCTGCAGCTTCCAGGTGTTTCTAAGGCAGCAGGAGAGGCCAGGTCACGGCTCTGTGGCTGAAGCACTCAAACCTGAGGAGGGTTCCTCTGGTTCCCAGCCGCGGGTGCTCACAGCCATGGCCCCTGCCGTTGGGTTCTGGCAGCTTTTGGCAGGAGCTGTGGGGCTCGGTGGCTTCAGGGGCATTGCAGGACATGCCCAGCTCCGGCTCTGCTGGAGGTGACCCGGCCTTGGCAGAGACCCAGCCCTTCCAGAGAGGGGAAACTGAGGAACGGGGAGCTCGGGTGTCGCTGCTGCCACCCGAACTGGAGCCGGGGGGCGCGCAGGGGGTCGGAGCCGGGGCCAGACGCGGCAGCCCCGTTCCCCTCCCTGCAGCCCTTGCCCGGGGTGGGACAGCTGCGGGGCAGCTGCGGGGCTCTGTGGGCACAGCTGTGCCGGGGAGGGAGCGCGGGGAGGCTGCCCGGGCGCTGCGGGGCTTTGTTCCAGCGCGGAGCCGCTCCCGGGCCCGGCTGGGCCGCGCTCTGCGGGACGGGGGGGCGCAGGTGAGGAGGGGAGGGGGCGCCGAGCCCCGCGGGCGGGCAGGGAAGGGTTAACGCGGCGCGGGGGCGGCGCGGGGGCGGGCGGGGAGCGGCGCGGGGAGCGCGCCCGGGCGCGGGGCCGGCGCGGAGCGGGGAGCGCGCCCGGGCTGGGGCGGGCGGATGCGATCAGAGCCGCGCTCGCCGCACTCGGGCAGCGGCTACGGAGGCGATGAGAGGCCGGCGGGGCTGAGCCGAGCCGCGCCGCGCCGGGGGGAGGCCGAGGGGCTGCGGGCAGCGGCGGCCGCCCGGCCCCGGATTGATTTCCGCGGTGCCGGGGGCCGCCGGCATCCCCCGCCCTGAGCCGGGAGCAGCGGAGCGCCCAGGGCCGGTGAGTGGCCGCGGATGGCGGGGGCTGCTGCCCCCGGCCGGGGTGGGGGCTCCGCCGGGCATCCCCCGCCGGAGGACGCGGGGACGAGGCTCGGCATCGCTGCGGCCGCGCCGGGAGGCACCGGGGGCTGCGGAGCGCGGGGTGGTGCCCGCGGAGCTGCGCGGAGATGCCGGGGGTGCCTGGGGAAGGGATGGGGGAGCCCCTCGGAGTGCCCGGTCCCGGGGATCCGGCGCCCGCTCCCTCCCCGGGCTGCTCCGCGTTCCCGTTTGACATCGCCGCCTCCCCGTTAATTCTGCGGCCGCTCGGTACCGCTCAGTCACGCTCTGGAGCCGATGCAGCGGGAGAAACTCATCTCCATGAAAAGTTCCTGCTAGCACGGAGGCACTTTCTGGAAAACAGCCCCGAATCTTGGGGGAAAAGACACAAAATCCCCACTAAAACTTTCCGAAACCCGCGCGAGACCCTCTCTGGACGGGGATGAGGGGAGCGGTGCCGAACGCACTTGCGCTCCCCGGGGGAAATCCCAGCTCCCGGGTGATGCTGCCGGGTTCCGCAGCCCCGGAGCCGCCGGGTGGGTGTCGGTGACAGCCGGGGCTGCTCTGGCTGAGCTGTCCTCGCCGCTGTGACCTCCGTTTAACCTGGCACGGTCAGGCATTCCCGGCTTTGTCTCCGTTCACGCTGCGGCCAATAGTCGCACGTTCCTGGAGGTGAAGTGAGTGATGTTCAATTAATCTGTGTTCTGAGGGGTATCAGAAAGTCAATAGGTTAATTTTAAGCGAGGTGAATAGTAAGTGGCAGAGAGAAATAATCCCTTGTGCGTCTGTGAGCAGCAGCTGAGGCTCGGAGGTGAGGGAACGTGAAGTTCTCCGAGTGCCATGGTGTGAAACCAGCGCTCAAAGGCTGCTCCTGCTCTTGGCTGGGCACTTGATGCTTCACTGGTGGCTCCAGTGTGCCTGGCAGACCTGGGCTGGGCTGGGGACGAGGTGCTGTCCCTCCTGCTCCGGATGGCTTCATTGATAACGGTGACTAAAGTGAGATGAGGTGACCTACTTACAGCTGAGGGACAGATGCCTCGCAAGAATCTGTGCCATCCTCGGAACAGATGTTTGGCTTTTTTACCTTTAACACAGAGGTGTTAGATCCTTTAGAACTCGATGGGGCTTTTTTTTTTTTTTTTTTGGTCTTTATTGCTGTCCTTCTGCCATTTGTTGTCACTTTGAGGACCCTCAGAGCTCAAACGTGGCACTTTGGGGTGGTGCAGGGGAGCAGATAAAGCAGCTTTGATTCGAGGATCTCGGTGCGAGCAGCGAGGGACGTGACCCAGCGGTGTCACTTGTGAAATGCCTTATCAGCCAAGGCAGCCATCCCTCCCAACTCTCCCTGCCACATCCCCGGCGCTGGCTGCAAGAAGATAAAGTAACCCAATTTACTCCTCATTGTCTTTGCGGTGTTGTTGGATGTAATTAATCGAGGAGTTCCCCCCGGCTCGGGAGCTGGTGGGAGCACGCATCGCTGCTGTGTAAGATCTGCCATAACCCAGCACGGGATGGGAGCAGCGCTGCCCGAGCTGCGCCTCGTTCCCCGGTGAGCCCCGAGCCTGCCCCGTTCCCGGAGCTCCGCCGGACGCGGGGGCGAAGCTGCGGGCTCAGCCCGGCCGCGGGACCCGGCGAGGGCAGCGCTGCCCGCTCCTGGCCGTGCTCTTTAACTCTCCTCTGCAAATTGCATTAGGATGTGACAAATTGGCCCGCCGAGCAGTAAATGGAGATGACATTTGGAGCGCTTTGCGGGCAGCCCCGGCGCAGGCTCGGGGAAATGTGTGATTTGCAGGCGCTTCCCGGCAGCTCCCGATTAGGCTCCGCCACGAGGCTTTCCAGAACTTACTTAGGGAACTCCTGTTGCAGCTAAATGTGGGAGTCTCGAGCATGCCTGGGAAAGGTTGCCCAAAAGCTAGGGCAGATGTAGGTGCAGACTGTGTCTCATGCCGTGGGCAGCTGAGATGAGGAGCTGAACCGGGAGAGAAAGCAAAGCCGATATTTAGAAACTGCGTGAGTGGTGCCGAGCTGAAGGTGGGAAGCTGGGCTGGGCTGCTGGTGCCAGCGTGACGCTCTGCTGGGGGAGCAGGGGCAGCCTTGGCACCGAGGGGTGATCCTGGGGGTAAAGAGGCACCTTTGGCACTGAGGGGTGATCCTGGGGGTGCAGGCGCAGCTTTGGCACTGAGGAATGTTCCCGGGGCTAAAGGGGCACCTTTGTTCCCTGATGGGATGAACCTGGGGGTGAAGAGGCACCTTTGTCACCGATGGGTGATCCTGGAGGTGCAGGGGCATCTCTGCTCACCGAGAGATGATCCTGGGGGTGCAGAGGCACCTTTGGCACTGGTGGGTGATCCTGGGGGTACAGGGGCACCTTTGGCACTGGTGGGTGATCCTGGAGGTGCATGGGCACCTTTGTTCACTAAAGGATGCTCTCCTGGGGGAGCAGGGATGCCTTTGCTCACCGAGGGATGGTCCTGAGGGAGCAGAGGTGCCTCTGCTCACTGAAGGATGCTCGGCTGATGGAGCAGGGGCACCTTTGTTCACCGAGGGGTGATCCTGGGCAAGCAGGGTCACCTTTGCTCACCAAGGATGCTGTCCTGGGGGTGCAGGGCTACCTGTGCTCACTGGGGGATGATCCTGGGGAAGCAGGGTCACCTTTGCTCACCAAGGATGCTGTCCTGGGGGTGCAGGGCTACCTGTGCTCTCTGGGGGATGATCCTGGTAGGACAGAGGCGCCTTTGCCGCTTTGTGGCTCTCGGAGGAGGGAGTGCCCCACATCCCAACAGCAGCGTGCCCACCTGCCCCTCTCATCTCCCGGCGCATCCGCGGCCGCTGGAACACGGCGGCGATCAAGCTGCTTTAATTGGCCCCTGTGCAGCCCGAACGATAAATATGCAATGGGGGAGAGTGCCCCGCTGCTGCTCTCGGCGCCGAGCCTGTCATTGCTGACGGGGCAGGGCGTGCTCGCTCCCCTCGCCTCCGCCCTGCGACAGCCGCGCTCCCCCACCTGCCTCCGGCATCCTTAAAAAGAGGGGGAAAAAAACCTGGAAAAAAGATGAACCTGAGCATGCAGCGCTCCTGAGACAGGCCCCTTCACATTTCTAAACACTCTTGATTATTCAGCTAATCTTTATTTCATGGGCCCGTTACAAGAAACACAAACGGGGGAGAAAGTAGAAGGCGGTGACACATTTAAAATACACAAGAAAAGTGCTGGCAGGAATATAATCGCTCTTCTTCCAGCGATATGAAATATTTATGGGCCTAAGTTGTGGCAAGACTCTGCCTCCCCTCCCACCTAACTCCGGGATGTTTTTCCCGGTTCAACAGGAACTGGGGGCACTGGGGGCGCTGCCAGCAGAGCCCCGAGCCCCCGCTCTGGCTGCAGCCGGCCGGGCCCAGCGTCCGTCTGTCCGTCCGTCCGTCCCCGTGCAGGGGAAGGGAGGAGCAGGGCGCGGGCCAGGCTGCCCGCCTCAAACGGGAGCGGAGCTGTTACACTCCGTTAACTCGAAATAATTCAGCGGCGTCCCCTCGGCGAGCTGTGAAAAGCCCCCTTTGAGGTGCCCGTGTTGCGGAGGAGCCGCTGCTCCCTCGGGGCACTCTGCTATTAATTCATTAGATCTGAGGGGCTTTTTCCTCCCGTCCCCCCTCTTTTCTCTCCCACACCCCCCCCTCCCTGGCAATTCAAACAGTGATGAATGGACAAAAATCCCTCAAGGGAAACATTTTTTCACTTAGTTACAAAGATTTCATGGCTAATTAGAGTAAATGTGGTTTTTAGAGTGTTAATCTCTTAACCAGCTTGGCTGGGAGGCCACCGGCACCACAGCAAAGGGGGGGACCCGGGGGGACCGAGGTGCTCCCGACCCCTCGGGGCCGAGGCGGTGCCGGTGCCCCCGGAGCAGCCCTGGCACCTGCTGGGGTGGGTGCCAGCTCCAGGGTGGGGCACAGCGGGGCCGGGGGCGCCCGGGGAGCGGCGGCGGAAAAGCGCAGCGGGAACCGAAGGGAATCCGGGGCAGCAGCGCTGTCTGCAGCGCAAATGAATGGATTTACTGCGGGATGGGGCCGGCAGGGACTCGGGCTGGGCAGCCCGGGCTGTGTCCCCACGTGTGGCTGTGCCACAGGGTGGCCCTGCCGCCTCCCCCGAGCGCGGGCACGCAGCGGGGCCCTATCGCCAAAGGTGTTTTGTGGTGGAAATCCTCTCCTTTTGCGGCTGTGGGGGGATTTATTTCCTTTATTTCTCTTTTCTGCGGTTCTCCCCACCTGGCATCCACATTGCAGCCTGGTTTTGGCTGCACCTCCAGGGGGGAAATGGCAAAAGGGGCAGAGGAGCTCCCGAGGCTGCTCCCCCCGGCACCCAGCACCCCCAGCCAGCACAGGCTGGGAATTGGGGTGGGATGCGGGCTTGAAATTCCTGCTCATCCCACTAGAGGGGATCCTCTGGATCCAGCTAAAATCCGAGCCCAGCGAGGAGCGAAGCCGCAGCCCGGTGCCGATGTGGTGCAGGCTGGAAACCTGAGCCGGGGCCACGGGGGGATTTTGGTGCCTTTCGGACATTCCTGGGTGATCCAGGCTGGCTGTGGCCCTGAGCCTTCGCTCCGTGTCCGTGGCTCCCGTGCCCGGGTGGGGCGCGGCTGCTCCAGCAGCGTTCCCGAGGAAGAGCAACTTCCCCAAGCACACGCGTGCAACACGTGCCAGGGATGGAGCTGAGGTGCTGCGGGCTCCCGGCTGGGCTGGAAATCCCGGCCGGTACCGGGATCCTGCCAGGGACGGGGGCTGGGAAAGAGGAGCCCTCCCCTCCTTATCAGAGAGGGCCCATCTCATGTTTCTCCCTGTAATCGCAGCTTCTGTTTGGCTGAAATCGACCTGCGAGGGGGGAGTGAAAAGCGAGATAAATGTATCCTGCTATGAAAATTTAATCCTGCTTTGCCTGGGCTAAAATTGCGTTCAGGGCTGGAGATAAAAGGCGTCAGAGCCACGTTATAAAAAAGCCCAGATGATCTCCGAAGGCACGGGGAGGGTGAGGCTGGGAGAGCCCTGGCAGGGCTGTGCTGTGCCCCCCTTGCCTGGCACTGCCCTGGCAGAGCCCTGCCCCTGCCCAGCTCCCTGCTAGGGGCACGCTCAGCTCCATCTCCCGTTTGCTGAGGAAGGGGAGGGTTCATGCAGGAGTTTTCCCTGTGGAAGTGCTGTCATGCAGCTGACCCCAGCTCGCTGTGCACCGTGCTCTGTGCCTGCCGGGTCCTAAACCCTCAGTGCCCGGGGGTGACCCCGCTGTGCTCCCGAATGCCTGCAGGAGAGGCCCTGCAGAGCTCCTGCCTGCCCAGCCACTCCCAGAGGGAGCCTGGAGCCAGGCCCAGCCCGAGTGGGCTTGGAGGGCCCTGTCCCAGCCAGGCCCCACTCCCTGGGGCCAGCTCCGGGCTGTGTTTGCTGTGACAGCAGCTTCTCAAGAGGGAACGTCCCTCCCAGCCCTTTTCCTGCTCCAGCCCCGTTTCCCCACTCCATGAAAGTGAAAGGTGAGGTCTGAGTAAATATTGCCCTGACCTCTCACCTCTGCTGCTCCCGCTGCTGCTGCTGCTGCTGCCTCCCCAGGGCTGCCCTGCTCTGCCCCGGGGCTGTGCTGGGAGCAGGGGGCTCTGGGGGGCTCTGGGGGGCTCAGGCTGGAACACAAGCCTGGTGTCTCAGGGCTGAGCTGACAGGAGGGGCAGGGTCCAGCCTGGCTGCCCCAGCCCGGTCAGTGCGGGTGGATCAGCGTGGGGAGCGCAGTGAGCTCTGCCCGTGAGTGTGACAGCCACCAGCACGGTCCCTGCCTGTGTCACAGCCCTGCCATGTCCCTGCCTGTGTCACAGCCCTGCCAGAGCCTGGGGGGAGCCAGGCAGGTGCTGCTCAGGCAGGAGCCTCTGTGAGGGCCCACAGCAGGAACAATCCCTGTGAGCAGGAGAGAGCTCGGAGAGGGGCACAGGCAGGGAGGGCCGAGTGTGGGTGCAGCCTCTGCCCCTCTGTGCGACCTGGCAGGGCTGGACCAGCATCTCCCACCTGTCCCGGGCTCGATCACGCACGGGGATCAGCAGTGGGAATGCTGGGGGGTGCGTGGGACAAATCCAATCCCATTCTCCTGCTGAAGGGGCAGATGGGAGAGCGGCCGTCCTGGGCCAGGCTGCTCCTGCTGGTAGAGCACAGGTTGGAGCCAACTGCTCCTTTTCATTTTCCTGCAGCCCTGCGTGGCTCTGACACAGGATTTGCACGGCAGCAGTTTAACCCCCGCGGTGCCAGGCCCTGCAGCCCCGTTTCCCTGCCGGGGGAGGCTCAGGAGCACAGGAAAGCCGCGGGGCAGCGCTGGCTGTGCCGGAGGAAGCGTGGCCACCGCGGCCCCGTCACTCCCTGACTCAGCGTGGAAGAAGTTCCTCCTGTCATTTCCAGCCTGGGAACAGATTCCTGCAGGGAGATTGATGGGCAGCTCTTGCTCCGTGGAGGCTCTGCCATCAGCCAGAGCCCGCAGCCATCCCCCATGTGCTGGTCCTGCTGAGGGAAGGGCACAGATCTGGAGGGGTTCTCCAGGTGTTCCTGAGTCTCCCTGCTTTGGTTTGTTCGCCTGGGAATGAGCTTCCGAAAAGTGAGTCTGTGCTTTTGAGGTTAATGCCTGGACAGCACTCAAAGGAGGCTTTGAGTTGTTCGGATTTGTGTGGATTTTTGGGCTCTCGGGGTTTGCCTTGGCAGGGTTCCCTTCGTGCCCAAAGTGGCCATTTCCCCTCAGGATGGGAGGCTGGGGTTCTGGGAATTGGGAAAGCTGTGGTGACTGTGAGTGTGTTGGTGGCAGGGTTCAACCCCCCAGGTGATGGCCCTGAAATTGTCATTTTCCCATTTTTTGGGGAACATTTGCACAGGGCAGACCCCGGGGTTGGGTGCTTGCCCAGGTAGCCAAATCCGAGGGGTTCATGTGTGGCCAGCTCGTGTGAAGAGCTTTGTTCCCCGTGGCTGGGCAGATTTATTGGTGTCAGAGCAGAGGAACAGGGAGCTGGCTGAGGAACAGGGATGTTACAGTTCAACTCCATAAAACACGCCGGCTGTCTCCTCTGCTCACTCATCTGCCAAGTCCCCAAAAAGTCGCAGTGACAGGAGCAGAGGATGGAGCTCTGCCCTCATGATCATATTTCCTGTCGTTGCTGGCTTATGTCACAGCCTGGAATGTTATTTGAACAAAAAAAACCAAAAAAATTGCCTGCGAATTTCCTTTTGATTTTTAATGGAAGTGTGAAGAGGTGGGGAGGAAAAGGGAGCGTGCCTGGAGCTTTCCTAACTGCCTTGGTTATTCCTGTGCTTCAAATGTGCCGTTTCACAGCTCTGAAATCTGCTCTGAAGTCAAAACATAGAACTGTGGAATGGTCTGGGTTGGAAAGGACCTCAAAGTCCCTTCCCTGGAGCGTCCAAGGCCAGGCTGGATGAGGCTTGGAGTAACCTGGGACAGTGGAAGGTGTCCCTGTCCATGGCAGGGGTTGGAATTTCAGCTGGGATGGGATTTCAGGTCCCTTCCAACCCAAACCATTCTGTAATTCCATGATAAACCCAGAGTAAGCAAACTGCCAGTGAGAGCTTTTCAAAGTCCACCTTGGGGTGAGGAATCTTGTGTTTGCCTTAAACCTTCCAAAACCCCTGACTTTTGCTGTCCGCCCCTCTGGATTTCCAGGTGAATTTAACACCAGAGGCATCATCCCTTGTGAGACTGGAGCTGGGAGGGCCAGATGGAAACCCCCCAGCAATGAGCTGGGCTGGGAGGTGCTGTGGCAGAGCAAGGGGCCCTGCAGCTTCCCTCTGTCCCTGCTGTGAAGTTTCCTGGCAGCTCTCGAGGAGTTAATCCCAGCAGCAGCGAGGAGCAGCCCTCTCCTGGAGTGCTTGGCCCCACTGGCAGCTGAGGAGCCTCCTGGAGCAGGAATTGTGTTCAGAGGCTGCTCGCTGGTGACAGGTCCAGACTGCCTTTAAAAATCTCACAGCAACCGAGGAGCTCGGGCCAAACTCGCCGGGCTCGGGGGGACACAGAGGCAGCAGCCCCTGGCGTGTCCCCCGGGCCAGAACGAGGTGCTGCTGCCACAAGGGCTTGTGTAACTCTGCTTTTCAGGGCAGGGATTGTGTGGCAGGGACAATATCTGTGTGGCAGGGACAAGTTCTGTGTGACAGGGACAATTTCTGTGTGGCAGGGACAAGCCGGTCCCCTTGGATGAATTCCCCGCGGCCGAGGTTGGGCTCAGCTCAGCAGTGCCAGAACAAACTCCCAGGGAGAAACAACAGCAGAGGCTCTTGTGAGGACTTCCAAGGGGGTTGTATAACTTGGTTAAAAACCAAATGAAAAAAAAGGGATAAAAATTGGCCCGGCCCAGGGTGCTGGTCGCAAGGAGGTTTGGCCTCAGGAGGGACAGGCTGGGTGGAATTGCAGGGACCTTGCAGAGGGGGATTTCACTTCTGGATGTGTTGGATTTTAACCCTTCACTGCCCCACAGGCTTGCACCACGGAGCTCTGTGTCAGTCCTGCCACTGAAATGAGATTGGATTGACTTTAATGAAGGAATGGTCTCCCTGAGGGTGGGTCCTGCTGGCACAGGGCTTTGGGCAGCTCACCTGCCCCAGCAGAACCTGCTCCCACACCCTCTGAGCTGCAAAGATCCATTGGAAACAAAACCATTTTGGCCTAATTTCCTTCTCCTCCCAAGATTTTAATAAAAGCCCCATTATTTTTAACCCAAACTGCAAAATTTCAACATGAGAAGAAGCAGAATATTGGCTCGTTTGTTCATCCCTGCGAATTCCTGCTTCGTTCTCTGCAAATTCCCATTATAAACATGACACTTGGGCAGATTATCTGCTTTAGCCATCGTGTTACTGAGGGGGATATCACATTAATTTCCTTGTCATTGCGTTTGTTCTCATCTGTGTGGGATCGTTTGGTTCAAAGTCTTGTGGTCCTTAATGTAACTCAGTTGCTCTTTGCTTCTGCCTTCGAAGACAAAGGGAGCAGCACTCAGTGCCCCTGGATTTTCCAAAATCACTGATTTTCCTCTGATCTGGGAGGTTCTTTTTGGCCAGGCATCCCGGCTGGGTGGTTTTGGTGAGAGTTCCACAGGTTTTGGGCCAGAGACAACTCCACTGCTGAGTTTTGGCTTTGCCCCCACCAGTCCTCGAGCTCTGTGGGAATGTTTTGAGGATCTGGAGGAGCAGTCTGTGGTTGTAAAGGGGGGATTTGTAAAACTGAACCAGCTCAGAGCAGTGCCCTGGCTCTCACGAGATGTTTTGTTGTGTTTTTTGGAGGAAACTCCTTTTGTGATGGGTCCCTGGGTTTGCCAAAGGAGCCCTGCCACAAATTCGGCCATGGCTTCTCTCCCTGTGGGATCCTCTGAGCATTTTGTGGAGTTTTTGTGCTCAGCTCTTGCCCCACCTCAGTGCTGTGTCCCCTCAGGTGTGACAGGGGGGCTCTGATCCCCCTGTTGCTCCACCCAAGCAGTGCCCTGGGGATCTGGGGAGAGCAGGGATGGGGCTGGGACACCTCCCTGGGCAGAGCTGAATGCAGGGGTGCTGAGGGCTCCTGGGGCAGGCAGGCTGGCTGCGTCCCTGTGAATTATGGCCTCACACATCCTGAAGGATTTATTGTTTTCCGGCAGGGCTGGAGCCTGTCCCACAGGCAGGAGTGGGAGGAAGTGACTCAGTTGCTCTCCAGACAAGTGCAGCTTTGAGCTGCAGGGAGGCAGGAGGCAGCAGAGGGTGTCCTGAGGGAATTCCTGGGAATTGCTGCTCCCGGGGCTCTGGGTGGGATGGGCAGGGCTGGCAGGGCTGCCAGGCTGGGCAGTGGCCTCAGGAGCCATGGGCTGGGGATGTGACAGCAGAGCAGGGGACAGGGGAAGGTGTCACGGAGCAGGGAGAGGCTGTGGGTGCTTTCCTAACTGCCCTGATTGTTCTTATCATAATAAGAAGAAGCAGGGCAGTGATGCAGGGCTGGAGCAGCTGCAGCAGCCCATGGCCAATCGATTGCCACGCCAGGGGCACGGTGTGGGGCACAGTGGGGGACAGAGTCCGAGCAGCTCCCAGGGGCTTTTATGGGGCATTTTCCACCTCCACAGGCAGAAACACAGTGACCCTTCCTGGGTGGGTGCTGCAGCTCCCAAACCTCCCCTCCTGTCACCCCCATTGTCCCCACAGTGCCGCTGTTTGTGCCCTGCTCTGAGCTGCACAGGGATCTCTGGAGCTCCTGGTTTTGCTCAGGCTTTTGGGACATCTCATCCATCAAAGTGTCCAGCCCCTCTTTAGCCTCAGACCTTGTGGCTGATGTCAGATGTGGACGTCAGCAGCTGCTTTCTCCATCTCAGTCTCGGCTTGGCTGGAGAGAGAGAAGTTTTTAAATGACAGAGATCCTTAGCAAAGAAACGAGAGTTAGTGTTAAAAATAAAGAAAACAAGACAGCTCGTTTCATCTAAACAGAAGGGTTATTAAACAGGCTTGAATTAATCAGAGACCTGCCAGAGCTCTGAAATTGAAAAGCAGGGCAGAGGAGCAGGGAGCACACGAGTGTGAAGGAGCCACTTTCTCAAGCAGACATTGATGTCCCAACGCTCTGGGAGAGGAGCTGATGCTCAGCTGATGGTGGCACGGGGGGGAGGCGGCTCCAGGCTTTGGGGTCCTTGCCTGGACCTCAGGCCATGAGGCTGGGGGCACCTGTCCCCCTGGGAGCCCCCAGACCCCAGATCAGCTTGGTGCTGATCCCAGGAGATAAACCCGGCTGGGTGCTGGTCCTGGGAGATAAACCCAGCTTGGTGCTGATACAGGGAGATAAACTCTGCTAGGTGCTGATCTCAGGAGATAAGCCCAGTTTGGTGCTGATACAGGGAGATAAACTCTGCTAGGTGCTGATCCTGGGAGATAAACCCGGCTTGGTGCTGATCCCGGGAGATGAACCCGGCTTGGTGCTGATCTCAGGAGATAAACCCAGCTTGGTGCTGATCCTGGGAGATGAACCCAGCTTGGTGCTGATCCCAGGAGATAAACCCAGCTTGGTGCTGATACAGGGAGATAAACCCAGCTTGGTGCTGATCCTGGGAGATAAACCCAGATTGGTGCTGATACAGGGAGATAAACCCAGCTTGGTGCTGATACAGGGAGATAAACCCAGCTTGGTGCTGATCCCAGGAGATAAACACGGCTTGGTGCTGATCTCAGGAGATAAACCCGGCTTGGTGCTGATACAGGGAGATAAACCTGGGTTGGTGCTGATACAGGGAGATAAACCTGGCTTGGTGCTGATCCTGGGAGATAAACCTGGCTTGGTGCTGATCCCAGGAGATAAACCCAGCTTGGTGCTGATCCTGGGAGATAAACCCAGCTTGGTGCTGATACAGGGAGATAAACCTGGCTTGGTGCTGATCCTGGAGATAAACCCAGCTTGGTGCTGATCCTGGGAGATAAACCCATTCTGGAGGGTCAGGGAGCTCCACCAACCATGCCCAGAGGTCCCCACAGCCCCAGCCCCGCTGGCTGAGAGCGACCCAGGGCTGTTTTGGGCACACCCAGCCCTGAGCAGAGGCTGTGGCCATGGCCCATGTCCTGCCCTGCTGTGTGAGTGCAGCCAGGATCTCACCCAGCGCTGGCTGGCGCAGCCCTGGAGCTCTGCTGCAGCGTCTCTGTTTAATGGAGTGCCTGGGGACCCGTTTAATTTGGAGCTGGGGCTCTTCACTTGCCTGTGGTGTGCTTGGAGTGAGGCCAGCAGAAGCTGCTGCTTGTTTTCCTCCTGCAGCTCGCCGTGATCCTCCCTCGTGCTGCTCTGTAACATTCTCTGGTAATAAACTGCAGCTGGATGTCACCTGGGGACACGGGGCTGCGCTGGGGCTCGGCAGATAAAACTCCCTGCCTCGCCACTGGGACCTTTTGCTTAGCCTTGGGCAAATCATTTCCTCGTTTAATCTGCTTGCACCGAAGGTCAGCAGCCATTAAATTCCATTTTGTTGGGAACGAAGCCCATGAATAATCAAAGGACGCTCAGGTGCACCGGTGGAGAGGTGGGCAAAGCTCAGTCCGTCAGGACTGGGGTAGGAAACCAGAAAAAGCACTTTCTGAGGCACATAAAACTGACCTAGATTGCCTGGAGGGGCTGTGGATTCTGTTTCTGGGGGTCCTTGAGGACTCTTTAGAGAACAGCACTGCAGTGATGGCTCTAACAGCTGGGCCTGCAGCAGGAGGCTGTTACACATCACAGCTCTCCATCCAACTTTGCTCTTTCAACATCATCCAGCACCAGTGACCTGTTTACACAGGTCTGGCTGAACCCCAGCCTCCCCAAACCTTGACTAAACCAGCCATGAAACCTCAGAAGTGTTAAATTTCCCCTTGGTGTCAGACTTCAAGGCAGCCAGGGCGGGCAGGCTGGAGCCTGGGGGCTGCCTGGGGAGTGAAGCCCTCCCTGGCCACCTCTGCACTGCATTCCCCAGAGGAACAGCAGCTCCTCTTCTCCCCCTGGATCTGCAGAGGATCACACACCCTTTCTGCAGGATCCCTGCTCCAGCAGAGCCACCCCTGGCACTGCAGCAGGGCTGAGCCACAATTCCAATGGGACTGATACCAGCACCCTGACCCACAGGGTGTCAGGCTGGGTTCTGACTCTGGCACTGTTGCTTTGGTTCGCTGCATTGTTTATTTTATCCTTTCATTTTCTTCCCTAGTAAAGAACTGTTATTCCCTGCTCCCATAATTTTTGTTGCCTGAGAGCCCCTTAATTTAAAATTTACAGCGCTTGGGACGGCAGGGAAGGGTTCATTTTCTCCATTTCAGGGGAGGCTCCTGCCTCCCTTAGCAGGCACCTGTCTATCCAAGCACAGACAGATTTTTGGCCTGCCCAAGGCAGGTCATTGATGAGCTGTTCCACAGCAGAGCACTCAGAGGCTGCCAGCTGTGGTTTCTCAGAGGGCAGGTGCCAAGCGTGGGGACAGGAGAAGCTGTCTGGTGCATCCAGGCTGGGCTGTGCATTTCCCTGAAGCCCTGTGGGGTTGCTGGGTTAAATGGCTCCAGCTGTAGGGCACAGCTGGGTGACAGCCACAGCTCTGGTGCTGCTCTGTGATGGGGAAGATGAACCAGGAAAGCCTTATCAATAGGACTGCCTGGCAAAGGAGTTTGAGAATATGGAAACTATAAGCAAGATTGAAATGAAAGCAAGCTTTGAGATCCCTCAGTTACTGAACAACAGGAAAACAATGGTGTGGCTGCTGAAGGTGATCCCCTTTTGATGGAACAACACCCTCTGCTTGCAGACAGGCCCAAGGGTCAGAGCAGACCCTACAGCTTGGCAGAAGGGGCCCAAAGAGGACTTTTTAGGGTTTAAAATGTACCACAGTGTGGTAATGTAATGATTCTTATAGGCTGTATGGAAATGCTGTAGGATTTGTATCTTGTACTAGGTTGGACAGTGAGAATCAGAATATTCAACACAGAAGATGATTTATGGCATTGGAACAGGAACTTCGCTCTCTTGCCCTTTTACTCTCTTACCCCTTTTACTCTCTTACCCCTTTTAGTCTCTTACACTCTTGCTCCCTTACCCTTTTACTCTCTTACCCTCCCATCCTCTCTCCCCCTCTCTTCTCTCAGTCCTGCTCCAGCTGTGCCTGGCAGCTCCCAGCAGGGCCCTGCCCCTGGCCCTTTGCAATAAACCCCAAGTTCCAAAAGGCCCCTGCCCCCAGGCCCTTTGCAATAACCCCAAATCCCAAAAGGCCCCTGCCCCCAGGCCCTTTGCAATAAACCCCAAGTTCCAAAAGGCCCCTGCACTTGGTCCTTTGCAATAATCCCAGGTTCCACACCCTGGCCTCAGAGATCTCCCATCTCCATCCATCCCCACCATGCTACCCCTGATGCTCCTACAGAGCTGGGTCCCCCTGGGATGGGGCCTGAGGGTCACAGCTTGTCCAGGCCTGTGTCAGGTGTGGATGATGAGGTCAGATGTCCAGGCTTGTCCAGGCCTGTGTCAGGTGTGGATGATGAGGTCAGATGTCCAGGCTTGTCCAGGCTTGTGCAGCAAACCTGGGACACGCCAGGGGTGGCACTGGCTGTGCTGTGTCCTTGTGCTGCAATCTGCAGCTCCAAACCTGGGGCTCAGGGCAGGGCCCCCCTGGGTTTCGTGTTCCTCTGGACCCGTTGGGATGTGTGTGCACAGGAGGGAGGTGGAGGGGAGGGCTCTGCACAGTGTGTGCTGTATAAACAAATATCTGGGCTCCGGACAAATTTTGTGCATAATTCCTGTGATGTTGTTTGTTATCAGGGAAATGCCTTTTCGTGGCTGGGCTCTGTTCTTCCCCTCCTCTTCCTTGTCCCAGGCCTGGAGGAAGCAATAATCACAATGCTGTGCTTTGCCCTCTTAACTCTTTCTCAGAAGGCTGAGGATGCCATCCCTGGGAAGGAGCAGCCCTGGGAAGGGGGGACTCAGCTCCTGGCACGGGTCCTGCCCTGGCTGCCAGCACAGAGCAGGGACAGGAGGCTGGAGTTTGGTCCAAAGGGTTCAGGTTGTGTTTTAGGGAAATCTTGTTATTTGTCATCCCTGCGGGGAAACCTCGGGAGAAACCTCGCCAGACTCCTCACTGGTGATTTACAACCTGTTCTTGCTGTTGATGGAGTCCAAACAGTAAATAAAAAAGGCCAGGAAGAGGTGGTGGGAGCCATCCTCATGGCTCTGTGTTAGAGAATTTCAATTTTTCACACCCAGGTGCCAGTAACTTGCCTTGGGATCAGGCTCTTGGTGCTGGGGGGCTCCTCTGGCTGTGGTGGCCTGGCCAAAGAGGCAGCACTGAGCATCCAGACCTCTGATCCACGCTGGAAACATCCCAGAGCTTGGAGAAGCTTCCATCAGACACTTTGGCTCCAACTTTTTGCCTAATTAAACCCAAAGTAGATTAATCATGGTAAGGTCTTCCTCCACAGCTGACAAATGTGTGCTGAGTGTCACTCCTTGGAGGGGATCAATCACTGCAGCAGCTCCAGTGCCTGGAAAGCTTTCACAGGAAAATTCCCAACGAGCTGCAGGAGAGATGAGGGCCCAGCATCCGTGATCCCTCTTGCTGCAGGGAAATGGCCAAACTCGGGGCCTTGCCTTCACTCCCAGACCTGGTACGGAGCCGGCAGGAGGGGAAAGGCTCAGGCTGGTGCCAGAGGGCTGTGCCAGGGAGTTTGTCCTGCCTGAGGGTTTGTCATGTGCAGCCTGCCCTGCTGGTGACCCTTGGGGCAGTGCTGGGGGCTGTGACAGCCTTGGGGCAGTGCTGGGGCTGTGACAGCCTTGGGACCCCTGTGGGCAGTTCTGGGGGCTGTGACAGCCTTGGGGCAGTGCTGGGGGCTGTGACAGCCTTGGGGCAGTGCTGGGGGGCTGTGACAGCCTGGTGACCCTTGGGGCAGTGCTGGGGGTGTCACAGCCTGGTGACCCTGTGGGCAGTGCTGGGGGCTGTGACAGCCTTTGGGCAGTGCTGGGGGGCTGTGACAGCCTTTGGGCAGTGCTGGGGGGCTGTGGCAGCCTTGGGGCAGTGCTGGGGGCAGTGACAGCCTTGGGGCAGTGCTGGGGGGCTGTGACAGCCTTGGGGCAGTGCTGGGGGGCTGTGGCAGCCTTGGGGCAGTGCTGGGGGCTGTGACAGCCTTGGGGCAGTGCTGGGGGGCTGTGGCAGCCTTGGGGCAGTGCTGGGGGCTGTGACACCCTTGGGGCAGTGCTGGGGGGCTGTGACAGCCTCCTGACCCTTTGGGCAGCGCCACTGTCCCCACTCCCAGCCATGGACCTTGTGGGGCTGTCAACAGCGAAAGGGGCAGAAGCGCCCCCAGCTTCCAGAGCAACCCCAGCCCCCCCGCCCCTCCTGGCTGCCTCTGTCATTCCTCAGGAGGGTCTGGTCAGGATCACAGCCCCCACAAAGCCAGCGTGGGATTTATGGCCCAATCTGCTCCTCCCCGTGAGTGCCTGGGGAGCCGGGTGGCCTCTGGGCAGGGGGAGGCATGGGGACAGAACAAGGACAGGCAGGGAAAAGCTGGGAGGGTGAGGGGATGGGTGAGGGTGTGGGGTCACTGCGGGTTCTGGGGTCAGCGAGGCACTGGGGGTGTTTGCTGTGCCCTGGAGGTGCTGGGGCACACCCAGAGGGGTGAAACATCCCAAAAGCAGGAGCTGAGGGAGCAGGGGCGATGGGTGAGGGCCCAGTGTAAATCAGCCCACCCCCAAAGAAGAGCCCCCTCAGCAGCAGGCAAACACAGCTGCCACACTGGTGACATCAGAATTGTGCCTTTGAGCCGTCATTGGCCACAGGAGATTCTCTTGTTGTTTTGGCTTTAATTTTCTTTTTTTTTTTTTTTTTTTTTCTTTTTTGGGGGGTCTGCACAAAATGCCACTAATGACAAACTGTGGTGCCCGTGAGTGAGTGACAGCTGAAATGAGAGAAATGACTAATGGTGCCTCCTGAAGCCCTGTCACATGGAGATTAAATGAGCCCTTTTTTCTTCCCCCCTCAATGAGAATCATGGGCATTTGAATAATAATATTATAGTCTCCATTAGGATGACAGTGGGGGAAAAAATCGGCTCAGACCTGTGATTATTCCTTCAATCTAATAATTATTTAAATACCAGATAACTCCTTTCAGCCTAATTGAGGCCTTTCAGCTGCTTGGGTTTATATTGTGTCCCTGAATTTACTCTCTCTTTCACCTTGCGTTACTAATAGCTGCAGATTGCTTCTGAGGCTGTATTTTAAAACTCTCTTCAGAAAAAAAAAAAAAAAAAAAAAGAAAAGAAAGAAAGAAAGAGAGAGAAAATTAATGATCAAATGGTATTAAGGGTGAGAGTTAAAATCACCCATTCTGCTGGTGTTTAACTCCCCAGGTGTTTGCCCTCCTCCACAGGGATGGTTTGGGTTGGAAGGGGCCTTGAAGCCATCCAGGGCCATTTAATCCAGTAGAAATCCCAGACTGGTTTGGGTTGGAAGGGGCCTTGAAGCCCATCCAGGGCCATTTAATCCAGTAGAAATCCCAGACTGGTTTGGGTTGGATGGGACCTTGAAGCCCATCCAGGGCCACCCCCTGGCATGGGCAGGGACACCTCCCACCAGCCCAGGGTGCTCCAAACCCCGTCCAGCCTGGCCTTGGGCACTTCAGGGATGTGGCAGCCACAGCTGGCAACCTCTGCCAGCCTCTCCTGAGCCAAGAATTCCTCCCCAAAATCCCAGCTGAGCCCCACAGGGAGCGGGTTCCTGTGGCTTTGGTGTCTGCCCTGCTCAGCCCTGCACCCTGCCCTTGTCCCCCAGCCCTGGAGACAGGAGCTGCCCCAGGGTGACACAGATCCAGGAGGGGATGGCAGCTCCTGGCCACTCTGCCATGCTCAGATCATGGCCCTGGGGTGACACAGATCCAGGAGGGGATGGCAGCTCATGGCCACTCTGCCATGCTCAGATCATGGCCACTCTGCCATGCTCAGATCATGGCCCTGGGGTGACACAGGGAGAGGATGGCAGCTCCTGGCCACTGCCATGCTCAGATCATGGCCCCAGGGTGACACAGGGAGAGGATGGCAGCTCCTGGCCACTGCCATGCTCAGATCATGGCCCCAGGGTGACACAGGGAGAGGATGGCAGCTCCTGGCCACTCTGCCATGCTCAGATCATGGCCCCAAGGTGACACAGGATGGCAGCTCATGGCCACTCTGCCATGCTCAGATCATGGCCCCAGAGTGACACAGATCCTGGGGAGGATGGCAGCTCATGGCCACTCTGCCATGCTCAGATCATGGCTGAGGCAGATTCTCCTTCCTGGATGATCTCTCTGCCGCTGGCAGTGGCTGCTCATGAGTGCCCTGCCAAACCTTCCCTGTGAGGCAGAGCCAGGGGCTGGCTCACAGCTGACAGCTCTGCTGGGTTTGGGATGGAAATGTGGCTGAAAAAGACCTAAAACTGCTGCGGAACCACACACCCAGATGTGTGTAAAGTTCAATTATTTCAGTGCATTCATTTCTAGCCTGCACTGTCCTTGTGTCACTTTGCAATGGAACAACTTTTTAAGAACTGGAAGTAGGAAAATGGTGTGTGCAGGGCTCTCCAGGAGGCCCTCACTGCTCTCTGCAGGGTCTCTCCCTTTTGGGGCTCCCCTTGAACCAGAGCATGTCCAGGACTTGGGGCATGCAGATAAAGCTGCTCTGGGACCCCCGTGCTCAGGCGTCAGTGCCCACATGTGTCACCAGCACAGAGGGGACACTCCCAGATCCCGGGAGCCCTTTGTCTGTGCCATTTGGAAAGATCCTGGGAGGATCAGGGAACGGTGCTGGGGTGCTCACTCAGACGGAGAGGGAAGAGCCTGGTGCTGCTGGGGGTGTGGGGAGGGCAGCAGGAGCAGCTGCTCTGTGCCCAGCACACCGAGTGTGCCCGTGTGCACAGGGGCCCCAGGGTGAGGGAAGAGACGAGGGTCTGACTCCGTGTTTCAGAAGGCTTGATTTATTATTTTTTAAAATATATTATTTATTTATTTTAAATAAATTATATATTTTAAAATAATAAATATATATATTATAAAAATATAATATATAAATATATATATTTTAA
Organism: Agelaius phoeniceus; assembly: GCF_051311805.1. Taxonomy (NCBI): domain Eukaryota; kingdom Metazoa; phylum Chordata; class Aves; order Passeriformes; family Icteridae; genus Agelaius; species Agelaius phoeniceus. The sequence goes on from NC_135289.1 coordinate 1,031,015, forward strand.
AATGAAATAAGAATAATATTTTAATTTATTATTTCATATATTATATTAAAACTATACTAAAAGAATAGAAGAAAGGATTTCATCAGAAGGCTGGCTAAGAATAGAAAAAGAATGATAGCAAAGGCTTCTGTCTTGGACAGAGAGTCCGAGCCAGCTGGGCTGTGATTGGCCATGAATTAGAAACAACCACATGAGCCCAATCCCAGATGCACCTGTTGCATTCCACAGCAGCAGAGAACCATTGGTTGCATTTTGTTCCTGAGGCCTCTCAGCTTCTCAGGAGGAAAAACCCCAAGGAAAGGATTTTCCATCGAATGTGTCTGTGTCACACTGAGAGGGTGGCAGGGCCCGTGTCCTCCCCAGGACAGACAAACTGCCAAGGTGGGGATGGCGGGCCTGGCAGCGAGAGGGAAGGAAGCAGCTGGGGGAATGTGTCCCTGAGCAGAATGAGAAAGCCATCAGGGCTGCCTCTCCTGTCGTGTCTCCTGTCAGTGGCACAGCGCAGGGACAGAGCTCCTTTGTCACCTCTCAGGAACAGCCGTCCCCAGCTCCCAGCAGGAACAAGGCTAAAGAGAGAGGGACACCTGCAGCTCAGAGCGCCCCTGCGGGGCTGGGAATTGTTGGAAATTCAAATTAAAGCAAACCAGGAGCAGCAGCGGGGGCTCAGAGCTGCAGAGGGCAGGGTTCCTGTGGGGCGTGTGGGGTGTGATGGGTGCACGGTGGTGCCTCATCCTCAGCCTCTGCCCAGCGCTGGGGTGACCCCGAGGTGAGGGAGGGTTCTCTGGAGAGTTCCTTTGCCTGCCCAGCCTGGAGCACGTCAGGAATGCGTAACTGGGGATAAAGGAGAACTTTGTGGTGGTTTTCTCGCACTCAGACACCTCCGTGGTCGGGCCAAGCCAGCTGCTCTAGACTGGTGGTGTCTCTCCTGCTGGCAGGGTTTGGTGGCTGATCGAACCATGTGCTCCCACCTTGGTGGCAGCTGCTTTTTGGCAGGAAAGTACCTTGTGAAGGAGCTCCTGCCTAAAAAGCACCTGCTTGAGAGGCACTTCTGGCTCTGGGGAGGCTTTGAGGGGAGATGTCAACGCCTTCAGTGTGTGCTCAATGAGCTTGCCTGCACGAGGCTTCTTCCTCAGGTTCCCAAATTAAATCAGAGAGGGTTTCAAGGTAAAGAACAGCTCTTATTTCCTCTGCTGCTTCCAGCAACGCACCCTGCAGGAGACATCCTCTCAGCCAAGATTGCAGATGGGTGGCTGGGGCTGTGAGATGCACGCTTTGTCTTGGGCTGGAGCTGATTCTCCCCTCCCTGTCTGAGCAGAGCATGTTCTAAGCAGCCAAACCCCACCACAAATTAAGATGCAGGGGCTGAAACAAGTGGCAAAGCATCAAGCCTGAGCTGCTCTCCACTAAGTTATGGACTCACTTAATTCTCGCTGTGCTTAGAGACATCCTCCCTTTATCTCAAGGACTGTGTAATTAGAAAGCCTCCTTTGAATTTTATCTGCAGGGCACACGGGATCTAATCCTTGGCTCTGGGTGGTTCTTCTCTCCACAGAACCATGTGAGGGACATTGCTGGGGCTCAGGACACGCGCAGGGGACACGGAGCTCTCCTTTCCCAGGATGGATCAGAGGAGGACCTGGCCTCGGCTACTGGACTCTGACGGCTGCTCCGTGGCTCTGCTCTGCCTCCTCCTGGCATCGCTGTCCCGGGACGTGTCCAGCAATGCCTCCTTCAACACTTTCCACGCGGAGAACCGGGACTGGACGTTCAACCACCTGACGGTGCACCGGGGCACCGGCGCCGTCTACGTGGGGGCCATCAACAGGGTCTACAAGCTCTCGGGGAACCTGACCATCCTGGTGGCTCACAAAACCGGCCCCGAGGAGGACAACAAATCCTGCTACCCTCCCCTCATCGTGCAGCCCTGCAGCGAGGTCCTGACGCTCACCAACAACGTCAACAAGCTGCTCATCATCGACTACTCCGAGAACCGGCTGCTGGCCTGCGGCAGCCTCTACCAGGGCGTCTGCAAGCTGCTGCGCCTCGACGACCTCTTCATCCTGGTGGAGCCCTCGCACAAGAAGGAGCATTACCTGTCCAGCGTCAACAAGACGGGCACCATGTACGGGGTGATCGTGCGCTCCGAGGGCGAGGACGGGAAGCTCTTCATCGGCACGGCCGTGGATGGCAAGCAGGATTATTTCCCCACCCTGTCCAGCCGCAAGCTGCCCCGGGACCCGGAGTCGTCGGCGATGTTGGATTACGAGCTCCACAGCGACTTTGTTTCGTCCCTCATCAAAATCCCCTCAGACACGCTGGCCCTGGTTTCGCACTTTGACATTTTTTACATCTACGGCTTCGCCAGCGGGAACTTTGTGTATTTCCTGACGGTGCAGCCGGAGACCCCCGAGGGCGTCTCCATCAACTCCGCCAGTGACCTCTTCTACACCTCGCGCATCGTCCGCCTGTGCAAGGACGACCCCAAGTTCCACTCGTACGTGTCCCTGCCCTTCGGCTGCGTCCGGGGTGACACCGAGTACCGCCTGCTGCAGGCCGCCTACCTGGCCAAGCCCGGGGAGGTGCTGGCCAGGGCCCTCAACATCACGGCGCAGGAGGACGTGCTCTTCGCCATCTTCTCCAAGGGGCAGAAGCAGTACCACCAGCCGCCCGACGACTCGGCGCTCTGCGCCTTCCCCATCCGCACCGTCAACGCCCACATCAAGGAGCGCCTGCAGTCCTGCTACCAGGGCGAGGGCAACCTGGAGCTCAACTGGCTGCTGGGCAAGGACGTGCAGTGCACCAAAGCGGTAAGGGAGCGCTGGGTGTGGGCTGTGGGGGCCCTCGAGGGCCGGGTTCAATCCCTGCCCCAATGGAACACCAGTTTGCAGAGCAGGATCAGCTCATCTGTGCCTCAGTTTCCCTAAATTCAGAGCACCCTTCCCCTTTAATCCACGCTCTCATCCTGCAGTGGGATGACAATGAGGGAAGGGGTGGTGTTAAGGCAGAGTAAAGTGTGCAGCTTCCTGGGAGTCTTTGTCACTCCCAGCCCGGGGCTCTGGAAGCTGCAGGAGCCCTGGGGAAGGTGGCTGGAGCTGGCAGGGGGTGGCACATCAGTGGCCCCCACCCTGCTGCCAGCACCACCAGCTCCCTCCACACCACCCCGAGAATGTGGGGCTGCCCTGGGCTCTGTGTCACTCACAGCCGCCCCAAACCTTGTCTTTCCAGCCAGTCCCCATCGATGACAACTTCTGTGGGCTGGACATCAACCAGCCCCTGGGGGGCTCGGTGCCCGTGGAGGGGGTGACGCTCTTCACCTCCAGCCGCGACCGCATGACCTCCGTGGCTTCCTACGTCTACAACGGCTACAGCGTGGTCTTCGTGGGCACCAAGACGGGCAGGCTGAAGAAGGTGAGCCCTGTGCGTGGCTGTGGAGGGCCAGGAGCTGCTCTGGGGTTGGTGTCTCTCGGGATGCGGGCCAGGGTTTGTGTCTCGGGATGCTCTGGTGCGCCTCGCTGCTGCTGCTGCGCCTCACGGGTGTTTCCCAGTGGGAAACTGGGAGGGAAGCAGGAGTGGGAATGGCAGGGTGTGGGTCACAGCCTCGTGTTGGAGAGGCAGAGCTGAGCTCTCAGCGTTGTTGGTGTGGTTTGGTTTGGTTTGGTTTGGAGTGCCATTTTTGGGAAAGGTGAAGTTGAAGCTGCTGCAGGACGGTCCTGGGAAAGGAACTAAAGGAGGTCAGATGGAAATCTTGCAATGGTTTTGTTTCCCAGCAATCCTTCTGCAACTGCTGGAGAAGACTGGGAGTTGCAAAGCCCTTGCTGGTGCTGGCAGGATTTTGGTCATGGGAGACAGGAATGGGTTAATGTGGCTGCTTTTGGAGCCAAGCCTCAGGGCAGAGTCCTGCTGCTTCCCCTGCCTCTTCCCTGCTGCTGGATGATTGATCAGCCCTGGAACATTCCTTGTCCTCTGCACCACAAACACCGAGGGGGGGTTGCTGGGGCTCAGGTGGGAGTCACAGAACATTTCTGGGTTGGAAGGGACATGGGCAAGGACACCTTCCACTGGCCCAGGTTGCTTCAAGCCCTGTCCAACCTGACCTTGAATGACTTTTAGGCCTTTGGAGCCCAGCTGGGATTTCACTGCTTCTGAGTCACAAAATCCCAGAACATTCTGAGTTGGAAGGGAACTCTCAGATGAGTTCTGCATTTAAAATAAGTTTGGAAGTGGCCTTGGGGTGTAAGCAGAGGTGTGTGAGAGCCCTTGTTGGCCTCTGGAGCTGGAGCTGCAGCTGGGAGCCAGCTCAGCAGTGGGTCTGATCCAGCTCCAGCAAAAACAGCCCTGGAGCTGCTGCTCTGGCAAGCTGAGACCCTTCCAATTAACCTCAGCTCTAAATGACAGCATTAGGTGAACCTGTTAAAAGCAGCCCCTGCTCCTCCACGCCAGGGAAAGAGTTAACAAATGTAATCAACAGCAGGCTGTTAATTTTTTGAGTCCTTAAGCAGCAGGGAATTTCTTCCTCATCTATCCAGGAAGATACAAGGACAGGCAGATACTACACTTGAATGTCTGCATCATTTTAATTACATCAGTTCATTAATATTCATTCAGCACTTTACAAGTGCTGAGTAGTAGTAAATTAGGTGCCTCCCTGGTGCCTCTCGAGTGTCAGTGGGGCAATTTTGAACGTGGGGGAGAGGGAGCTTGTAGAGCAGAGCCCTCCACTCGCCTGCTCCCCGTGCCGTGGCACAGCGGAGAGCCGGGGGTTCTCAGCTAAATGGAAGAAGAGGAGCCCTCAGCACGTCCCAAATGCCTGTGCCAGGCACGGAGCTGGGGATGCAGCAGGGGATGCAGCAGGAGATGCAGCAGGGGATGCAGCAGGGGATGCAGCAGGGGATGCAGCAGGGGATGCAATGGGGAATGCAGCAGGGGATGCAGCCTGGGATGCAATGGGGGATGCAGCCAGGGATGCAGCAGGGGATGCAATGGGGAATGCAGCAGGGGATGCAGCCAGGGATGCAGCAGAGGATGCAGCAGGGGATGCAGGAGGGGATGCAGCCTGGGATGCAGCAGGGGATGCAGCAGGGGATGCAGCAGGGGATGCAGCCTGGGATGCAGGAGGGGATGCAGCAGGGGATGCAGCAGGGGATGCAGCAGGGGATGCAGCAGGGGATGCAGCAGGAGATGCAGCCTGGGATGCAGGAGGGGATGCAGCCCAGTGCTCATTGTGGGCAGGGTTTGGGGACAGGGGAGGCTCCTCTGTCAGAGGCAGCAGCAGCCAAGGGCCTGTGCCTGCACACGAGGTATTTACGGGCTTGTTCCATGAATTATGGAGGATTACAGGAGCAGCAGCCTCTCCAGCAGGGTTTAATTCCTGGTGCTGGTGTGCACTGAACGCTTTCTGATGCAAAGTTAATCTATTCCTGCTCCGCTGTCCAGAGGGAGGCCTGTGGAATCCTTCACCTGCAATCCTTCATCTCTTGGATGAAAATTGGCCCATCAGTGAAGTAAATTCATCCCAGACATCCACTACAGTCAGGTTCTCATGGCATCTGCCCTTATTTAACAGCAGAGCTGCCTGCAGCTGGTGGGATCCATCCCCCTGGAATTAACTGGAACAATCCCTGGTGTGGGGCTGAGGATGCTGTTCTCTCTTTCCCAGCTCTGTCTGCACCTTTAGCAGGTTTTCCCTCCTTTGACACGTGGGATTATCTTTGCCATGGCCTGAGGGAGCCCAGGTGAGGCGGAGGAAGCAGCTCTGCAGGGAGCTGAGGGGCTCTGGCTGCAGAGGAGGGACGTTAACAGGTTGTCTCTGCATTTTGTGCCTGTTCCAAGATAACCAGACCTGTCTGGAAGTCAGGGAGTGCTCAGGATGCTCAGGACTCTCCTCATCTCCCTTTCCCCATCTGTGAGATGATGGTGGAAACGTTCAGCACCTCTGTAAGTGCCAGGGATTGGTGCAGAGCCTTCTCCACCTGATCTCCTCCGCGTCCTCCTCCGTCTCAGATCTGCCCACACCATTAATGTCTGAAAGCTTTGTCACACCTATTCCCTCGCCCACAGCTGTTGATTTCCTTTGGAAACAAGCTGCTGGCTCCATCTGGGCTGCCAGGGAAGGCAGTTTTGTGTGGCTGGAGGAAAGTCAGGGAGATGGCTCCAAAATCCTTCCCATTTGCCTGTGCTCCCCCAGTGGGGATTCCACACTGGAAACACTGGGATATCCCTTGGTGTCCTCCTGCCTTTAGCTCTTCACCAGTGGGGATTCCTCACTGGAAACACTGGGATATCCCTTGGTGTCCTCCTGCCTTTAGCTCCTCACCAGTGAGGATTCCTCACTGGAAACACTGGGATATCCCTTGGTGTCCTCCTGCCTTTAGCTCTTCACCAGTGGGGATTCCTCACTGGAAACACTGGGATATCCCTCCCTTGGTGTCCTCCTGCCTTTAGCTCTTCCCCAGTGGGGATTCCTCACTGGAAACACTGGGATATCCCTTGGTGTCCTCCTGCCTTTAGCTCCTCACCTCACTGCTCCTGCCACATTCCCAGCTCCTGCTGCTTCTGCTGCCCAGGAATTGTCCCAGAGAGGGTGAAAAGCAAACGCTGCTGATGCTGTGGCCCTGTGGCTCAAGCACAGGTACATGGGATGAAATTCTCCCTCCTGCTCTCCTTCAAAGCTCCTCAGCCTCCTGGCTGTGGGAGGAAGGGGAAAGGGGCCCATGTTGGAGACACAACCATTCAGGATCGGGGATTCCTCCAATAAAACCATTTCCATCAAACAAAATGAGAAGGGACATTAATGCAACAGTTAACAGCAACTAAGTGCTGGGGGGAGATGTGTCAGCTTGCTTGTTCTGTTTATGGGCTTCATACAATTCTATCAATATTGATGTGTGATGCCTTTGATTTTGACACTAATCATTGCCATGAATTAAATTTGCAGCCATATAATTAGAACTGCTATTAATAGGGCCTCAAGCTAAGCACTGCTGTGCTAGTTGGCTTTTTCCTGATGGAAAACGGCATCCACGGAACTCAGCTCATGTGGTGTGCCCAGGAGGGGCCGAGCCTGATGTGGAAATTGCCCTGGCTGTGCCGAGAGGGGCTCCTCTGGAAGGCAGGCTCGTGGGGAGGGCCTGGCCCAGAGGTTTCCCAGGAATTCCCCTGGAGCTGCCCTCAAACTTCCCAGTGGTTCGGTGCCCTTGGGATGCACAGGCTCAGTGGGAGAGAGGGGGATTGCAGGGAGAGCAGAGCAGCTGCAGGGCCGCTCCTGCTGTGCTTCCATCTCCCCCTTCCCGTGGCAATCCTCCACTTGTGCCCCAGCCGAGCTGTGTCAGCCCCCTGTGCACGCCTGGTTCCATCTCATCAGCCTGAGCTCAGCCTGGGATGGCAGCAAGGCTCACCACTAAAAATCAATCTTGTATTTCATCCCGAGAGGTCTGTTTCTTATTAGGTCTAATAAATCAGTGAAGTGCCCTTCATTCAGCTTGTCAATGCAGGACATTGTTTGTGATCAAGAATAAATAAATGTCTCTGCTCTGTCTGCCAGCCGCCATCGAGGTATTATTGCTCCATCACGCTGTTTATGCTGGCTGGAGGAAAAATGCAGCTCCTGCAGCCTTGCCTGCCTTCCCACGGGCTGGGAGTGCTCCTGGGTGGCAGAGGGGAGGGAAAAGCTGGAACAGTGATGCTGTACCTGGGTTTCACCCAGCACTGAGCTGCTCGGTGATGATAAGGTTTTAATTTGTGTGCTCGGAGGTGTGGAGGTGTTGCAGTGCTGCAGGCGAGGGCCCAGGTGTGGTTATTTCAGTGCCCTGAGGTGAAGGATGAGGTGTGTGAACGAAATCACCCCCAGTTCTCCTGGAAAAGGGGTGTCACTGCTGTCCTGTTGTCACCCCTGTCCCAGGGGCAGCTGTGCTGGACGGGGCTGGAATCCATCCCAGGGGCTGCCTGCAGGAGTGCCACAGGGACATGCACAGTGCTGGCACTCTGTTCACGATGGGAACACACTCCTGTCACCTGCAGGACTCCTGAACTCTGTCCTTGCTCCTGCGCTTTTCCAAGGGACACCGTGAGCCGTTGGGTCGCGCCACCAGAGGAACGCGGAACTTTTAAGTGCCTTGTTACATCTTGGGACATGAGAGTTTTATTCAGCTTGGCTGGTTTAATTTGTTCCATTAGTGGGAATAAAGGAGGTCTTTCACAATGAAATATATATGTCCGAACCCGTCCTTAGATGACTTCATTTTATGGGTGGTTATCTCACCCCGGTGATTTATCCTTCGTTATCGCCCCCGCCTCACTCCAGGAAAAATCTCTGTTGCATCAGCCTGTGGAGAAGCCAAGAGGACACCAGGCTGTTATTGAGCAGATGAAAACCATCCATTTGCAGGCGCCTTCCCAAGGATTCGTCTGGTTTTAGCGGCAGGTTGGGAGGTCAGGGGCTCTGCTGGCTCCCTGGTCAATCCATCACCCTGGGAGCACAGATCCCCACGGCACAGCAGAGGTGGGAGAGGGCAGATGGTTCTGGTTTGGCTGAAGAAGTTGTTTAATTGAAAGGTCTGAGAAAAAAAGCCTGATTTTTTGCCCAATGATGTGAAATATGGGGGTGTTCAGGACTGTACTTGCTGCTGTGGTTGGAGGAGCTGGGATTTATTTTCTCCCTAAACAAGGATTTTCCAGCCTCAGAAGCAAATTCCCCTTTGCTTCACCTGTGCTGAAAAGGCTCCCCAAAATGCCCCACGGTCCCTTTCACATTTATTATTTTTCATAGCCAGAATTTGGAATCTTATTAATTGGAATTTGTGCAAGGGAATAGGAGAAGTGCTGGAAGCCAGAGGAGAGCTCTGGGCTGTGTTTGGGGCTGGAGATGGGGCAGAGCTGCCAAGTCCCTCCAGACTGTGGCTCTGAGCACTCAGGAATGTCCCTGCCACCTCTTAATGGCATGAAATTGGCCTCTCTTGTCCCAGCATCCCTTCCCTGGGCCTGGGATCTGGCGCCTGCCAGAGCAAGTCACGTCAGAAAAAAGCCAGGAGTTGGCAGAGAATTTTATGGCTGCTGGAGAGGGAAGGGCAGGTGTTCAGGAAATGCTGGGGATGTGAAACGGAGCCAGGTGAGCTCGGGGGCTGCTTTAATCTCATTTCTTGGCTCAGGAGATGGGGATGACTCTGGGTTTTTTACGTGGGTTCAGGCACCTTGAAAAATCAACTGGAAATTTCAGAGGGCAGCGACTGCGTTTGGTTCAGCTCTAAATGAAGTGGGGTTAGTGGGGCTGGGAGTGCTGAGCAGCCTCAGCCATGGAATCCACCCTGCCTGGAATCCATCCTGCCTCTGGAATCAAGGAACCATGGCTTGGCTGGGCTTGGAAGGAGCCTTCAAGGGCTCTGCAATGAGCAGGGACACCTCCAGCCAGAGCAGGCTGCTCAGCACCCCATCCAAACGAGGTTTTCATCCTGAATTCCGCAGATAATTCATCCCCACACCTTCTCCCAGGGGCATTATCTCCATTATGAGCATCAAGTGAGGCAGAAGCTATTCCTCCTCCGTTTCACCACGTTTTCATCAGATTCAATAATGAGTTTCTACCTGAAATGATCTTGGCGAAAAATATCACGAAATTCCCAGCTCTTTGGTGAGCTCCTGATGGTTTTCCTGTCCCTGCTCTCCTTGGAGCGTGGAGCTGGAGGAGTTCTGGGTGTTGTTGGCTTTGGGGGTAGGGCAGTGTCAGACTCCTGCCTTTCCACTCACGAGTCAAGAAGTTCATGCTTTCTTTACTATAAACATCTTTTTCTGCAGGCTTTTAAAATCCTCAGAGGTCAAAATAACACAGGTTTTGGTCCATTTGTAAGATCTTAAATCCCTGGGTGGCAAGAAATACTGTGAGAAGCCCGGGCTATGTTGCTTCTCTAAATGCCTCCTCGAGGCAGGAAAAACAAATGTGGAAACCACAAATGTGCCAGGGGAGAGGGGGGGAATGTGCAGGGAGAGTCCTGGGCGCTGCCACAGCCCCTGAGCTGCTGTGAAATGTTGGGATTTAGGGACAGTCAGGGGGTGAGGTGGGGTTTAGGGACAGTCAGGGGGTGAGGTGGGATTTAGGGACAGTCAGGGGATGAGGTGGGGTTTAGGGACAGTCAGGGGGTGAGGTGGGATTTAGGGACAGTCAGGGGCTGATGTGGGGTTTAGGGACAGTCAGGGGCTGCGGTTTGAGGTGGGGATGGCTGGAGGCTTTCCCTGCGTGTCTGCTGATGCTGCCTTTAGCATTCCCTCCATCCCCCGATGGATTTTACAGCCCGTTGTGGCTGTAAACACCCTCTGGGTGCCTCTTGCTGCAGGGCAGTAAAACCCTGCTGGGTTCGGGGCGGATCCATCACGGAGCATCCCCCGGGATTGCAGGCCTGGAGTAAATTTGGGATCAATGGTTCTGCAGGGCTCTGAAGGCAAAGGGCAGCAGGCTGTGACCCTCTCTGCTTTTCTTCTTTGTGCAGAGCCTTTCACGGCAGCAGCTCGGTGTCGTGAAATAAATAATTGGAATATGGGGAAGGTGCAGGTACAGGGGGAGGGAGAGTGGGAGCCTCAAGGACGCACGGGCTGCCCTCTGCCCCTCCAGGGAAAGGGAGAGCTGCTCCTTCTGATTCACACCGAGTTCAGCTGGGGGTTTGCAACCCAAAGGGCAAAGAAAGCAAGAGAAACACTGACCCTCACGTTAGCAATCAACTGATGAATATGTTTAAATCTTGTCTGTTTTGGAGCAGAGCACATCCCACGGCATGGGGCACATTTGTTGTTATTTGCCCTTGATTTTAAGGGCACATCTTTGATTATTTGCCCTTGATTTTAAGGGGAGTTTGGCCATGCCAGGGGCTGAGATTGGGCTGATTCCAGCAGCTCCAGAGTGGGGATGCAGCAGAATGGGACAGACAGCACCAAACACCAGCTCTGGGGAGAGAAAGGCAGCCCAGGGTTTGCTTGAGAAAACAAACAAGTTTCATGTTTTCAAGTGAGCCTGGCTGGTTCGGAGCCTGTGATCAGAGGCAGCACAGCCCAGGTCCAGCAGGAGCTCTGCTGTTCCTCCAGGAGCATTAAAGAGCAGCCCCTGCCTGCTGGAAATTGTTGATAAAGCTCTCTTTTTAGAGTCATTTCTGCTTCTCTAGCACAAATGTACTATTTCTTGTTTGGATGTGTTGCTTTCTTCATTCACTTTTATTACTGGGGACATTTACATGAAAACAGCTTTTTTTTATATATATTTTTTTTTGCTCTCGCAGCACATTTCCCAATTGCAGCTGCAATTCCTGCATGGAAGGAGAAATCCACCTTCCCTGGGAATGGGATTGGGAATTTGGAATGGGAATGGGGAAATGGGGAAATGGGGATGGGAATGGGGGAATGGGGAATGGGAATGGGGATGGGGGATTGGGATGGGGAATGGGGAATTGGGATGGGAATGGGGAATGGGGAATGGGGAATGGGAATGGAGATGGGAATGGGGAATGGGAATGGGGAATGGGAATGGAGATGGGAATGGGGAATGGGAATGGGGAATGGGGAATGGGGAATGGGGAATGGGGAATGGGGAATGGGGAATGAAGATGGGGATGGGGAAATGAGAATGGGAATGGGGAATGGGAATGGGGAATTCGGATGGGAATGGGGAATAGGGAATGGGGAATGGGGAATGGGAATGGAGAATGAAGATGGGAATGGGGAATGGGAATGGGGAATGAGGAATTGGGAACTGGGATGGGAATGGGGCACTGAGCAGTGCTGGCCCCCGCCCCACAAAGGCTCTGTGTGAATGGGGTCACAGTAAATGTCCCCAGCTCCCAGATTTATTCCTTCATTAGGAATTTAGATCCACTCTGCTGCATGGGATGCTGCTGTCAGGGAGGCTGCTGCTGTTTCCCTCTCTGGAATAAAGGTGGGGGCTGCCAAGGCTCTGCCCAGCCAGGCCCCCTCCCAAACGCCCCAGAGCCAGCGTGGTCTGGGCAGGGGGAGCAGGAATGGGCTGGGGAAGGGGCTGGGGGCTCTGCTCAGCCTCTGCTCAGAGTGAGGGGGGTCTATGGGAGGGAACCCCACCATAGGGGTGAGCAGGAGGGGGCTCCAGGGCTGCAGGGCTGCAGGGATGGTCCCCAATCCCCACGGCCTGGGGAGGAGCTGGGTGGGCTCACAGTGCCATGGCCAGCAGCCGCTCTTGGGGCCCCCACAGCCCCATCAGAGCAGGGAGGGGTCCTGAACATTTCCAGGAGCTGCGGGAAAAGCTCTGAAACTGTGCAGTCATGGAACCAGACAGATCAGGGAAGAGCTGAGGAACTAAAATTAGCAGGAGTGCCCCAGGCAGAGGCCACCTGGGGCTTTGTTTCGTTTCGCTCTCAACTTTCATCTCTTTTATTTATAATTTGTGGCTGATTGATTTTTTTTTTTTAAGCTGTTTTTTTCTTCCCTTTCCCTCCTTTGAAAGCGAGGAGCTTTGCTGGCTCATGATGAGCAATCCCTGCACTCCCAAGGGTGGCACTGCCCCTTCTGGCCCAGTTCTGCCTCCCCTGAGCCCTGGGAGCAGAGCTGGGCCAGCCCCAGGCCCACCCCGGACCAGCTCTCCTCCTCTGCAGCCTTTCCTGGGCTGCTCTTTGTGCTCAGCCCCAGCCTGTAACAGCTCTGGGACCTCTGGGGGCTGGAGGGCTCCCATGGTGATTTCAGACTGGTTTTGAGCAGCTGTGGCTGCCCCTGCATCCCTGGCAGTGCCCAGGGCCAGGCTGGACAGGGCTGGGAGCAGCCTGGGATCATGGACGGGGACCCTGGGCATGGAATGAGAGGAGATTTGAGGTCCCTTCCACCTCAGGCCATTCTCTGGCTCCCCTTCCCCATCCTCCCTTCCCCATCCTCCCCTCCCCATCCTCCCTTCCCCATCCAACTCTGACACTTTGGAGAGGGATTAAAGCCCTGGTGATTTGGCCTGAAACTCATCCCTTTGGAGACTCTTTTGCCTTCATTGTCCAGCAGATAAATCTGCTTTCAGCTGCCTGTGAGTGCTGGGATGGGGATGGAGGAGCAGGAGCAGCCCCAGTGCTGATCCCCCTCCCCAGGTGTGCTGCCCCTTCCACCCCAGCCAGGACCACCAGCATGGGCTGGGGGCCATGGCTCTCTGCCTGTGCCTGCCTCTGTGTCATTCTTCAGCACAAATGCAATTGGAGATACTCATCTCAACAAGGAGAGGCCTCTCTGTGACACTGCCTGGCCTCTCTGGTGGCCCTGGCAGCCCTGGTGGCACTGGCAGCCCTGGTGGCAGCTGGGGCAGGGGGATCAGAGCCCAGCCCAGCTGTGCTGGCCCAGCTGAGCTGGGTTTAGTGCTCTGAACCCTCCCAGCCATTCCTGCAGATTTTCCCAGGGCTCAGGTTGATAATGAAGGGATTAATTTAATTCCCCCAGCCCTCCTGCAGCTGCTGTGTGCTGCTCATCTGGGGCTGCCTTTGCTGCTGAGCTCCAGGCACTGCCCAGGGCTGTGCCAAGGATGGGGGCTGAGGGCTGCAGCCCTGGCACTGCCCTGCCTGGACAGGAACAAAGCCCCGATAAAGGCTGGCACCCCAGAGAGAGCTGGAAATGTTTGGGCTGTGGTGGAGTGCAAAATCCCCTTCCAGCAGTGCCAGAGCAGGGTTCCAGCCCAGCCCTGTGCCCTAGGGGCTCTGGGTGATGCCCAGGGGTGGCACAGCCCCTCTGTGTGTCTGTGTGTCTGTGTGTCTGTCCCTGCCCCAGGGAGGGAGGCAGGGCTGTTCCCCGGCCGGTGCTGGGGACAGGGGACAGGGGACAGGGGACAGGGACGTGTGGCCAGGGAGGGGAGGTGGCTGTAGCTGATCTCACGTTAGCATTGCTGGCTGCAGCTCCTGGCTGTGGGTGGCTGCAGCTTTTTTCCCTCCATTCTATCCCAAACCTGTTTCAGATTAAAAACAAACGCTGCTGCAGATCAGTTTGTCAGTCACTCCAGACATAATCTCCCAAAATAATCTTTACCAGCCCTCTCCTCCCCCAAGATGGGCAACAATTGTTTCAAGACATGTCAGCCTTTGTTTGAAAGTGAGCTTTGTGCTTTCCTGAGGGGAAGGGAAGGGAAGGGAAGGGAAGGGAAGGGAAGGGAAGGGAAGGGAAGGGAAGGGAAGGGAAGGGAAGGGAAGGGAAGGGAAGGGAAGGGAAGGGAAGGGAAGGGAAGGGAAGGGCTGATGTGTCAATGCTGGGGACAATTTTCTGCTGGGCTGGGACACCAGAGCTGGTGACCCTGGGCAGGCTCAGGGGAGCTCCAAACCCCTGCAGCACCTTGGGCCGAGGAGAGGGATCTGCTTTGCCTTGCTCCTGTCTGAACAGCAATCAGTGCTGGAAAATAATCCCTGCCAGGGACTTTTACACATCTGGATCAGTATTAGTCCATTAATCCACCTCCATTCCCTGCAGGTGGATCTGAGTGGCAGTGCCCATTCAGATGCCCCAGGGGCTCCTCCTGTGCCCTGGGCCCATCCCATCAGTGCTCCTGGCTCCTCTGCCCCGTGCCTGTGCAGGGTAAAGGCTCAGGGTCTGCCCCACTATGCTCTCCTGAGCCCTGGAAATGCCTTTTGGGAATGCATTTCCCAAAAGAATAAATGTGGCTTTTATGTGAGAGCTGCTGTGGCAAAGGGGGTTTTTAAAGGGAATCAAACGCCAAAACTTTAAAGGAGTTTGAATCCAGCTATCAGAGGTAATTTTTAGGAAGGCAGAGCTCGCTAGCTGTGCATCCCCTGGGTTTTTTCTCCCACATCAGCCTCCCCCAGCTGTGTGTGCTCCTGTGTGTCCCTGCAGCTCACACCAGGCAGGGAAACACTGCAGAGGTGCCCTGGGACCTGCCAGGCACCCCTGGGCTGTGCTGCTCCTGCTGCCCTGCACAGGATGGGAGGGAGGCTGGCAGAGCTGGGGATTGGCCACCCCTCCCAGCAGGAATTGGTTTGTGGGCTCTCCTGGCAGCCCCAGCATCTGGGACACGTCGGTTCACAAACGTGGTGAGAGCTTATCAGGGAATTGTGGTTTGGATTACAGCAAAATCCCAGAATGAGCAAATCCCGGCCTAATCTGGAGGGCTCTGGCAGCCTGGCTGGGGTTTCTGACAGGGAAATGGAGCTGGCAGAGGTTTCATGTGCCCTCTGGGAACTTTCTCCCAGCTCCCACCCCGTTAGGAGAACAAAGTGAAAATATTGCACTGGTCCCTCCCTCCTTATTTCTGGGCCTCCCTGCATTGGGATTTTCCATTTCTTGCCTCTCCTGGCGGTGCTGCTCAGTGCTGGGATGGTCCAGACAAATGATTTGCCTTGCCCAGGCACTGCTGAAGCTCTTTGTGTGCCTGGGCTAAGGTGGAGAGCCCCAAAGAGGAGCAGGCAGACCCCAGCCCAGCCCAGCCCACCTCCCTGGGTTCTGCTGGCTGCTCTCTCTGCCCTGCATCATTCAGAGCCTGGGGGATGTGATTTGCATTCCTTGCAGCACCGTGGGGTCTCTGATCCCCTCTGGGGGGAGATTACACGAGATTGCAGCGAGACTGGCAGGGAAATTGCTCCAAATTGCACCTCTCATGGCAAGGACGTGGCTGTGCACAGAGCTGCTCTGGGAAGGGAGGGGAGCAGAGAGGGACAGGGGGCTCTGTCACCCAGGGACCCTCAGGGGATGGTGCCCCATCATGGGGGAGCTGCTCTGAGCAGGGGGTGCTGGAATGGGCCCGGTGCTGCTGGTTCAGTCTGGGGCCAGGGTCAACATCAGGGCTCCCCATCCCTGCAGGTGCTCAGGGCCAGGCTGGACGGGGCTCTGGGGAACCTGGGGGAGTGGGATGGTCCCCACCATTGGAATGAGGTGATCTTTGGGGTCCTTCCCAAGCCAAACCATCCTGTGCCAAAGACGGCTTTGCTGTAAATGCAGGCTGCATTATCTGCCTTCTGAACAGACACTGGAGAAGCTTCTGTGTGAATGAGAGCTGCCCAGGCTGTGCTGGAGCTCCTGACCCCAGCATGGCCCCAGATCTCTCCTCTGAGGAGGGCAGGCAGCTCGGGAGCCCCAGGCTCTGAGGGATGGAGCTGGAGGCGGGCGGTGCCTTTGGATGCAGCCCGGATCAATGGGGAAGGCTTTGCCCCCTCGCTGTGTAAAACATCCAGAGCAAATGTAGAGTGACAGGAAAGGGGTCAGTGCTCTGGGTCAGCACTGAGGTGCTGGAGGAGATAATCAGACCCTTTTCCTTCCAGTTGAGTGCCTGCCAAAAACACCGGAGTGCCTCACAAAAGTGCAGGGGGCAGCCAAGCGTGAGCACTCAGAGAGGCCAGCACGGGAGGAGCCGCTGTCCCCACCCCGGTGCCACCAGCCCTGCTCACCCTGCCCTGCTTCAGGGGCTGAGGAGGATCCGGGCCTTGTGAGGGGGGACGTGAAACGTGAGCACTGCCCCAGGTCACCCGGCAGGTGACAAACTTCTCGGGATGCTCTGGGAAGTGTTTTGTGCTCATTCTCTGGATGCTCTGGGAAGTGTTTTGTGCTCATTCTCTGGGATGCTCTGGGAAGTGTTTTGTGCTCCCTTCTCTGGATGCTCTGGGAAGTGTTTTGTGCTCCCCTCTCTGGGGTGCTCTGGGAAGTGTTTTGTGCTCATTCTCTGGGATGCTCTGGGAAGTGTTTTGTGCTCCCCTCTCTGGGATGCTCTGGGAAGTGTTTTGTGCTCATTCTCTGGATGCTCTGGGAAGTGTTTTGTGCTCATTCCCTGGGATGCTCTGGGAAGTGTTTTGTGCTCCCCTCTCTCAGATGCTCTGGGAAGTTTTGTGCTCCCTGGGGCTCAGGGCAGGTGGAAGCAGCCAGCCTGGATTAGCGCTGCTGTTAATAGACCTTGAGAGCATCTCTGCTCCTATGGGGCTGGTAAAAGCCATAAAATGAGGTGATTTAAGAAGGCCAGTCCCCACTAACCCCACTCTAAGGGATTTCTCTCCTAAGCTCTCCCAAGGAACATTTTGGAGTTTGCTGCTGTTCCTCCTTCCCCAAACAAGGCTTTGGTGCTGATTGCATCTCCAAAGAGGCTCCCTGCCAGGGATATTTTGATAGAAAGTGTGATAAAATATAACACAGCAGACACCATCCCCCTTACACTTTATAAGGAATTTTGTAACCTGAGGGGATTCATTCTATGTCATGTTACAACACATAGTATAGATCCTGTCCTCCTGTTTGCTGTTCCTTTGCACACATAATGAACAAATCTGCTTGTATCTGAAAAACTCTTGTGGCTGGGCCTGAGCTAATCAAGTTCTCGTCTCCAGCATCTTCCCCTCACTTTGTCCCCAGATGATCTCGCAGTTATCCCGACTTTCTCAAAAGCACAAAATAAAACACTTTCTGTGAGAGCTGCAATTGCTTTTGACAACTCAATGGCTCTTTGGGATTTGGGAAAACACAAAAAAAAACCCCTCCCAGGCTCCTCAGTTCTGCTCCAGATCCCTTCTCCATCTCTTCCCTGTCATTTACACCCCGTGGAGTGGGTGGCAATGGTGGGAGTGAGATGCTGCTTTAGGAGCTGGGCGATAGGAGGGGTTTGGAGGCACGCAGGCAATTTAGCAGGGATAATCAATGGGATTTGGGCATTTTGGGGAATCTGTCTGTGCTGCTCGACGGGCATTTGTGCAAATGCTCAACAGCTTGAGACGGGAGATTTGTTCCCCGCTCCCTCTCCCTGTCAGCTTTTATTTGCCTTCTGTTGCCCTCCCGCACAATCCATAAGCCCTCCTCTTTTGCATGATTGTCTCGATTTGCATTTCCAGCAGATCCACTGACATTTGGCTGGACTCTGGGTGAAACACTCCTTGAAATTAGCCTGCACGTTGAGTTTGTTCTGGGAAGATAAGAAGGGAAGTGGCAGGGGGGCCTGGGGGGAATTACACATGTGAAACTGCGCTGGGAAAAGGAGCACCAGCAGCCAGACTGGAGGCCAGCAATATTTCTCTGGGATTTGTTTGGGAAGCAGAATTTGTCACCGTGGGCAATGGACTCGTCTCCCTCACCCCAGTGGCTCCCAATCCCAGCACAAACTCGTCTGAGGAAGCCAAAGGATAAATTGTCTGCTCGCCTGCTCTGGAGCTGCTCTGTAGTGCTGGCAATGTGAGACTGAGGAGGAATTTTAATTTCATGCTGTGTAAGAAGAGCGCATGCAACAGTAGCAGCCGTATGGATTTTCATATGAATAGAGTACAGTACTCGTGACAGGGCAGCAGTGTTGTCCCGCAGGTTTGCATTCTTCTCCTTTCTTTGCTGTTCTCACATTCCCCTCGCCGTCCACCCATCCTCGCACTTGCTGAAATGGAAAGTATGTCCCTGCCAGATGGGTGCACAAAGTGACGAGCCTGTTTCTCAGTTAGATGGCAATTGGCTTCAGAGACCTTTTGTTGCTTTAATTTCTGTGCAATCCAAGTGCGAGTCTGTTTTGCTTGAGAGGGAACATTTTTTAGCCTGGTGCCTCTCTTGCTCAGCTTCGCGGGGATCTAAGCACGAGCACTTTGCAGACAGTGGAGCCCATTAATGCTGCTCTGTCTCTAAAATAACAGGACTTAAATCTCTCGCTTGGAGGGGGAAGGCAGGTCCTAGGAATGATTGATCTGCAGGGCTGGGTTGTGTGGGGCTGGACTGGCTGCTTCTCACCCCTGTCCCCTTCCTGGTGATCTCTCTCGTCCTCACCCAAGAGCTGAACTCACCTCAGCAGCAAAGAATTTGGTTCGTAAAACGTGTCACGCTTTCTTCGGAGGAGGTTTTGTTTTATTTGGTTTTAAAAATTTGTGTGTGTTTGTTAGGGAAGGAGCCTGTAGTGATTTTTTCTTGAGGCTGCTGATCTAATACATTCTGCACAGCCATAAAATATGCTTTAGATAAACTTCTCCTCCTAACATCTGCGAGGAGCACTGCTCTGCTCGTTTCCATGCTAAAGCGGTCGTTAACGCGCCGGCACATCCCGGGCATGTCTGTCAAACCCAATCAGTTTTGCCAGGTAGGGCAGGTGGATAAATCTGTCTGCCTGCACACGCTGCTCTTTCTGATAGCCCTGCATGGGAGGAAGAGGCATGAATGGGGGAAATCCTTTTCCAGGCTGCTGGGGAGGTGCGTGCACGCAGCGGGAGACGAGCGCAGGCATCGCCGGATTGTGGGCGCAGCGCAAGCCTGGGCGCTGGGCTGGGGAAGGGGTTTGCAGCAATGCAAGTGGTTTTCTCTCCCAGCCTCGTCTGTCCCTGTGGCAGCTGCTGGCAGCACGCTGAGCTGGAGCCCAGCAGGGCTGGATCTGGCTCCGTGCAGTCCCTGCCAGCCAGCGGGAAGGACACAGAAACCCGGCAGCGTCTCCAGATGGACCTGCCTGGCCACCCTTCCCTGGGCTGGGCACGGCCCCAGCCACTGCCACAGTGGCCCTGGATAGGGTGGATATTGGGAAAAATTTCTTCACTGGAACAGTGGCCAGACATTGGAGCAGCTGCCCAGGGCAGTGGTGGAGCCACCACCCCTGGAAGTGCTCACAAAAGGGGCAGAGGTGGCCCTGGGACGTGGTTTGGTGGCAGCGGCTGAAGGTTGGGTTTGATGCTCTTGGAGGCGTTTCCCAGCCTGAAGGATTCTGTGTTCCACAGGAGAGGGGGGACAGCAGCTTTGGCCATGGCCCCCACCCCGGGCACACCCTGGTGTCCCAGCAGGGGTGACAGCTCCAGGCAGTCGGGTTCAGTGGCTCCTCCATGGCTCCCATTGATGCAGCTGCAAGCACATTAAAGAGTCCAGCAGCAAAGCACACCCACAGTTAATAAAACACAGATTTTCATCTGAAATCATTGCCTGAAATAGCTCCCTAATGGAGGCAGGGAGGCTCTGGGGACAGTGTGTCCTGCCTGGGCACGTCCCTTCAGCAAGGACTGAGCTCCACCAGTGCCCTCAGCACCCTCCAGACACCCAGCAAGGGAGAGCATCCAGCAGAGCCCTGGCAGAGCAGGGCACACCACCAGCTCCGAGCCCTAAAGAACAAGTGCCTGTCTGGATAATTCAGA
This sequence comes from Agelaius phoeniceus, assembly GCF_051311805.1. Classification (NCBI taxonomy): domain Eukaryota; kingdom Metazoa; phylum Chordata; class Aves; order Passeriformes; family Icteridae; genus Agelaius; species Agelaius phoeniceus. Next base: position 1,051,045 of record NC_135289.1, read on the forward strand.
AAAATCCCACCAGCCTGCAGGATCACACAATTCCCACCCAAACAACCTGAGGACGGTGAACTCTCAGTCAGGTTCAACCAAACAATTCCATGTTGAATGTGGTGAGTTCCTCTGAGGGCTGGTGGGTTCTTCCCCAGGGTAATTCCAGGAGATGCTGTCATGGCCTGAGAAGGGAGAGGCTTCCCCAGGGCACCTCTGAGAGATCCTCTCTCGCCCTGAGGAGGGTCAGGTTTGTGCCTGGCAGGAGCTGCCTCTGCTCAGCCCGGCTGAGAGAGGCTGTTGAGCAGCAGTTTCAAGTGCAGGCTGAGAGGGAAGCTAAAGTGACCAATAAAGTCTCTCTTCAGCACTTGTAGAGCCTTTGGGATGCTCTTATAAATCAAAGCCTGCAGGTAGGCTCAGGTGCTGGAGCACAGAAGCACAAACAGCATTAATGAGGCCGTGGAACATCATCCCCACGGCGGCAGAGGCAAAGGGGAGGGGGTTTCATCTCGCAGAGCCTCTAATGATGGTGCAAGTCCTTCAGAAGGAAAAAAGGGACAGTCTGGGGAAAAGGACCTTCTGGGCTGGCTCCTTCCCAAAGATCCAGGAGCTGCTCATGTTGCCTGCCTGCTAATTGGAGTTGGCTGTAACTGATTTAGAAAGCGATGGCCTTAGGGAGCTGAGATTGTTGTTTGTGTTTGTCTGGGATTAAATACAGATGGAATTAAAACGAGGGGGGAAGAAAACCCCACAACAAACCCTCGGCTGCAGGAGGAAGCTTTGATGGAATGAATTCCTGCTGCTGGCTCGGGGTCTCGGTGCCATTCCCATGGAAGCACCGGGGAAACAATGAAAGGGTAGAGGCAGAAATAGAAAGCAAAAAGATGAGTGGACTCTGATGAAAGGAGTCATATTAATAATGAAAACTGGAGGGTTTGAAGCTGCTTTAGAGTGAATTTTCAAGGCACAGAGCCCCTGGGGAGCAGGTGAAGGCACAAACCACAGCACTCCAGATGCTCAGAGCAGGACCTGGCCCCCAGCCAGGCTCTGGCAGCACAAACTGCAGGAGGAGACAGGGAAATACCTAAATACCTGCTGGCTTGGGCTGGCCAGGCCGTTTTCCTCCAACACCAGGAAAATTGGGGTCTCATGGCTTGAGGTCACGGCAAGATTCCTTCACAGCTGAGTGCAAGCCATGACACAACCAATAAATCATGGCAGTGGCATAGCAGGAGGCCGGGCATCATTAGCAGATTCCTCCCTGCAGAGGTGTGGGTGTGCAGGGGGGCTGTGCTGCTTCTGAGCAGTGGAAGAGGAAGGCAAGAAGGGGCTCAGCTCCTCTGCCATTGAGCAGTGGCCTCGTGCACAGGGGCTGCCCTGGCTGCCAGCCCTCCCTCACTGGGAAAATCTGTCCTGGGAGGGAACTTTCCATATCAGCTCTGAGCCTTGGCTCGGTTTGTAGCCCTTGTTTCAAAAGCTTTAGGAACATTTGATACCTGGTCTGCTTTTAGTGAGAGCAATTCAAAGAACCCCCCCTTGTTGGAACTGCAGCTTCTGGGGGCAGGGGATGGCAAACGGCCCCGTGGTGTCCCTCAGGTCACCTCAGAGCTGGCTGGAGGTGACTGAGCAGCTCCCTTGTGACCCTCCCAGGGTGAGGGCAGAGACGAGGATCTGACTCCGTGTTTCAGAAGGTTCGATTTATTATTTTATTATATATATGACATTAAAACTATACTAAATAATAGAAGAAAGGATTTCATCAGAAGGCTGGCTAAGAATAGAATAGCAAAGAATGATAACAAAGGTTTGTGGCTCGGCTCTCTGTCCGAGCCAGCTGGGCTGTGATTGGCCATTAATTAGAAACAACCACATGAGCCCAATCCCAGATGCACCTGTTGCATCCCACAGCAGCAGAGAACCATTGTTTGCATTGTGTTCCTGAGGCCTCTCAGCTTCTCAGGAGGAACAATCCCAAGGAAAGGATTTTCCATAGGAGATGTCTGTGACACTCCCTTTCCTCCCAACACCATCCCCTGCCCCTTCCAGCACCCCTGGCACTGTCCCTGGCTGGCTGCAGATCTCCTGCCAGGGCTCATCCCGGTGATGCCAGGGCTCCTGATGTTCCTGGGGCTGCCTGCACACACCAGGGCTGGCTCTGGGATCCAGCAGGGACCCAGGGCTCTGCAGGGAGTCAGGCTGCAAGGCTGGGGCTGTGGGAAGGTTCTGAGCCTGCTCCTCACACAGGGAGCTGGTTCTGGGGTCTGCAGTGTCCCAGGCACAAACATTCAGCCCCTACAGCAGCAGCAACCAAACTTGTCCAAACAAAGACCAAGACCTTTCTCCAAAAGCAGAAAAACCCTTTATGAACTGTCTAGGATGAGGAACAAAACCCTCCTTGAGACACTCCAGCAAATACTCCTACAATGATATCGCTTTCAAACCTGTGTTTCAGCAGGCTGGTATTGAGTCTGAAGATGAAGGTGTGACTGCTGAGAGCTGGAGGTGTCTGTAGTTTGTCACAGGTGAATTTTAGAAAGAAAACAGAAATATTTGACAGTGCCTTCAGCAGCTCAGCTCCTCGTTGCTGGGGATGGATGAAATGGTTAAGTGAAGGTGTCTTCTCTCTGTGCTTTCTTGGTTTCTCTGCCTCCCTGTTGGCACACGCATCCACATTCTCTGTTCCTCTCCCATCTGCTTCCCCTTCCCAAAATTCGAACATTTCACTCTTAAAATTCTGCCTTCATGTATATGAATGAACGAGGAAAATATCACTGCAAGCCACGAGGGCTGGGTGCTGGGATGGGGCTGGGATGGGCTCTGATCTGTATGAGGGCTGGGTGCTGGGATGGGCTCTGCTCTGCACAAGGTCTGGGTGCTGGGATGGGCTCTGCTCTGCACAAGGTCTGGGTGCTGGGATGGGCTCTGCTCTGCACCACAAAGCCCCTCGGAGCTGTGGTGGCCTCCAGCCCTGCCTGGCTGTGGTGCTGGTGCTGAGCATCCCCACCAGGAGCCTGTTTCCCCAGCAGGCTCTCAGCTGTGCCTCTCAGGTGCTGAATTTGGGCAGGCAGGGGTGGTGCTGACCCAAAATCCCGGTGAGATGGGGGCTCCACTCCAGCATCAGCAGGGAGGGGGCTCTGGCTGCGCTGCTGGCCTGGCTCCACGCCCCTCGGGGCTGTAACTGGAGCAGCACTTTGGGGAGTTGAGGCCCCTGGAGCAGGGGAAGCTTTGAGGGAAGCAGCCCAAAGGACAGCACAGGGGGAGCTGCTCCAGTGTTGAATTACTGAGCCACACACGCAGTGTTTGCCTAACCAGCTAGACCTGAATTGCTGTTCAAACACTGCTCTGCTGCCTGACGCTGGCAATCAGGGAGCTAATTACACTGGATTAGGGTTTTTCTCTTAATTACATGAAAAATTTAGCGCGGCTGATGTTCATGAGGCTGCAGGGGATTAGGGCGGAAGCCACGTGTTTACCTACAGGTCAATGATGGAGCAGGGCAGGAATGTGCTGGGGCTTTGTGCCTGCACCCTGCACCCAGCCTGGGCCCAGCTCCTGCTGCTGACGTTGGGAAGGGGACAGAGGGACAGGGACAGAGGGACAGGGACAGAGGGACAGGGACAGATGTGTGCCCTGGGCCCAGCCCAGCAAACCCCGCTGCAGCCCAGGCCTGAGCAGCGTTCCATGTGTTGCACACACAGATTATTCAGAGCCAGCTCATCTGCTTATCTGCTGATTGACTCTGAGATGCTGCAAAGGGCATGTGCCGAAGGCTTAGGGAGTTTCAGTGCGGAGATGGAGGAGATTTTGCTTTTTGTTTTTATTTTTATCCTTGATCTGCCCCAGAATAGCACTGGGGAGGCAGCTCAGAGGGGCAGCAGGAGCTTTCCTCACACACCAGGAACCTGAGCTGCCTCAAACCTCCGTCTGATGGAGATTGGGGCATGAATGAGCAAACAGGGAGAGATTCAGCGCCAGGGATTTATTGCAGAGCCTCCAATCAGGAGCCCTCAGTGCTTCCAGGACAGGGAATGCACCAGCCAACGTCCCCAGCCCTGCTGGCCCTGCCTGGTGCCCTCCTGCAGGTGACATTGCTGCAGCTCCTGCATGCCCAGGGATGCTGAGGCAGCCCCAAGCACGGAGCCAGCCCCTGCTGGGGCTTTGCCAGAGCCCAGGCAGGCAGCAGGGCCAGGGGAGGCCTGCAGGGAGCCCTGGGGCGCTGCCAGCCTGCCCGGGGCTCTCTGTCCTCACACGACCTCCGGAGACCCGGCCCTTTGTGAGGCTCTGCCCCGGTTCACAGGCAGAAAATGCCCATTGCCAGCTGCAGCTCTGCCCCTGCTGGGCAGGAGGGCCTGGGGGCTGGGAGAGTCTCCTCATTTCCCTCATTTCCCTCATTTCCCGGGATCTGAGCTGAGCTGAGCTCGGTAATTCTCTCACATCCTCTGCCCCAGCAAGGTTAGATCTGATCAGTAACACATGACTGGCTCTGCATGCACAAGTGAAACCAAAAATGTGCACGGCCTCCTTGTTCACCTGCTGGCTCCTGCCTGACCCAGAGCAGAGCAGAACCACCAGGCAAAGGGTTTATCCACAGCTTTATAAACCCCAAAGACAATAAAATCTGCATTCTCTTATTTCCTTCTGGGTTTTGGCCCTCGGCAGCTCCGAGTTTGGCTCATGTTCCAGCATCCCCCCGAGGTGCTGGGCAGGAAATCGAAGCCATTTCAAACATATTACTTACATGATGTTTTCAAAGAGGAAAGAGAATAATATTTCCTGAGGAGCCCTGTGGCTCCCACCTGATCAGCTGGAAGCCGTGGCTTTGGAGAAACAGGGTTTTTGTGTGGCAATTTTTGACAGTCATTTAGTTTTTTCCTCCTTGGGGAGAATCTCGACTCACTGAAGCTCGTTTGGAGCAAACTTCACATTAGACAGTCTTGTCTAAGTGGCTTTTGATGCCATTTTACATGGCCACTCAAGGTCAACAAAGCAAAGCAAGCAGGACCAATCCCTTCAGCTGTGAAATGCAGAGCTGGAGGAGGATGTTCCTGGGGAGAGAGAGCCTGGCACGGAGCTGTGCAGGATTATTCAGCTGGAAGGGCCCAGGTGAGGTGTGGACACACAACACAGATGCAGGGCTATTTTGGGGGCTTTGGGCAAGAGCTGCAAATGGTTTGTGACAAGCAGATACCTGGTGCCTCCCTCGCCCTAAATAGCACCAGAATGACACCAGCTGTGGGCTTGCTCTGCTGCTCTCTGTGCCTCACAGAGCTCAGGCTCAGCACTCAGCCCTGTTCTCCTGTTTTTCACTCCCCAGACGCCTCTCACAGCTCCCTCCATCCCTGAGTGCGTCCTGCAGACAGAGCCAGGCAGTTCTGGGTTTCTGTCCTGCCTCCTGTGTTCCTTTGGGTGCCTCCAACACTGAGCCCAGCTCTGGCTCAGGGCAAAGGGCAGAACAAGGGCAGAGAACGGGAAAAGGCCGGGAATGGCCCTGCCCAGGGTTTGTGGCACCCAGAGGGCTCAGGGGCAGCCTGGGCTGTGTCCACCCAGCCAACCCTGCAGTGCCCCTCCAGGCTGCCAGGCCCACAGGATGAGAGCAGGATGCTGCAGGAATAAAAACCCCTCTGCCTGCTCCTGGAGCTGTCACCTCCCCAAAAATCAAACAGGAGGGGAAAGGGAGAAGGGGATTATTGCTGAACAGAGGGAAGGGACGTCCCTGCTCCCTGGGGACAGATTAGAGAGGACAGGGTTTGTGCCCTGAGCTCTCCTCCTCCTGGCAGGAAGGCCCCAGGACCCTGAGTGTTCCACCCTTTGAGGGTTGTGTTTGGTGCTGCTGGAAGGTGCAGGGCTGCTGGCCCTGGACCCCCAGCAATTGTCTCTTTTGAACAAGGGCTCCAAAGGGATCAGCTCTGCTCCTGCTCAGCATGGCCTGATCCTGGAGCCCCCCAGATTAACAGCCTCTACCTCCTGCTTTCGTACTGAGCCCTCCCCTGCACTGGATTTCCTCAGAACTATAGAGGAAAATCTTGTGGGCACCTCATACATCATTTTGTACACCTCACTGCTGGTTTGGGCTGGTTTAGGGCTGGTCTGGGCCTTGCAGAGGTGGTGGCAGCACCAGGGTGTGCAGAGCCTGCCTGGGGGCACGGGATGGGAAGGAGCTTCCCTCTGCATGGGAGGGAGAGCTGGGCCTCCAGGAGAAGACAATGCTGCTGATTTAAAGCACCATCCAAAGCAATCCAGCCTCGCCAGCCCAAATTTCATTCTAATGAATCCATCCCCGGAAGAATACTACTTAATTAATTAGCAGCTCATTTGCATGTGAGGTGGCATGTTATTAAAGTTGTGCTGCTGCAAGTAGGGCTGTGACAAGGTGTGAGCTGACAGCTTTTCAAATAAAAAGTCTTTTCAAGGAATGATCTCCTGAACTGGCAGCTTTGTTCTGAAGGAGCCTCTCTTGTGCAGCAATGAATTAAAGACGTGGGGCTGCTGATTGGGCCCTGCATGGTGCCTGTGTGCCACCCTCCCTGCCTCATCCAGAGCAGCTCTGCACGAGGCTGGAGGGAGCACAGGGGTGGGAGAGCCTGGAGATAGGAAAGAACCTCCCCAGTGGCAACTGCTCACAGGGGTTTGTCCTGTCAGGGTGGCTGAGCTGCTGCTTTCCCCTCCAGAGCCCTGCAGAAAGGCAGCAGGGGATCCTGCTCCCCATCCCTTTCCCCGTGGCAGGGGAGGAGCTGTGTTGATGGAATAAATGTTCGTGGAATCTCTTCTCCTGGCAGATCCAACACTGTGGGTGCCCCCACACAGAAAACGAGGCTGGAGCCCCCTGCCTGCCCACTCTGCTCCCCTCTTCCCACCCCCAGAATGCCAAGGGATAAACCCAGGCCCAGCTGCTCAGCCAAGAGAGCCAGAGATGCTGCAGGGCAGGGATTGTCCGAGCCAAGGGCAATTTTAAACTCCCAGTTTCATCCATTGGGAAAGGTGGGATCGAGGTGAGAGGGGACACGTGTGGCTCTCCTGGGGCAGTGTTGGGATGATCCCACCAGGGTCTGAAATGCAGACTTTGTGCAGACTTTCTCCCCAGAGTTTTGCCAGGGCAGCCCCAGCAGTGATTAGTGGGAGTATTTAATGTTCAGTTGGACAGTGTGAGCTGGGAGAGGATGGATTTTCTCCTCCCTCAGGGAGCAGAGCTGCTCTCAGGAGCTGCTTTGCTCCCAGCCTGACAGGACCATGAGCTCCTGCAGGGAACCATCCATGGAGGCTTTGGGGCCAAGGCAAAGGTGATGCCCACGGTGACAGAGCCGTTCCCTCCTAATCTGGGAGAAATGCATCAAGAAAATGTGACAGGAGAGAAAGAGCCTGGGAGAGAGGGAGCCTGCAGGTAATGAAGTTAATTGGATGTGCTGATTTGAATGGAATGTGCATGCAAGGTTTGTCATTAGCTTTCTCAGGGACACATCTCTGATTTAAAGGAAAGGCACCCAATGGGATTCCTGTTGAGCTGAATTCTGAGGGGAGGCTTCCCACGTGGAGCCCAGTCCCACCCTGCTGCTCCTGCCTGCAGGGAAGGCTGGGGGGGGACATGGGGAGGGGTCCTGCAGGGGCCTGGCACACCTGCATTGGCAAACTCACATCCCACATGTGGGCTGGACTGGCTGAAGGGTCCTCAGAAATCCCCACACCCCTCTGGGCTCAGTGATGACCTGGAAACAGGTCCAACCCAGATGTCAGGGGGAGTCTGGGGTATTTCACTCCCAGAGGGCCTGAAGGGCTCTTGGAAACCTTTTGGGTAATAATTTGCAGTTCCAGGTGTGGATTCTCCCCTCCTGGAGGTTGCTGTGGGGGTCAGAGGATGCAGGACCAGGAGAATCGTGCAGGGCCAGATTTCACTTCGCTGCCACTACAAAAATCAGCAAGTTCAGGCAGTGCCTGCTGCTCCTGGCCCTGGGAATCCTCTCAGGAGCCCCTCCAGTGCCTCCCTGGCTGTTTCCACATGGAATCCCAAAGTGCTTTGGGACCCACGAGGCCCCTGCAGAGGTGGGGAGGAGTTCATGGGTGGCCCTGCTGCAGGACCCAGGCTGGGGAATCAGCCCCTTATTCAGCTGTTTTCTCTGGCACCAGGAATTCCATCCTGAGTCAGCCTGGTGGAAACACCCCTAATGAAAACAGACAGGTAATTTAATCATGGAAAGTTCCTGCAAAGAGATTCGATGTCTCCTAATGGGAGCCTGCTGGGGGGGAGTGCAGAGCTACCCCAGCACTGGCACTGCCTGGGCACAGCACCTGAGGGGAACTTTCCTGCACGAGGTGTGCTGGAGCTTCATGTCAGATTAGATCCTTGAGTGGCTCCTACACGCTGCCACAATGTGGTATTTTGCTAATCTCTGGTGGTAAAGCCCAGCTTAGCCTGCAGCTGCATTGTGGGGGTATTAGAGAGCTCAGTGTGAGCCCGGCTCTGCGGGGCTGCAGCCCCTGCACCCAGCACATCCTGCTCCTCCTCCGGGCTGCCCTGCGAGCAGGGACGAGTTTGGATTTGCAGATTAGGTCCTGAGGCGCTTCTCAGGAGGGATTTGTAAACATCCAGCAGGAGGGAAGGGCTGGATGTGGCCCGGGCCGCTCCTCGGGTCCCTGTCCAAGCGTGGCAGCCCGTGGTGTGTCCTCCTGGGCTCTGCTGCCCCTCTGATTCCTGTTTCCAGCTCCTGGGGTGCCTCTCCCCACCCCTGTGCTCCACCCATCCCCACCTCTTCCCTCGGTGCCCCTCTCCTGATCCCTTCCCACGGCCATCACCCTGCCGGGAGAGGGAGGGGACAGGAGCAGACAGGATCAGGGGATCCCAGCCCATCCCTGTGCTCCCCTCTCCCCCAGGGCCCCGGGTTGGGGATGAGCCCAGAGGGGCAGGGCTGGTCCCAGCCCCTGCTCCAGGGACGGCTCAGGAGCTGTCAGGCGCCGGGAGGGCACCCACACGCGAGGCAGAGGAATGGTTTCCCTCTCCAAACGTCAACAAGACGCTTCCTGCTGTGTGAGATGATCCCTTTCTTCCTCCCCGGCCTCGGGAATCATCGCTCTTCTCTCTGACATCATCATTTGTTGCCATGGAAACCGAGCCCCGAGCAAGAGATGCAGCGGAGCATCCCGGTGTCACTGGGTGCCCCTCGGCCTGGGCTGTGGGCAGGGGGCTCTGGGGGCTCTGGGGGCTCTGGGGGCTCTGGGGGCTCTGGGGGCTCTGGGCCTTCAACACCCGCCCAGGGAGTGGCTCTGCTGTCCCCTTGTCCTGGTGGCAGAGTCCCTGAGAGCCCCAGGGCTGCTCCCTGGCCCTTGTGGGGGCAGGAGGGCACAGACAGTGCCCAGCACCCCGTGCTGTGCCCCAAAACTCCAGCCCAGGCACCAAAGCCATCCCAGGCTCCCCTTCCAGGCACAGCTCCAAGGCCTCAGCCGGGCTGGAGAGGCTGTGGGGCACTGCCTCCAGCCCAGAGCTGCAATTCCCAGTTGGAATTGGTCTGCACCAGCCTTGTCCAGTGGTATCTCTCTTTATTAGCCCTGTCTGACCTCATTACTAGAAAGAAGCTCAATTTAACGAGCTGCTGGTGCCCTGAGGGAACTCTGGAAAACAGTTGTTTTTCACAAAGGCTGCTGATCCTTCATGTCCGGGCTTCCATTCCTGTCTGGCCATTAATCAGCCCTTTGTACGGTGGTGGCTGTGGAGCCCTGACAGCCCCGCGTTCCTGCTCTTTATTCCTCGGGTGATTTCTGTCCCTCTGTCCCTGCTGCAGCGTGGGTGACTCAGTGGCAGCACCCAGTAAGGCACTGGGCTCATACTGGTGTGGATCTGCCTCTGATTCTTGGTATTTCACAGGGGCTGTGACAATCCTAATTCTCACAGGTGGAATTAAAGCAGGATTTGACCTTCTGCCTTTTGGGGGATTTTGCTTTCTTTGACCTTCTGCCTTTGGGGGGATTTTGCTTTCTGAAAATTCAGGGTTTTCGAGGCAGTCTTGGGCTGGCAGCTTAATCCTGCCAGGGGCTCCTGTGCCTGGCTGTGGGCGTTCCACAGACCACTCACATTCCCTCCTGATGTTCTGCTATAGCGCTGAACACTCGGGAGGTAAAGGGAAAAAGAGAGAAATGCAGAGAATGAATGTGTTTGTGTGTGTCCAACATGTCTGAACATGGCAGGAGGCACCGGGGCCCTCTCCAAGGGGGGCATTTATTTGGAGAGGGTGCAGGGGAGCAGCTCTGCTCTCCTGGCATTTCCAGCCGGGCTGACTCATTTCTCAGCTAAACCACGAGATTTTTAACAACCTGCTCTCTTAGCTCCCGAGGACAGAAAAAGAGGCTCCTTTCTGTGCCAGTCCTGCCTCTTCTGAAGGTTTGGCCTTCGGGTTTTCCTGCCTTTTGCTCCATTATGCAGCCAGGCAGGGAACCCCGGGGCGGCAGAAAGGGCTGGGGCAGCACAGCCCGGCGGGAGCCGATGGCATCTGTGGGATAAGGAGCTTTCCTAGAGCCGCCTTCCCTCTCCTGGAGGGGCAGCAGCTGCATCCCGGCAATTCCCGGCAATTCCCGACACATCCCGGCAATTCCCGACACACCCCGGCAATTCCCGGTACATCCTGGGCTCATTCCCGGCACATCCCAGCACATTCCCGGTACATTCCCGGTACATCCCGACTCATCTCCGGCAATTCCCGGCACATCCCGGCAATTCCCGTTGCATCCCGGCAATTCCCGGCACATCCCAACTCATCTCCGGCAATTCCTGACACATCCTTGGCACATTCCCGGTACATCCCGGCAATTCCTGGCACATCCCGGCAATTCCCTGCACATCCTTGGCACATTCCCGGTACATCCCGGCAATTCCTGGCACATCCCGACTCATCTCCGGCAATTCCCGGTACATCCTTGGCACACTCCCGGCACATCCCAGCAATTCCCGGCACATCCCAGCACATTCCCGGTACATCCCCGGCATATCCCGGCTCATCCCCGGCCCAGCAGCGCTGTCGCTGCCCGCCCGTGGCTCGCCCAGCGCCGTTCCCATCCCGCGGCTCTCCAAACGCGCAGATCCTGGTGGGAAGGACAACGTACGGAGTTTGTTTATCCCGCTGCCCACAGCCCCCGAGGCCATCAATTATTAACTCGGGGAAGAGAAGGCGCTTCCTCCGCAGCAGCGGCTGCTGGCAGGGACGGCGCTTGTCACAGCCCGGGCAGGTTTTCCTGCGGGAGCAGGGCGGTGTTTGGGAGGCACGGAGGGATGCTTGGACCGGGTGGGGCTGTGCCAGAGCTCTGCTCGCTCAGCACAACGGGCTGGGCTGGCCTGGCCTCGCTGAATCCTCCAGGCAGGGAAGCGGCAGCAGCATCCCCGGGTTTCAAGCAGGGATGATGCTCCAGGAGGATTCCGTGGCAGGAAGAGGTGGTGGAGATTATCCAAGTGTCATTCTATAGGTGTCTAGAGAATTAAAAAAATACCTCTGCAGTATCTTGGCTTTGCTGTTGGCTGTAGAGTTTTGTGGTCTCCTTTCAGGTTTATTTTAGAGAGAATCTTAAAAGTTTACAGTTTTCCTTCCCCCTGGATGGTCAATCACGGCTCACTGGAGGTCTCTGTGCTCGCCTTGAAACCACAAAACTCTCTCATTATTTCTCCTGGAGTGGAGAAATCACACTGGCTACAGTGGAGACAGAACCTTTGCTCCAGCTCCTGCTCCCACACGCTGCCTCTGCTCCATCTGCAGTTCAGGGCTGAGATTTTTGGATCCATTCCTTTTCCTACCTTGTCCCCCTCCTCCCCTCACCCCAAAACAAAGGCAGAATTTGGCAGCTGTGAGGTGCCCCCTGACCTCTGTGTGTGTGTTTTGTGCTGCAGATCCGGGCGGACGGGCCGCCCCAGGGCGGGATCCAGTACGAGGTGGTGCCGGTGTTCAAGGACGGCAGCCGGGTGCTGCGGGACATGGCCTTCTCCACCGACCACAAGTACCTGTACGTCATGTCAGAGCGCCAGGTGAGTGAGTGTCTGCTCCCCTGCCCTGCCCTGCCCGGGGCATTCCTGCTCCTTTCCTTGTGCCCATGCTCACAGGGGTCCCAGGGTGAGGGAAGATGTTTCAGAACTCCACGTTTCAGAAGGCTGATTTATTATTTTGTGATATATATTACATTAAAACTATACTAAAAGAATAGAAGAAAGGATTTCATCACAAGGCTAGTTAAGCTAAGAATAGAATAGCAAAGAATGATAACAAAGGTTTGTGGCTCAGCTCTCTGTCCGAGCCAGCTGGGCTGTGATTGGCCATTAATTAGAAACAACCACATGAGCCCAATCCCAGATGCACCTGTTGCATTCCACAGCAGCAGAGAACCATTGGTTACATTGTGTTCCTGAGGCCTCTCAGCTTCTCAGGAGGAACAGTCCCAAGGAAAGGATTTTCCATCAAAGATGCCTGTGACACTTCCTCAGCACTGTGCTCTGGGGATCAGCCCCGAGGGGCTGGATGGGGATAAGGCCTTGGAGGGCCAGGAGGAGCTCAGGTTTTTCTGCCCCTGAGCAGAGATTGGCAGCAGTGCTTGGGGGAGAGCTGAACCTGTTTGCTCCTGGCTGGAAGGGATGGGAACTGAGCTGGTTTGGGGCTCTGAGCTGTTCCTGCCTCTGTCATGAGCTGCAGGGGTTCCTTGGTTATAAAGTAATTTGAAAGCAGGGAAGAAATGTTTGAGAAGAGGGCAAAGTCTTCTCCCCACTGAAAACCTTGAGGGAGTGAACCCCTGAGGCTGAGGAAGGCATTTTGTGCTTGTTGGAGACACTCAGGGACAGACACTTGCATCTGTAGCAGCCACAAATTTCAGATCCCATCCAGCTCGGGCTGGATAATGAGATCTGTGCAAACTTTGCAATTGAATTATTTTATTCAAATGTTAATTCTTGGTCACTTTGTGGCAGGAGCCACGTGCTGCCCATGCTCCCAGCAGGGAGGGAAGGACCCAGTGCGGATCTCAAACAGTTGAGGAAGTGTTTTCATTAGGAGCAAAGTCCAGGGGGAATGCCTCTAACTCATCTTTTATGAGGCAAGAGCGTCTTAATATTCATCAAAGCGCTAATTTGCTTAATTGTGAAACAAAAAGATGTGAAGAGAATTAGCAAATAATAGAATATTCCTGGAACATTAATTCCATTTCCAGCCACGGCTCTGCCTTGGGGAGACTCCAGGAGCTGGGGGCTGTTGCCTCTCATTCCCTGCAGGGTTTGCCACAGGATTCGCCTGTTGCCCTTGCAGCAATGCATGCTCTGGGTCCCAAAATCCAGCAGCTCATGTATATGGATCCTGTCAGCTCCTGTGGTGACCCCAGTGCCCCCATGCTGCAGTGTGATAGGTCAGCAAAGTGCAGCCAAGGAGATATTGCTCCCTGGTTCTCTCTAAAGGAGGCTGATGATTGAAAAGGGGTCAGAACTGAGAGGAGGAGGGAGGTCCAGCAGCTCCAGAGAGTGAGGCTGTAAATGGTGGGAGGTGCCCTCAGAAGGACCGAGAATACACAGCAAAAAATGGCCTTTAAGGGCTGGAAATGGAGAACAAACCGAAATTTGCCACAGCAGAATGCCACAGGGAGCAGCTGCTCCTGGCAGGGCTGTGCTGCAGTAAACGTGGGGGGAGGATTGCTCAGAGCTGGGGTTTGATATCTGAGACAGAAGCAGGCCAGGGATGTGTCCACACACGGCCCCAAGGAATGGCTGGGGCTGTGAATTCACCTGGGCAAGGTGCTGGGGGTTGTGGAATTTATGTGGGGAACGTGTTGGGGTTTGTGAATTCACCTGGGGAAGGTGCTGGGGTTGTGAATTCACCTGGGGAAGGTGCTGGGGTTTGTACCATTCACCTGGGGAAGGTGCTCCCCAACAGCTGCTGGCACCTCCTGAGCCCCTCTGGGCATGGGGACAGCCCTGGGACAGGCTCTGGGATGGGCTCTGGGGGCAGCTCCTGGGCCTGGGGCTGTGGAGATGGAGCTGTGGGGCTGTGGGGATGGAGCTGTGGGGCTGTGGGGATGGAGCTGTGGGGATGGAGCTGTGGAGATGGGGCTGTGGGGATGTGGGGATGGAGCTGTAGAGATGGAGCTGTGGGGATGGAGCTGTGGGGATGTGGGGATGGAGCTGTGGAGATGGGGCTGTGGAGATGGAGCTGTGGGGATGGAGCTGTGGGGCTGTGGGGATGGGGCTGTGGGGATGGGGCTGTGGAGATGGAGCTGTGGGGATGGAGCTGTGGGGATGTGGGGATGGAGCTGTGGGGCTGTGGGGATGGGGCTGTGGGGATGGGGCTGTGGAGATGGAGCTGTGGGGATGGAGCTGTGGGGATGTGGGGATGGAGCTGTGGGGATGTGAGGATGGAGCTGTGGAGATGGGGCTGTGGGGATGGAGCTGTGGGGATGGAGCTGTGGGGATGTGGGGATGGAGCTGTGGGGATGGAGCTGTGGGGATGGGGCTGTGGGGATGGGGCTGTGGAGATGGAGCTGTGGGGATGGAGCTGTGGAGATGGGGCTGTGGAGATGGGGCTGTGGAGATGGAGCTGTGGGACTGTGGGGATGGAGCTGTGGGGATGGAGCTGTGGGGATGTGGGGATGGAGCTGTGGAGATGGGGCTGTGGGGATGTGGGGATGGAGCTGTGGGGATGTGGGGATGGAGCTGTGGGGCTGTGGGGATGGAGCTGTGGAGATGCTTCCCACAAAGGACGGAGGGAGCTCCTCGGCACAGAGCCCAGCTCCCTTCTGTGCAGGCAGCAGCCAGGAGCAGCTTTGTGCAGAACTGCAGGGAAAAGAGCCTCTCCCTGCTCAGATCTGGAGCTGTGGCTGCAGGCACAGCCCTTCCCCATCCCCTGGCTCCTGTCCCAGCCCTGTCTGTGCTTTGCTCCAGTTTTTCCCTCCCTCTTTTTTTGAGCTCTCCCTGAGCCTTTCATGTCTCGCTGCCAACTCCTTCCAAAGCAGAATATTTGACATTTGATTTCACTCCCACAAAGCACAGAAGCAACAGTTGCACAGCCCAATCCGGGGGAGAGAGGAATAAAGAAACTTTGCTTCCAGGCACTCGGGGCTCTTGAACCACTCGGTTTAAGGGTGGTTATTAGGAGCTCTTTCAGGTTCCCTTCTCTCAGCACCTGCTTTCAGACACTCACAGGGGAAAGGAGAAGTGGCTCTGACACTATTTAAAGCAGGAATTCATTTCTCAGTGTTGGTGGAGCAAACAAAGCCCATTTCTGAGCAAGGCCCATTTCTGAGCAAGGCTGGGGAGAGCTGGATGGAGATGGAGAGGATGGAGAGGATGGAGAGGATGGAGAGGATGGAGATGATGGAGATGATGGAGATGGTGGAGTTGATGGAGATGGGTGGCATTGCAAGAGCATTGTGGGGTCCAAGGGCGGGAATAGCACTGGCTCTGGTGGGTGCTGGCAGAGTTGATCTCCCCAAAATCCCAAATTTTGGGTCCTGTCCCCAAATTCACCATGGGTTCTGTGGTGAGGGGACCAACACAGTCACAGTGAGGGGACCATGGCTCTTCTCAGCCACTGCCCAGCGTGAGCTGCCTCATTTTTCACAGACAAATTCAATTAACAGTTTCTATCAGGAAAAAAACAAAAAACACAAAACACAAAAAAGCCCACAAAAAATAATATATTGACATTGAATTGGTCACATTGCTGCTTCACTGATGAGACGTGAGGTGCACCCAGGGCTGATCAAACAGCAGGTGAAGGATTAATGGCAATGTTTGACAGATGTGGGGCCACCAACGCCCCCCGATTTAAAAATTCCCATTTTGTCACAGAGTCTGTCACAGAGCCCTCACCAACAACCCCTGCACGTGCAGAAAACCTTCTCTGCTCTCCCCCCTGCAGAGGGAAGGGCTGGGGCTCCCACAAGTGCTGCTGGTGCTGAGGGGTGGCTCTGCACCTCAGCCCAGCAGCATCACTTGTCTGGCTGTCAGCGAGGCCCTTGGGCTCCCTCGGTGCCTGAAAGCTCCAGCTCCATCAATCCCGTGGGATGAGGGGGCTCTGATGGCCCCGAGGCTGCAGGAGCCCCCTCTGCTCCCCAGCCTGGCAGGGCTGTGGGCATTGTGTTAGCATCAGCAAAACCGGGGCCAAAGATTTTCGCTGCTCTCGACAGAAGAAGGAATTTGGTTATTTTTAAGGCAGGAGTGAGAGGAGCTCGATCAAACCCAGGGCAGGGATTGCTGGCTCCGAAAGATTTCAGCACCTAATCAAGGGCTGCAGACGTGGAATTTCAATCAGCAGGATCGAAGTGGTGGCTGGAGGGAAGATCCTGTGTTAGGGGTGAGGGAAAACATCCCAGGAGGGCCCTTTCCACCCCAGCCTGGGCATCAGGGGCTCCTGGCAGGTGGGAGCTGCAGGGGCAGAGGAGCTGGTGCTGAGCAGGCTCTCCCTCTGCCCCCACTGCCTCCTCCCTGCCCAAAACCACTGTGCCAACACGAATTTTCCCTTCCTTATTTCCCAGCTCGTGATGCCTCAGTTGTTGGCGCTGCTCAGGTGAAGCCCCAGGTGAGGTGCTGGGGGGAACAGCAGCACCTTCCTCAGCAGGCACTGCCCAGAGTGCTGTAGGTGCAAAATTCACCTTGCAGAGCCGTCCTCCACAATCCCTGCACTGCTCCCAGCCCAGCCAGGGCTGATCCACCCACCAGGGAGGATTTCCCTCTGCTGCTCTGAGGGCTGGAACAGAGCCGCCTCCTGCTCTGGCTGGGAGCCTCAGCGCTCCCCAGGCAGAGAGAAGAGCCCAGAACCACCCCACCAACACCACCAAACACAGCAGAGCTCTGAGGGAGCCCCTGCTGCTCCAGGCAGTGCTGGATGTGCCCTCTGAGGCTTTGGAGGGCACAGGTTTGTGCTCTTTGATGGAACCAGAGAACCACAGAGCGGTTTGGGTTGGGAGGGACCTCAGATCTCATCTCACCCCACCCCAGGCTGCTCCAAGCCCCATCCAAACGGGCTTTGAACTCTGCAGGGATGGGGCAGCCACAGCTCCTCCTCATTGATTCCCAGACCTGTTGCTCTTCCACCGACTGAACTCCCCCTTCCCCCTCCACATCCATCACTGCGGCTTTAGGTAAAGGAATTGTCTTTTAGCCTGCTCTGGGAGCAGTGAAATATTTGCTTTGCAAGTGCCCCTGTGCCAGGAGCCGCAGCTCTCCAGGGATAATTTGTTGTGCATTCCCCTGCCCTGTAACCCCCAAAGGCTTCAGTCCTGTGCAAACTGCTTTGCTTTGGGCTGAATTTTCTGGATGCTGAGGGAGGGGGAGGCCGACAGGAGCTGCCCAGATGATTTAGGAGAGGTTGGATGGGAGTGAGGGCTGAGAAAAACAGGGGAGCCCATCAGTCCTGGAGCCTGAGCAGGGCTGTAAATACCGATGGTGTCCTGAAGAGAACTGAGAAAACATGATAAAAAATGCACGAGGCGTGGATAAAAGGCTCTGCAGTCATCAAGAGGGGAAAAAAATGAACTGATTAAATTTTTAACTACATTATCTGCTACTTGAACAGCCAGTTAGCTGGACACAATCTCAGCAAACTTTGGACACTGGCACAGGGAGAAGGGCTCAGCTGGATCCCACCAGAGGGGGGATCCTCTCTCCCCTGGGCCCCTCCACCTGCTCATGGGCTGGGACAGAGAGGGAGCTGGGATGGGCACAGCAGCCCCTGGAGAGGAAGGGCTGTACCCCTGGGCTGTGTGCACAGCTCCTCCTCCATCCTCCCAAAATTCCCGAGCTCAATTAGGAATAATTAAGAAATTCCGCTAAAAACTTGTCAGCTCTCATTAACGGTACCCGGCTGCCAGGGAGGATGTGTTAATTAGCACGGATTGCCCAAAAAGCCGAGCCCAGGCAGGTGGGGCAGCCTGCTGGGCTCCTGCTGCCCGCACATTTGTCAGCCCTGCTGGGGCTCACCTGCTGCTGGCCCCAGAGCCTCCCCCAGCCCCCAGGGATGTCTGTCCCGACCCAAAATAAACGCGGGCAGCTCAGGGCAGAAGCCTGCGAGGTGAGGAATCCTCGGAGAATAAACTTGGCGGGAGGAAGGGCTGGTGTGAGCAGGGGGTCGCTGGGTTTGTTTTTCCTGCGTGAGTTATGTCGCAGACACCGCTCGTGTGGTTGTTCCTCCCAAGCGCTGCCTGCCTTTGCCTGTTTGCAGTTTGTTTGTTTTGCTTTGGTTTTTCTTTGTATTAGGGCTGTTTCTTCCCCTGCCAGTCACAGCCACAGGGTTCCCACGTGTTTGCTTCGGCATTTGCTTCCCTTTCCAAATCCTCCCCTTCCACAGACCCATTGTTTCATTTCCATTCCAGCCACCGCGGTCCTGAGGTATTTCTAGAATTTCCCTTACGTGCACATTCACGGGCACAGAGCCTCAGCTCCCCAGGCCTGTGGGGTCTGCAAAGGGACCTGGGACATCCCCAGGAGCTCTGATGTCCCTCCAGATTTGGTGCCACCATCCCTGCTCCACCCTGAGGGAAGCTGAGCCCATGGACTCCCAGAATTTTTTGGGGTTGGAAAGGACCTTAAAGCTCCACTGGAAGTGGACAGGGGCACCTCCCATGCTGTCCAGAGCCTCATCCAGCTCTGTGGGTGATGCTGATGTCCAAGGCTGGGTTTGGAAGGCTGCAGGATTTCATGCCTGGATGGACAGACAGACAGACCCAGGTCCTCCTTACCAGCAGTAAAAGGAGAGAGCCGTGTTCCCAGGGGGGAAAAGGCCTTGAAGGAGAGATCTGAAATATCACACTCAGTGCTCAGTGATGAGATTTAGCAGCAAATTTGGATTCTTTTTCCCCTTTAAAGTTCCCCTTGTCCCCCATGCCCGTGCTCCTGGAATAGTTTGTGTCGCCAGCAGAGGAGTTTGGGGGTACTGAGCCAGCGAGGCCGGGAATTGCTCACATCAGGCACCAACAGAAAGGAAACATAACTCACAATATGCTGAGGGGAGCTCTGAAATTGCACAAATTATTCTATTTTATACTTTAATTAGTTCGAATTAGCAGTGGGAATAGATGCATAAAATGATCCAGCGAAGGGTGAAATGGAAAAAGGGCTGCGGCGTGGAGGATCGCTGTATTGTGGTGGGGTTTGTGCAGGAGCTGCTCCTGCTGGATCCCTCCAGCCCCTGGGGGGACTGCCTCACCCCTGGAAGTGCTTCCCTCACCCCTGCCAGTGTCCCAGGCCAGGCTGGACGGGGTTTGGAGCACCCTGGGACACTGGAAGGTGGCATGGTGGCACTGGAAGGGACCCCAGGGCAGAGGTGGCACTGGAGGAGGTTTAAGCTCCTTTCCAGCCCAAACCATTCCTGGGTCTGACTCTGCCAAGTTCAAGCTCTGTCCTGTAGTGCTTTCTTTGGGTCAGGCTTTGCCTGGGCTCCTCAAAAGCCTGGGACAATGTGGCACTTTGCTGGTGGCTGTGTGGGCTGGGGGAGCAGCTGAGAGCCCCCCCAGGATTGCCCTCTCCAGGCTTCCAGCCCCTGCTTGGACTCAATCTGAGGCTCAAGGGGGCAGAAGGATTTAAGAGAGTTCAAATCCACCCTGACTCTTAAAGCCTTTGCCTTTTTCTCCTTTTCCCCCGAAGGTTCTGAAAAATGCCCCCAGATGAGGTGGAACTTGAGTCAAGCTCCTGCAGGCTCCAGATAGGTTGAAAATTATGGATGTGCCCCAGGGAAAGTGGCTGGAATGGCCTTGCAAGCTGGGACTAAATATAAAAGTTTTAAGGCTGGTTGTAAAGCAGGAAAAAAACAACTTTTTGTGAGGTTTGCTCTTGCTCTCCCTCCTCCTCCTCCTCTGGAAAAATATTTCCCATTATAACTTTGCTGTGGCAAAAAATGTTGATATTTTCTGGAGGGAGGTACAGAGATTTCTCAGGGATGTTCCTGGAGAGCACATTCAGCATCCCAAATGGAAATCCTGAGCCCTGGGGCAGATCCTGCCTTTCTAAACCAGAACCCCTCCGGCCTCGGGTGTCCCTCCAGCCCCATCCCTGTGCTGTTCTGAGGAGCCACTTGATAACTGTGGCCTTTCTGCCTGATGCTGGGGAGGGGAGGGAGCTCCATCAATAATCCTGTATTTATTTGAGCAGCGAGCAGGAATGTGCCTGGCAGACTAAACACTGCCTGCTCCCCCTGCCCCAGCCCTGCCCAGGGCCTGCCAAGAGTGCTGGGGGCCAGACAGAGAGGGGGAGCAGCAGTCCCGGCCTGGAGCTTTCTGTGTGGGTGTTAAAGAAATTATTTTTATTGTAATCAAGCCTGGAACGTGCTGCTCACACAGGGGGATTGTTGTTTTCCCTCTTTATTTTCCCTCTGCCTTTTCCACCCGTTTCTCTGCAGCAGCCCCCACCAGGCTGTGAATGTTTGGCTCTCCGCTCCCAGATCTGGGAGATGGGGCAGTAATATCGGGTTTTTAGATCAGGATTGAAGCGTAGAGATGCTGTGTGACCTGTCCTAAGGCACACAGGAAATCTGGGAAAGCCTCCAGACCCTCAGGCCCACAGCCATTCCTCACTTCGCTCCTGCCCAACGAGGACAAGGAGGGAAGAGAAGGCCCTGGGTGGGGTTTGCAGTGCCAGGTTGTTTATAAAGACCCATAAATCCAGGCATCAGCTTCCCAACTGCAACTATTCCCGTGCACTCCTTGGAGAGAGCTTTTAGAATGGGTAAATGCCCATGAGAAGTTGATCCCAGTTTCACCAGTGTTGGTGCTCCCTTTCAAACTGCTGGGCAGGGGCAGCACGGGGGCCTGCAGGGCCTGCAGAGGGAGGGGGCACAAAAAGGAGCCCCGGGCACTGAGGGGCTCTCAGCTGCTGAGGTGGCTGGTGGAGGTGGAATGAGATGAGCTTTAAAGTCCTTTCCAAGGCAAACCATTCCAGGATTCGCTGATTCTAAGGCTCTCAGAGGCAGGGTGCTGCCTTTTGCTTTGTTAGTGAGGCCCTTAAGGACCCTGCCCCGGCCTCCAGAGCCACATCAAAACCAAACTGGCCAAAATCCCTGGAGATGGAGGGCAGGATTTGATCGGGGGTTGCTGCCTGGCTGTCTCTGGAGCTGAGGGGAGCAATTTTCCCCAATCTGTTGGAGTGAGAACAGCACTCAGCACTGGGATCAGGGACTTCTCCTTTGCCTCCTGCCTTATTTTTGGGCTTTTCCTCATCCATTTAAGTGACTCACAACTGTCAGTGCCTTGGGTGCTATTAACACCTCCCTAAGAACTACATCTAAGTATTTTTATTTTCATTTTCTTCGGGAAGGAAGCAGGGCAAGGCCAGGCTTTAACAATAACTCCTCCCTGTGTGGCTGGGCCTTGGAGCAGACAGCGCTGCCCACAAAAACAATTCGCTCAAAAACCCATCCAGAAAAGAGCTGACCACACTTTTATTTGGAGAAGCTGTGCCAGAAACAGCATTCCCGTGCCTGCAGAGAGGAGGGGGCAGGCCCCAGGCACTCAAAAACAAGCTGGGTTTTTCCATTTTAGGCCTCTGCGTGGTCCTGGCTGGTGGCCTGGGCTCCAGCTCGTCCCTGGCACCTCGTCCAAGCAGGATGCTGGAGGAAATGTTGGATTTGTAGGAAAAATCTCCCTGAGAGGCAGCAGCAGGGGGGTGGGATTGGGTTTAGGCTTTGTTTGGGGGATGCAGCCATCCAGAACAGCTATAACCCACCCAAAATGGACCTGAGCCCTCATTTCCAAGGGAAAAAGGGGATGACAGAATTCCCCGAGCTGGGAGGCACCCACAGGAATCACTGAGCCCTGGCCCTGCTCAGGACACCCCAAAACCCCACCCTGTGCCTGAGAGCAGCGTCCAAATGCTGAGTTTTGGTTGTTTTAGGGGTATTTTAAGCCACCAGCAGGATTCTGAAGCTGTAGCACCAGTGTGGGGTTTTGTGTGGGGTCTGTGTGGGGTTTCTGTGGGTTTCTGTGGGTTTTTGTGTGGGGTTTTGTGTGGGGCCTGTGAGGGGGTTTGCATGGGGTTTGTGTGGATTTGTGTGGGGTTTGTGAGGTTTATTGGGTTTTGTGTGGGGGATTTTGTGTGGGGGATTTTGTGTGGGTCTGTGTGGGGTTTGTGTGAGTTTCTGTGGGGTTTGTGTGGGGTTTGTGGGTTTCTGTGTGGGGTTTCTGTGGGTTTCTGAGGTCACCCCGATTTCAGCAGCGTCACAGCACTGGAGGATGGAGACAGAAGCACAGGAGGCTCCCATGAGCTGCCCGTGGTTATTGTCTTTGGGTGCAGGGCAGCACGGGCAGGCTCCAGGCTGGGCTGTGTAAATCTCGTTAGAAAGCCATTCCCAGCTAATGAAACCCTGGGAGAGAGGGATTTGGCTCCCCTGCCCTCAGCTGGAATAAATCCATCTCCAGTTGTGTGTGGGCTGCTCTGCCCTCTCCCCCAGCACAGGGGCAGCAGCACTTGGTGCATCAGCACCTCCATGTCAGGTGATAATTATCTGCTCTTATTTAAAAAAAAAATAAAATAAAAATAAAAACTGCCACGAAAAGCCTCACCTGGCCTTTAATCCTTGTGCAGGAAGCAGCCATGTAAATAATTCTGCCTCCCCTGCAGCCTGCTGGGCTCTAGGTATTAATGCCAGGGGCCAGAGCTGCTGGGGAAAGCTGGTGAGAGGAGGCATTTGGGATAAATGCACCTCAGCTCTGCTGTTTGTGTAGCTGGGATGTGCCTGCCCCAGCCACGGGTCCCACTGGGGTCATGTTTGTTTGGCTGTGCCTTTATTGCTCTAAGTGTGAATTTAGCAGCTCCTACCGGGTGAAATACGATTGTCTCTGTGCTCCATGGCCAGGCTGGGCTTTGCTGAGGTTCTGAGCGCAGCTGCTGCAATATTTGGGTTTATTAACACCCAGCCAAGGCAGACACACAGCCCTGGGGCTCAGCTGCTGGACCTGTGTCCGGATTTGTCCCTTTTCTGCAGGTTTGGGGTGATTTGGGCACCCGGGGCTGGCTGCCATCCCCATCCCTGCAGAGATCCAGGATCCCTCCTGTCCTTGTGCTGGGCCCTCTCCTCCCTGCACGCACTGAGGCAGGGATTGCTCTGCCCTCTGCTTCTTCTTGATTTATCTGCTTTCCCCACACCCATCTTGCCTTTCTCACCTATATTTATCCACATATCCGTGTATCTATCTCTCTACATATTTATCCAGCAACTGAGATGCAAATCCAGCAGTGCAGAGGCAGCCAGGCCCATGTGGGACAGCACAGGCTGCTGGAAATATTTCCATAGCTTTGCATTCCCTTTCCCCCTGCCTGTCCCAAAGAACACAGGGGTATCCTCTGCATGTAATGAAGTCTCTGAAGGGTTGAACAATATTTCTTTTCTGCCTCTAACTAATCTTTTTTAATGCTTGACAGCCTCATGTTCTGTAATTTAATGCATTTTATTTAGAAAATAACATTTAGTGCCACTTTGGATTTCCAATTATTCTTCAATCGGACTTTGAGGGCCTGATGTCTTTGTCACTTGGATGTGTGCAAGAGATGGCAACATCAGAGCAGACAACAGCAAATTATTTCCACTACTGATTACTAGGCTGGGGAGGAAAATATGCAGGGACAAATTTAGTCTCGGCATAAATGTATGAAAATGAGTTAAAGCATTGCAGCAGCAGCGGCTCTGTGGCTGGTGGGGACAGGCAGAGCCAGCCTGGCTCACCCTGCACCCTCCTGCAGCACCAGGGGACCTTTGGGAGGAAGGAAAGGCTCCAAGGAATGGGAGCTGCAGTGTCCCAGCTGGATCTGTCTGTGGTGCTCAGTGTGGGCTCTCAGGGCTTTGCTGACGCCTCCTGTGCAGGAGGAAAAGCCTCCCCACTAAACTCATCAGAAACCCCCAAATTACTGTGGCCAAGGGAGGAGCTGCCTGCTCCCACCTCGTGGGTGCCCCTCGTGCTCAGAGGGGACTCAGGGGTTTGATCTGGAGCTGTCAGGGCAGGTTTAGGTTGGATTTTAGGGAAAGGCTCTTTCCCAGAGAGTGCTGGCACTGCCCAGGCTCCCCAGGGAATGGGCACAGCCCCAAGGCTGCCAGATCTCCAGGGATGTTTGGACAGTGTGATGCCCAGGGTGGGATTTGGGGTGTCTGCGCAGGACAGGGCTTGGAACTGATCCTTGTGGGACCCTTCAGCTCAGGCTGGTCCAGGATTCTCTGATCCTTTTCCTGCCTGTACAAAGTGAGGCTCCCCCTGCCCCGCCTGCACTGGAGTTCCACAGCCTGGGGATCCAGAGAGAAGCAGGATGTCCCTGTTGGTCTAAATCTGCTCTTGGAGTCCAAACCATCCCTCCAGGGCTCCTCTTTAGCCTTGAGACAAGTCTGGCACCTTACCACAGGCTGAGGTGCCCAAGGTCACCGTGGGCAGGGCCAGCCCAGCTCTGTCTTCCCTATGGGAAAAGCAAAATGCCTACAAGACATTACAGAGCAGTAAATTGGGAGAACCCAATGAACTTTCCAGTCTCCAACGTGAACAAAGTGTTAAAATTCAGCCCAAAGTGACTTGGTGTGCACAGGGAGGAGGGAGGATCACCTCAGAGTGATCAAACCTTGTGTGCTGACCGCTCTCAGTGTTCCCTGTGGCCCTGAAGCTTGGCTGTGCTGTCTCCTGAGATGTTTCCTTGGTCTCACTGATGTGTCCATGGGTGGGAACAGACCCATGTCCTACACCCAGCCACGCCGGGCTCCTTCTGTGGGGAAAAAGGCTTAGAGCTCATTTTCCTGCAGAACCCAGGAGTTTGGGATATGCTTAGGACAGCTCGTTCCTCACACTGCCCGTCAGGTTCCTAAATTATTTTTGACAGCCGTGTGTAATGATATACAAATGGGAAAGTGATGGAGTAGCAGAAAATTGACTGGCAAGGACAGCGTGATGGAGTTGGAGAGCAATCCTGCTAAAAAGCCGTGGAGACTGCGGAGTGTTCCTGGAGCAAACACCAAGCAGGGCCCTGGCCAGGCTGTGGAAGCAGCAGTGATACCACTCTGTGACCTTTAAAGCTGCTTAGGACACTCAAATGCTTTGGATTTTCAAGGCTCTGTAAAATGACACAAACCTGCCATGCCTGGCATGTTCCTCCCAGGTCTGTGCAGTGTTTGAACAGTTTCAAGAGCCCTGAATGGTTCAGAAATGAAGAATTGAGCGTTGTGTTCCTGCCCTGTGTGCAGCAGGCCTTTGTGGCTGTGGAGAAGGTTTGAGCAGGGTCTGTACTGGCATTGCTACAGAGCTCACTTGGCAAGGCAGCATCCCGTGGGATGTGGGCTCTGAGGGATGGACCCTGCAGCTCTGCCAGCCAGGATTCATGGAATCCTAGGGTATGGAAGGCACCCACAAGGACCATCCATTCCAAATCCTGCTCAGACACCCCAAAATCCCACCCTGGGCATCCCTGGGGGTGTTGTCCAAATGCTCCTGGAGCTCTGGCAGCCTCGGGGAGCCTGGGCAGTGCCCAGCACCGGTCACCCGCTCTGGGATGTGGGATGCTGTGCTGGAAAAGCAGAGGGAAATGGGCACTGAAGGAGCCAGAGGGGCTGGGAGGCATCATTTGGTGCCCAGCCCCTTCTGTGGGCAGAGCTGCAGCTCAGTAATCCTGCCAGGCACACGCGGGCTGCGGGGCACAGCGAGGCTGGGCCATTGGAGCCGTGCCCGCGTGTGCCAAGAAAACAAACAGAAAGGGCCAGTCAAAGCTTTTCAGTGTCACTGACACCCTGGGACGTGCCAGAGCCGGGAACAGAGGCGGCATTGAGGCACAGCACGGCCTGGGAGGCTGCTGGGAGCGGGCAGATGTGGTGCTGTGCCCACCCTGTGCCCACCCTGTGCCCACCCTGTGCCCACGCTGTGCCCAAGGCCACTCGGACACGGTGGGTGGCAGGACACAGCCTGGGCCGGCCCTTCAGCAAGGAGGGCAAACAAAATGTGGCCTCCATGTCCCCCTGTGTGCCGAGGGTGGCACTGAGGGGGCTCTGCAGGGACAGCAGAACATTCCTGCTCCTGCCAGGCACAAGGCAAAGGCGGCTCCGAGGTGAGGTGGCAGGGCATGGGTGGCTTTGGGACACTGGGATGGACAGGGGCACTGCCACCCGTGCTGTGCCCCACTGCAGTGCCCTGCCTTGCCCCTGAGCTCGGGTGATGTCCCCTTGCTGCTGGCCCCATAGCAGTGGGGCTCTGCTATGATGTGTGAGCACACAGTGACTGTTCCAGCAGGGCTGCAGCTGCCCTGGCACTCCAGGCACACCAGGACACACAGCCTGCGTTGGGGACAGCCAGGGTGACCCGGCCCTGTGGCCGTGGCTGCTTTGCTCCAACTCAGGAAAGCAAGGGTTAAGCTCAGGGCCCCTCTGGAGAGAGGGAAATAACCCCAGGGACCCCGGGGTCCCTCGCTGTGCTCCAGCTGCCTCCGTGCATGTGCTGCTCATTTTTCATCCTGAGCACAGCTGCCGCCAGCAGCGCTGTCCTGCCCCTGCTCCTGCCAGTTTTATGAGCAGAGAATAAAGAGGGGGAGCACACAAAGCACCGAGGTTCATCTGCCAATTGTCAGGCTGCCGGGGCAGCAGGGACCCAGCCGTGGCGGGCACCTTTTCATTAGCAGCGCTCTCTATTCATCCCCCACAAGCTGCTCTCATTTTTGAGGAGGGGACCTGCTGCTGCTGCTGCTGCTGCTGCTCGGGTTTTTATCGTGTTTTGGCCCTGATTAGCTGGGTGGGATGGGAGGAGCTGCCTTCCCTGGGATCTCTCCCGGGGTGCAGAGATCGATGCCAGGGCTGGCAGAGCCCCAGGGCTGCCCCTCTTCCTTCAGCTGGGTAATTAGGAGCTCTGGAGAGGGGGAACAGAGGTCACACGTGCAGTGGGACCATTAACCCCGTCCCTTGCCAGCCACCCTGCAGAGAAATGCCCTGGGAGCAGCTGCTGCAGCGCTGGCTCCCAGCAGGGAGGGAGGCAGCTGAGGCAGGGCAGAGCCCCTGCCAGGGGCATTCACCCTGCTGGGAGGCTGGCAGCTGACAGAAACCGTGCCAGGGACCAGGACTGGTCCAGAAGTGGAGGTTTCATGGTTTCACATGGCAGAAAGAGCCACCCTCGTGGGTCCCTCTCCCTGTCCCTGACAGAAGCAGAACACAGGAGGTTTGCAGCTGACAAACACTGTGCCAGGGACCAGGATTGGTCCAGAAGTGGAGGTTTCATGTCTTTCATGTGGCAGAAAGAATCACCCTTGTGGGTCCCTGTCCCTGTCCCTGACAGAGGCAGAACACAGGAGGTTTGCAGCTGACAAACACTGTGCCAGGGACCAGGACTGGTCCAGAAGTGGAGGTTTCATGTCTTCCACATGGCAAAAGGAACCACCCTTGTGGGTCCCTGTCCCTGCTCCTGCCAGAGGCAGAGGACAGACAGAGCAGGTCATGGATCCCCCAGCCCTTCTCCTGGTTTCTGGCATTCCCACGTTGTCATTGATCCCTGCCCGCCTGCTCAATGCCCCGTCCTGGGGCAATGATTCCCCCTTGTTCCCAGCCTCCCTGGCAGCTGAGGGCTCCCAGTCCCCACAGAAGCTGGTTAATTCTGTCCTCTCCAATCCCTTGCAAGCCCAGAGCTTTTCCTGGAGCTGCTCTGTAGGTAGGCTCAGCACAGGCTGCAGGATCCCCCTGGCAGTCTGTTGGGTCTGCTGCTGCACTGACGCCAGGGATATTTATGGAAATACATGCAGAAGCTCCTCAGTCTCCGATGGAGCAGAAATAGTTTCATGGCATTATTTGCCCAAAATGCCACCGTTCTGAGTGCTGGATGCGGGCACTGAGAGGCTGATGTCAAAGCAGCTGCTTACAGCAGGAGCTGAGGTGGCTGCCAGGGACAAATGCCTTGGTGTGGCAGCCCTGGGAGCATTAATGCAGCAATTCTGGGGTCTGTGTGGGGGCTCTGAGCTTGTATCAGCCCTGGGAGCATTAATGCAGCAATTCTGGGGTCCCTATGAAGGCTCTGAGCTTGTATCAGCCCTGGGAGCATTAATGCAGCAATTCTGGGGTCCCTATGAAGGCTCTGAGCTTGTACCAGCCCTGGGAGCATTAATGCAGCAATTCTGGGGTCTCTATGAAGGCTCTGAGCTTGTATCAGCCCTGGGAGCATTAATGCAGCAATTCTGGGGTTTGTTGGAGGCTCTGAGCTCGTATCAGCCCTGCCTCCCACCAGAGCAGCGCCGCAGCCCCAGAGCTGCTCTTTGATTCCACATCTCCCATGCAGCAGAACAGCAGCCCAAGGAAAAGCAGGTAAAGATCAGAGCCAAACCCTTTACCCGACCTTTTCTGTCTACAAAACCCATCCCAGCTCTCATTTCCCACAACAGGAGGCCCTGGCTTGGTGCTCCCACTTTCCCAGGGGCGCTGCCAAGCCGCAGCAGCCGTGTTTGCTCTGGGCTGTTTGAAGAGCTCGCTTGTGGTGGCACTGCAAGTGAAGTCATGTCCCGAGGGCCGGGGAGGTTGTGGGGAGGTTTGATGGGGGAAAACCGCCGTGTTGTGCCTGGTGACCCAGCCAAACCCTAATTGTGTGTTTAGCACAGCCCAGGCTGGAGCTGTTTCCTTTGCCGCGGTCTTGGCACGCTGCCCTTGGCTGGGATCGCTCGTCCTGTGGTTGGGGCTGCTCAGGAGTCACCCCAGTCATTAGGAAAGGAATGTTAAAGGGCTGTTGTGTAAACCCACTGCTGCCTGAGCAGGCCTTGTTTTCAGTGTAAATCTGCTGCAGGGAATGCTTTAACCTTCATCGTATTTTATTTTTTTTTTTTTATTATTTCATTAAGTAAGATTTATACAGGTAGAGTATTGGAAAGGTCATCTGTCCCTTGAGCTGTGGGAAGAGCTGTGAGCATTTCTCCCTCCCCACTTGGCTGTTATACCCCTGGTTTCAGCTGGGAAAGCACCAGGCCTGGGTTTTGTTGTCTTCTGGGGGTGAATTTATCCCTTCCTGGTACACAGAGCCCCCTCCTGCCCCATTCCCACCCTCAGTGGATCCTCCAGCAGCAGCACCCTGGCCTTTCCCCAGGGGATTGCATCCCAGCTGGGGGAAGCAGGGGGTTATTCCCCTCCTCTCCCCCAGGAAATTTGGCATGTTAGATCTGCAGCAAGGACTCGGGATCTCTGGATGCTTTGCTGCTCCTGTACCCCTGAATTGAGATATTTTATGTCTTTCTTGTTTACTGTATGTGATGAGGCTAAGTGAGGGGTTTTTTGCAGATATTTAAGATCCTCCAGCAGCAAGACCTCAGTGGTTTGCCAGCCAGGGTGTGCTTTAGTGCTCTGCTTATCCCACAGCTCTGAGCATCCCCCAGCACCCAGGACACTCCAGCCAGGCATGGAGCTTCACAGGCCGAGGCAGCAGAGCTGGGAGGGAGCTTTTGCAGCTTTTCTAGCAGCAACCTGTTCTCCAGAGCTTTTCTGAACCCTTAGAACAGATGGCTGGGCTGGAGGCTGAGATGCAAGGACAAGGGACTCATGTTGACATTACCTTTACCAGAGTGCCTTTCATCATTAGCATGTAAATGCCAGCAAACACCCAGGAATTATCCATCTATGATCTCTTCATCAGAAGAGGCCTCTGATCAGGTTAATCTCACTTTCCCAGCGTGGAAAGGAGGATGCTGAGCAGCTGTACCCACCAGCAAGTGGAAGCAGAGTGAATTTCTGAGAGGGGAGGATGCTGTGAGCACCAGGTTTGAAGTGGCTGCCAGTGATTGCTCTGCCTCTTGCACAGCACTGCCAGGGCTGGACTGGCAGAGCTGATGGTGCTGATTGAGCCTGGTGGGGCTGCTCCAGGGGCAGCTGCCCTGGAACGCCCTGGCTGGGTGCTGAGCAGCCCAGCTCTCCCTGTGTCCCAGGCATCTCCTATGGAAAATCCTTTCCTTGGGATTGCTCCTCCTGAGAAGCTGAGAGGCCTCAGGAACACAATGCAAACAATGGTTCTCTGCTGCTGTGGAATGCAACAGGTGCATCTGGGATTGGGCTCATGTGGTTGTTTCTAATTAATGGCCAATCACAGCCCAGCTGGCTCGGACAGAGAGTCTGAGCCACAAACCTTTGTTATCATTCCTTCCTATTCTATTCTTAGCCAGCCTTCTGATGAAACCTTTTCTTCTATTCTTTTAGTACAGTTTTAATTTAATATACATCATAAAATAATAAATCAAACCTTCTGAACCATGGAGTCAGATCCTCGTCTCTCCCCTCATCCAAGAACCCCTGTGAGCACAGTCACACCCGTGGGCAGGAGGGAAGCTCCCAGCCTGCTGCATTTCCATCCTCTCACTGATCTCCTCTCCCTCCTGAGAAGCAGAAGAAGCCAAAGCAAGCGTGGGGGAGGGTGGAGGAAATGTGTTTTAACAGTAAATACGGCCTTGTTATTTATCAATGCAGAGTAATTGAAGTAATTTCATGTCGGTTTTAAATGCAGCACCCAGGGATCTAATCTATCTGTCTAATATTAATGGGGAATATTTGCTTGCCTCATTCATTCATTACTGTTTTCATTAAGACTCTAGTCCCATTTAGGAGTCTGTTTGTCATTTTAAACTCTTCTGTTTTATCTTAGCCTGCCACTATCCTGTTTAACAAGTGAAGTGAATCCGTGAGTTGCAGGCTGGCAGCCTGGGGGAAGGGGCTCTGCTGTCTGGCGTGTGCTGCTCCTGGGGAGCCAGGAGAAACAGACTGCAGGCACTCCCAGGCAGCAGGCCCAGCATCCACAGCCTGGAGATGCAGGGTTCCACAGCAGAGCTGGGGGGCTGAGCTCCCAGCATGGCCATCCCTGCTGGGACACAGCTCTGGAGGCTCCAAGCCAGCCCAGGAAGCTGGGATGGGGTTGATGAGTGCTCAGGGTGCTGCCAGCTGGGTGCTCTGGCTCCTCACAAGGTGTGTTCCCCTCTAAGGCATCCCCACCTTCAGGGGATCACAGAATGGTTTGGGTTAGAAGGGACCTTAAATCCACTCAGTGCCACCCCTGCCATGGCAGGGACACCTTCCCCTGTCCCAGGTGCTCCCAGCCCCATCCAGCCCGGCCTTGGGCACTGCCAGGGATCCAGGGGCAGCCTCAGCTGCTCTGGGCACCTGTGCCAGGGCTGCCCACCCTGCCAGAACAGCATCTCCTCCCACTGCCCGCTGCCAGGGGCTCTGCCCCTGCCCCTGCCCCTGTCCTGGAGCTGGGAGGAGCCCAGGGAGCATCACCTGCAGGGCTGGGCAGGCACCAGGGCTGGAGGCTCCAGGCCTAATTAGGGACCCGAGGAAGGGGAGCATTGTGCTGTTAACGACTCTCTGGCAAAATGCTCTGAGTAAAACAGTAATTTTTCTAAGCACAGCCCAGTTGTGAGTGCTCGTTGAACACCCAATTACTTTGGTTACGACTCCAGAATTATTCCGAATTCTATTTTTGCTGTTTTCTCACCAAACAGAGAGAGGAAGAAGCGCACACTTTATAATTATTCACCTTAATTAATTTTCTGAGCTTCTGTTAAAACTTTTAAATGACTGCAGGGAGCACGCCAGGAGTTCCATGGCAGCCAGGCAAAGCAGGGGCTGTGAACTGATGCGAGATGAAAGTTTCCTGAGCTGGATTGATCCCCACCTGAGCCCGGAGATTCTGGAAGGCTGCCCCACTTTTATCCTGATTAATTAGCTCCCCTGAGGCCTGGGCTAATCAAAGGGCACTGCTCATCAGCTGGTGGCCATGGCAGGGTGGCATCAGAGGACGGTGCCAACACGTCAGGGAGCCACTTGTGATGGCAGCAGTGATGTCCTCTGGCAGGAGCACGGGGATGGGCCCTGGCTGCCCCAGGAACATCATCCTGGGATCCAGAGGGGACTCCCACAGCAGCAGGGAGGCTCTGTCACCCTGGCAGCTGAGGAGAGGGCAGCTCCTGCCTGGATCACCATCCTGGCTTCCAGGAGCTCCTTTGACCCTTTTTGTGCAGTCAGGAATGAAATTGCCACTCCCCTGAGGTGTGGTGGCTTTCCAGGCATCCAGGGACATGGATCCATCACAGCAGGGCCCTGTCCTCGTGGGGGAGACCTTTAGCATCCCATTCCTCGTTTTTGGCACCCTGTTCTTGTCAGGGAGAGGTTCTGTGGGTCAGTTCTGTAAGAAATGAAGTGGTTTAGGGTCCCAAAGGAGAAGGATCTGCTGAGGGTCCTGTCCATCCCTGCATGGGGACACTGAGCTGTCACCAGCGGCCCGGGGGCAGGAGCAGCTCAGAGGAGCCAGGCAGGAGTGGATGTGTGGCTGCACCTCATTATCCCATCCATGAATTTCATGCATTTGCCATTCCAGAAGCTCCTGTGAGTTCCTCAGCCAGGCCTGCACTCCAGATCTCCTTCCAGCGCTGCAGATGACAGAATTTCCTCCTGCCTCGGTGTGGGCACAGCTCTGCCCAGCTCTGGGGGCAGGTGGGCACAGGGTGGCCGTGCCTGCCTGGCCCCACAGTGCCCAGGTGCAGATGGTGTGTGCGAGGCAGGAGGCAGAGCCGGGGCTGCCAGGGCACTTTGGGGCTGTCACCCAGGGCTGGCACTGCTGTGCCAGCCTGAGCAGGGGGCAGATGCCACAGTGGCATCCCAAATGGGATGCCAAGGATCCCAAATGGGATGCCAAGGATGCCAAATGGGATGCCAAGGATCCCAAATGGGAGGCAAATGGGATCCCAAAGGCTGAGCCTCCGGCCACAGCTGGGAGCCCAGCGAGGGTGAGGATCAGGACACCCAGTGCCTGTGCCAGGCAGGGGCACCTGCCCCCGTGCCCACCCTGCAGCCCCAGGGTGTCACTGTCACCTGCTGGGGCAGAGGAGGAGCTGCCAGACCGAGCAGCCCCCGCACAGTCTCGTGCTGGAGATGAAATCCCATTTCCCCTCCTGGATGAGGCTGTGCTGCTCCTGGGAGCTGAGAGCGGGCTGGGATCTCTGCCTGGCACTTTGTTATTCCAACAAACCCCGCTCAGATGTTCCATATTGATGTGATGATTAACTGGAGCCGTGGTAAACCACAGGGAAGTGTTTGTCTGCAGGAGCCCGTGTGCCAGAACACGAGGCTGCTCCGAGCCCTGCCGGGATGCTGGGCCGGATGGATGCAGAAAACTCTGGCTTGAGGACAATTTTCCTGCTCCAGCAAGCCTCACTTCGGGATATTTGCTGTTTTTTCAGCCTTTCTTGCTTCCCAGAGGAGGCTGTCCTTGCTTTCATCACCTCCCTCGGGAGCCTGGCACGCTGCACGGAGGGTCTGGGGCAGCCAAGGAGATGGGAATGTTTGCAGATCTGATCCCTCACTCCAGAGTGATCCAGTCCCTGTGCTCCAGCACAGCTTGTCCCCCTCAGATGTTAATGAGGTTCTTATAGCAGCAAAGCCAAGCCCAAGCAAAGGTTGCCTGGATCAGAGTTGAAGGGGCTCTCTCCGTGCATCTGCAGTGCTGTAATTAAATAATCCCCTCGTAGCCATGGCAACGTTGTCTCCCTGTCCTCTCCCACTCGCTGCTTCTCTGCCACAACTTCCCGGCCTTGATTTGGTTCTGACAGCCCGGGGGGGCTCTGAGAGCCCCTCAGAGTGAGGTGTGGGGCAGCAGAGCTGCTCCTGCAGGAGCCCTGCAGCTGCCAGAGCACTGCCCCTGTGGCACAGGGATGGATGCTGGAGCCATTCCCACCTTTGGGAGCTCCACGGCACCCCGGGGATGCTCCTCTGTTATTTGTGGTTAAAACTCCCCCTTTCCCCTCTCCTCTGTGTCCTGGCTCTGCCCCATGGGTGCATTTCCTGCATCCCACTCACTGCTGCTCCTTCCACACTCCCTGGGGTCTCCACCAGGCAGGAGCAGCAGTTTCCAGGCAGGGATTTCCACAGCCCAAGGCACATTGCACCCACATGTCCTGCTCAGCAAAGCCACAGCGTTCCCACCCCTCCACACTGGGAATTTTCCTGGCAAAGGCAAAGCCCAGCAGGATATTCCACCTGCAGCTCTGCCTGGAGGCACGGGAGGGAGGAGCAGTGGGAAGAGTCTGCCAGACTTTTTACAGCCTCTGGGAAAGTCTGACTTGATTTTCCCCGTCACCCTGACACATTAATGGCTGCAGCTGAGGCGTCCTCCTTGCTCCTTCCCACACTTTTTCACGTCTCCTGCCCCAGCACAAAGCAGAGTTTTTCTCATGAATAAAGGAAAGAATCAAATCTCATTGGAAAGTTCATCAACTTTGGGCTCCTGCTCAGTGAGTGATAGATGGCTTTAATTACACTGAACTAGTTGGCATCTCTACTCCACTCCCCAAAGTCATTAAAAATAGATTTTCTGTTTGAACTCCAGCCCCCCGAGGGGTCTGTGGGCAGCCTGCTGTGGCTGTGGGATGCTCCAGGGGCTGGCTCCAGCCAGGGGAGGTCACAGGACTGGGCTGGCAGCACGCAAAAGCTGTGGAAACTTTGCTTTATTTAATTAATTTATTCCTTTTATTTATTTATTTATTTATTTATTTGGAACTGGTTACTTGTACTTATGTGCTCCGGGGGCTGGCAGAGTTGGAATTTGTGTGTTTTGGAGAGTCTGTATTGATTTTTTTTTTTTTGTAATTTATTTTATTTTGCTGGTGTTATGGGTCAGGCAGTCAGGGACGGTAATAATGAGGCTTTATCATTTAATGGTGGAGCAGCAGGTCCAGGAGGAGAGGTCACAGTTGGGCTGGGGCTGTGCCCTCAGCTGTGAGGAGATCCCCCAGCAGTGCTGGATTCTCGGCCGCTGTCCTTCACACAGATGCTCCTCCAGAGACATTGCTCAAAACCTCGGTGTGGTTTTTAAAGAATTATCATGTGCAGCTCCCGAGCAGAAAAAGAAACGAAGCGCTCAACATCAAATCATCTCTAATGAACTCTTATTCACATAATTCCAACCCTCCGTTATTTATAGAGCGCAGCGAGAGCATCCAGCTCCTCACAAACATGAAACAAGCCCTGAGCTGCATTTAAATCATGGGGACAGATCCTGCCAAGCCTCCCTTTGTGGGTGTGAGCAGGGCATCTGCTCTGCTGGGGGATTTTGGGGCTGGGTCAGGGCTCAGCGTGCTGGGCTGATTTTGGGGCAGCCCAGGCCCCCCCTGGGTGCATCCTGTGCCAGCTGGTGCCTCCCACAGGGAGATTTTTGGGTTGAAAAGCCCAGGTTTGCTGCTGGCTCTCCACCCAGGGGCAGCACTGGTCTGCACTGGTCTGTGCTGGGCGGTCACTGGGCTGGGCAGTGTCTGTAGGAATAGGATGGGCCATCCTGGGGGCTGTTCTGTCACCAGGCCCCTGGGCTTGTTCCCACCCCATCTGGAAAGTGCTGTTTGCCCCTTACAAGGGAGAGGCAAGGCAGCAAAAATCACATCCCCCGTGGCCACCCGAGTGCAGACCCTGCAAGGGCACCCCAGGCCCCTCTGCAGGCAGGAATCAAACCCCAACCCCTCATTTCCACCTCTGAAATTCTCCTCTCGGTTCCTGAAGCCCTTCCCATGCAGCAGGGGCTGCAGGCACTCCCAGCTCTGCCCCTGCCACCCCTCACTCCCAGGGTCCCAACCCGAGCCCTCCACCCTCCCCACGGGCTCCACCTCGGCCAGAAAACTCCAACCCTGGGCGAGCTCTGTTTCGGGAAAAGCTGTTGAGTGGGGCTGAGGAAACAAGAAGAATAGCAGCCCTATTGGTGTCCAGCTCAGAGAGGAACTGGGTTCTCACTGTGTCAACAGCACTTGGCGTGACAGTGGCCGTTGTGTGGGGAGACACTGCTCCTTTCAGCGCGGCTGCTGGGAGCCGGGTGCTGTTGTGACGGACAGAGCCAGAGCCATCCAGCAGTTGTTTGAATTCCCAGCCAGTTGCAGGCATCGCTCCTGGGGCCCAGGAGCTGTGTGAGGCCGGGAGAGGATTATCTGCAGTGTTTGGTGGGGGAAATGGGAGTAGAATGGCAGAATCGCGGAATGGCCAGGGCTGGAAGGGAGCTCAGAAATCATCTGGGCACCTCCTGCTATCCCGGGTTGTGCAAAGCTCTGCCCAGCCTGGATTTGAACACCTCCAGGGGCAGGGAGTCCACAGGCTCTTGAGCAGCCTGTTCCAGTGCACCCCAACCTTACAGGAAGGGATTTCTCCTTGAGTAACCTATTCCAGTGCCCCCAACCCTACAGGAAGGGATTTCTCCTTGAGTAACCTGTTCCAGTGCCCCCCAACCCTACAGGAAGGGATTTCTCCTTGAGCAACCTGTACCAGTGCCCCCCAACCTTACAGGAAGGGATTTCTCCTTGAGCAACCTGTTCCAGTGCTCCCCAACCTTACAGGAAGGGATTTCTCCTTGAGCAACCTGTTCCCGTGCCCCCCAACCTTACAGGAAGGGATTTCTCCTTGAGTAACCTGTTCCAGTGCTCCCCAGCCTTACAGGAAGGGATTTCTCCATATTTTGTACAGGGAACACTACAGGAGCTCGAGATGCAAACCTACCCCTGCTGCTGGAGGTGGCAAGGAATGGGTTGGAAAGGTTAAAGTGGTTCAAAATGCTGGAGGTGGCAAAAGATGTGTTGGAAAGGTTAAAGTGGTTAAAAAGGTTACATATGTCTTTGCTGGAGCCAAGCAGTGACCTGTGGTTAAAGCCTGGTGTCGTTTTGAAGCCTCTGGGCCTTTCAGTGCTGGTAAATAGGTCAGGACTGTGCTGCACCTCACCATCACCATCATTCCTCATGTGCTGTGAGTGGGAGAGGGGTTTACAGCATCCTCCTGTGCTCCCTTCTGTGGCATCCCTGCCTGGAAGGGACAGGGACCTCCAGTGGGTCAGGCCTGGGGGCCCAAGTGGCTGCTGCTGGAAGGGCTCGAGTGGCCCAAGCAGTGAAACCCCCACCAGACCCAGCAAAGCAGTGAAACACCAACCCAGACCCAGCAAAGCAGTGAAACCCCAACCCAGACCCAGCAAAGCACTGAAACCCCAACCCAGACCCAGCAAAGCAGTGAAACAGCAACCCAGACCCAGCAAAGCAGTGAAACACCAACCCAGACCCAGCAAAGCAGTGAAACACCAACCCCAACCCAGCAAAGCACTGAAACACCAACCCAGACCCAGCAAAGCAATGAAACACCAACCCAGACCCAGCAAAGCAGTGAAACACCAACCCAGATCCAGCACAGCACTGAAACACCAGCCCAGACCCAACAAAGCACTGAAACACCAACCCAGACCCAGCAAAGCAATGAAACACCAACCCAGACCCAACAAAGCACTGAAACACCAGCCCAGACCCAGCAAAGCAGTGAAACACCAACCCAGACCCAGCAAAGCACTGAAACACCAACCCAGACCCAGCACAGCAGTGAAACACCAACCCAGACCCAGCAAAGCACTGAAACACCAACCCAGACCCAGCACAGCAGTGAAACACCAGCCCAGACCCAACAAGCTGCCACAATCCCTGTGATTCATCCCCTGCAGCAGCTCCCTGGGAAAGGGGGAGGCAGAAATTGTGAATCAGGGAGGAGAGGGCTCAGCTCCAGCCCAGAGGGGTCCGAGGAGCTGGCAGCACTGCGGGAGCCCAGCTGGGGCTGTCTGTGCCCAGGACTGACCCAGGGGACGGGTGACCTCACATCTCAGTCTCCAGTAATTCCTATTCTTGGATGTCGGAACGAATCCATTTCATTTCAGGCTTTGCCGTCGTGCCTGTGGCTCTGAGGGGCTCAGCGGGCCCTGGGGCTGCTCTGGCTGGCTTGGCAGAGCAGCCCTGAGCGTGTGTGTGTCCCTTGCAGGTGTCCAGGGTGCCCGTGGAGTCCTGTGAGCAGTACACGACCTGCCAGGAGTGCCTGAGCTCGGGGGACCCGCACTGCGGCTGGTGCTCCCTGCACCACATGTGAGTCCAGCCTCGGCTGTTCCCTGGTGACAAGAGCAGCTCTCAGAGCTTCCCAGAGCCTCCCACACAAAACAAGTCAGGCTGAAGTTCCTCAAGTCCATTTTTCCTCCCTTTTGGACATTCCCTGCATTGCAGCTCGGATGCCGCTGGAGATCCCTGAGCTCCCGGGAGAGGTGAAGGGAAATCAGCTCCTGCTTCAGGGGCAGGGTGATGTGGATGGAAAACCAGATGGGAAAATGATGGAAAACCAGGATTTGAACTGGTGGGAATGGAGGCCTGCTGGTTTGCACACCCCTCCTGCTGGTTTGCACCCTCCTGCTCTTTGCCCAAATCCCAATAATGTGGAATTTTTAAAGGCAACAGCAGATGTGATCCTGTGAGTGGGGCTTTGCTCCCAGCGAGGTTTCAGCAGCAGAGCAGAGCACAGGGCCCCTTTAAATCCCCAAAAGGGAATTTTCAATCCTGCAGGGGAGGTCAGGGGGTCCCAGCTCCAGCTGCTCCCGGGGGACCCAGCAGAGGGGCTGGGAGCTGCCACAAAGCTCCGAGGGTGCTTTTCCCCAGGGGAGCTCCAGGAAACCCTCTCTGCATTCAGGAGGTGTCTGTGCCCTTCCTTTCTCTGGCCTGCCATAAAAACCAGCACTTCCTAAGGCGGAAGGGAGCGCACGGGGCAGAGGAGCTGGGGGAGGAGGGACAGAATCCCCCCGGCCCCGTGCCAGCTGCTGGGCAGCCCTGAGTGCCTGGCCAGGGGGAGGCAGGGCTCAGGGGCCCGCACTGCATCTCTTGGCCCCTTGCCTGAGGAGCAGGTGCTGGGGGAGCTGCAGGCTCCTCCACAAACCCGGCCTGGATCCGGGGCTGGGGGCGCAGCAGCTCCCCACTGTGGGTCTGGGTGCTGGGGAAGGGCCAGGAGAGGCAGCTCAGCCCCTGAGCATCCCACAGGCTCCTCTCAGGGACGGGCTGCGGGTGCTAGCAGGGCTCTGAGCATCCCACAGCAGCAGCCCTGGGCACTCTCAGCATCCCTTGGGGGTTTTTAGGATTTTTCCTTTCCAAGCGAGCCCCTACAGCAGAGCCACCCTTGGTGCAGCCTTACCCCAAAGGCCTTACTGCCCCAGCTCCTCTGTCAGAAGGGAATTATTTCCATCCCTGCGTGCAGGAGCAGGGCTGGGGGCTCTGGTGCTGCTCCTGCAGCAGCTCCTCTGCAAGGATCAGCGAGCACTCCCCTCATGCTAATGAGCTGAGTCTTCACAAGCCACCTGGGAGGCAGGTAAAGGTTGTTATCTTCATTTTGCAGAGACAAAACCCTCGATGACAAGAGGAGAGAAAAGTGTCATTTCCTCTGCCCTTTTGGCCATGACATTTCAGCATCAGCCTATTCCCAACAAGGGCTCTTCCCCTGGTGGGATTTCTCAACCCTCCCTCCAAGCATCTGCACTTTGGAGCAGTGATCATTTTTTAGCTTTATTTTTTTAAGCTGTAAATAATTGTGTTTATCTTGCTGTTCCTCAAAGCCTCTGTCATCTTCGTTTGGAGGCCCCAAGTGCTGGAGTGCTTGTATTTAATTTGTCACCTCTCCCCTTTCATTCTCACATGTTCCTGCTTCCAGCTGCTCCGTGGAAGGTGCTGGGCCAGGGGTGATGCTCCCGCTGTGTTTGGGGATGGCTGAAAGGCTGAGGGGTGGAGCAGGAGGTGATTTGCTCATCCTCTGCACGGACAGAGGGATCCTTTGCTCTTTGGGAGCCGTCAGAGGCCTCCAGGAGATTGTTACAGGGTCTCTCCAGCCCAGTGGGATGTGAAGCCTGCAAGACTTCCCCGTGCTGCTCTCTGCAAGTGTGTTATTGTCTCCAAGCCTATTTATCTCTGTTGGGGCTGTTGCCATAAATAGGATGATAAAAAAGAGCCATTCCAGCGAGTCAATGAGATAAAGGCTCCAGTCAAGAGCTCACTTTAGGGCTATCTTAGAGATTCACTTAAACCTCGATATTTCTTCCTTTGGCACCATTCATATTTAGCTCCTTTATGCTCCAAAGGAAAAGGTACAAAAGGAGAGGGTGAGGAGAGCAGCCCCAGCGTTTGTTGGGGATCAGGGGGGTGGTTTGGAAAGGGAACGTGGAAACTTCACTTCCCTTCATCTAAAGCAAACTCCCACTGTTCCACAGAATCCCACAACGCTCGGGTTCAAAGGGACCTTAAAGGCAAATCTGCCACCTGCACCCATGGAGGAGGGCGGGAAGGGAAGGATTTTCCCCAGATGACAGAAAGCAGGGAATCCTGGAGGGCTGCCAGCCCCACAGCGTGCCCTTGGTTCCCAGTGGGTGCCCTGCTGCATTTCCCCCTGCTCCAAGAGCACCTGCAGCAAGAGCAGGGACGAGGAGCTGTGCTGGAGCACATGGAACACCCAGAGGAGCACTCCAGGCACCTTGGCATGCTCAGAGGCTCCTGCTGCTGGGAATGGGGCTGGGAGCTGCAGGATGGCAGCAGCCAAGCCCTGCTGGCAGCAGCTGGAGCTCCCACTCCTGCCTGGGGCTCCCCCCCAGCTCCAGCAGGACATGATTAGGTGTGGGTTTAATTAGGACAGAGGCACCATCCTGTCCCTGCCTGTTACAGCTTTCTGCTTTAGCTGGTGTGCAGATGAGTCCATGGCTCACCCCACGCCCCAGCACATGGACTGGCACCTCTGGATTGTGTCCCAGCGCAGGAATTACTCATGGGATACTCGGGCTTTGTGGTTTTGCTGATCACTGAATATTTTCCAGCGCCCTTTGGTCCTAACCTGGTGCCCAACACCTGCTCCCTGTGCGGGGCATCACCGGGTCCTGCTGTGGAACACCTCCCTGGGGGTTTGGGGTGTGTTCAGTGCTCTGGGGGATGTTTTTGGGGCTCTAGGAGATGTTTTCAGTGCTCTGGGGGGTGTTTTTGGTGATCTGGGGGTTGTTTTCAGTGTTCTAGGGGGTGTTTTTGGTGATCCAGGGGATGTTTTCTCTGCTCTGGGGGATGTTTTCAGTCCCCTGGGGATGTTTTCAGTGCTCTGAGGGATGTTTTCAGTGGTCTCGGGGGTGGTTTTGGTGATCTGGGCATTGTTTTCAGTGCTCTAGGGGGTGTTTTTGGTGCTCTGGGGGATGTTTTTGGTGATCTGGGGGTTGTTTTCTCTGCTCTGGGGGATGCTTTCAGTCCCCTGGGGATGTTTTCAGTGCTCTAGGGGGTGTTTTTGGTGATCTGAGGGTTGTTTCCAGTGCTCTGGGGGATATTTTTCTGCTCTGGGGGATGTTTTCTCTGCTCTGGGGATGTTTTCAGTGCTCTAGGGAGTGTTTTTGGTGATCTGGGGGTTGTTTCCAGTGCTCTGGGGGATATTTTCTCTGCTCTGGGGGATGTTTTCAGTGCTCGGGGTGCCCCTGTGTGGCAGGTGCTCCCCGCGGGACCGCTGTGAGCGGGCAGAGGAGCCGTTCCGCTTCGCCGCGAGCATCGGGCAGTGCCTGAGCGTGGCCGTGCAGCCCAGCAGCATCTCGGTGTCAGAGCACAGCCTCCCGGTGAGCAGCGACAGGGACAGGGCCCTGCGGGACAGCCACCCCCGGCAGGGAGCACTCCACACTCCAGCCTTCCCCCTTGCCTCGGGCACAAGTGTTTTCTCATGAGGTCACACTCACGGAGGGATGGGGCAGCCAAGGGGTCACCCGAGCCAGGGAGAGGGTGGAGAGGGGGGCACAGAAACAAATTCCCCTTCCCCTGGTGTCTCAGCTCACATTTCCCTGCTCTCTGTAGCTGGTGAAGGAGAGGCTTTGTTTCCCAAAAAGCTCCTCTGTGAGCTGGGCTCAGGCCTGGCTCTCTGAAGCTTCCCAGCTGTTGCTGCCCCACTCCTCTGCGGCAGCTGGTCCTGCTGCCCCAGCCCCCCGTGTAGAAATGGTGTGGGGAGAGGGGGCTGAGCCCTCCAGGCCCTGCTTTGCCATGGGGACACTGCCCAGTCATGGTGGGGACACTCCCCAGCTGTGCTGGGCTCACTGGGGACTCTCCTCCCGGCCAGGGCAGGGTGGTGTCCCCCATTCATGCACTGGGGAGGGAGCTGCTCTGAGCTCAGGGCTCTGGGGATGGCCCCTGCTGCTCTCAGGGTCCTGCCACAGGCACTGAGGGTGGCAAAGCTCCTGTAGAGCAACCAGGGGACAAAATCTGCCACTGCCAGCAGTGCTGGCCTGCAGCACCCCAAGGCTCAGCACGGTGGGTTTGTATCACAAAGAACATCCCCGCCTTCCTTTGTCCTCCTCCCTTCCCCATCACAGCACAGCTGGCCACCGACTGTGGGCAGGTGGGTGATTTAAGGGGGATGTTTTGGACGGGAACACAGGCAGGGCTGGGGATTTGAGGGAGGTCTGGGCTGCTCTGCCTGCTGACAGCTCTGCTTTGCTCCCTGGTGTCCGTGCTGCAGCTCAGGCTGCGGGTGAGCGACGCTCCAGACCTCAGTGCCGGGGTCAGCTGCCTCTTCGGGAACCTCAGCGAGGTGGAGGGGCAGGTGTCGGGCAGCCAGGTGCTCTGTGTGTCACCAGCAGCCAGAGATGTCCCTGCCATCCCCGTGGATCAGGGTAAGTGCTGCCTCCTTGGTGCTGGCTGGGGGCTATTTACAGACATGAACGGGATGGGGCTGCTGTGGAACTGCCTTGAGCTGTTTGATTTTCCAGTATCAGTCTCATTATGTGATTGTGACAATGGGAAGATGCCAGCAGCTCACGTTCTAGGGAGCAGACACAGAACTCAATGTTACAACTCACTTTATAAGCTTCTTGACCAATCACACAAAGCAAAAGCACATTGACAGTAGTTCTATCCAACCACTTAAAAGCACAGGTACCTTTGGTTAAACAATGCTTGCTTATTTCGAATACAATACCTACTTGTAAGCCTTAAAACACAACGCACAGAGCTCCATTATTAAGCTTTAACTTCCTTAATATCTCTCTAGATAAACTTTTCTGTAGCTTAGAGAGTTATTCTAGCTAAGCATTAATACACAGACCATTGTTCTATTTGTCTTTGCTTTTCCACAGTTTAAATCATTTCTCTGCTGACCAATCTCATGGCTGCTGCATGGCTCTGCTCACAGTTCTGCTGTCTCTGGGGCCTGCATCTTGCAGCTTTCCCCAAACCCTCTGATGCTGTGGGTTCCCACAGCTCCTGGGCAGTGACACGGTGGCAGACAGTGCAGGGCAGCTTTGGGAGTATCAGCTGAGCAGAGCTGAGCCTTTGGGGCTGCTGCCAGAGAAATTCCTGCTGCTGTCAAAGCCCATTGAGCCCAGGGAGCTTCATCCCCAGGAAATGCATCCCACACAGGGCAGGAGGGGCTGGCAGCAGGGAGTGTCCCTGTCCTCACTCCCTCCCTGTGCTGCCAGACAGCTCCCAGGGCAGGACAGGAGCCGTCTGTCCCCTCCAGGGGGGCTCACAGGAGCTCTCAGCCCTGCCAGGCCGGCTGGATCTGGGAAGCAGCAATGTCCCCTGGGCCTGGCTCAGCACCCACGAGGAGGTGGCTGCAGCTCCTCTGTCTCAGCGCTGCT
This sequence comes from Agelaius phoeniceus, assembly GCF_051311805.1. Classification (NCBI taxonomy): domain Eukaryota; kingdom Metazoa; phylum Chordata; class Aves; order Passeriformes; family Icteridae; genus Agelaius; species Agelaius phoeniceus. Next base: position 1,094,362 of record NC_135289.1, read on the forward strand.
CTTTGGGCTGGCTCCTCATTAATGTCACCTCTGTCATATTTTCTCTTCCTGAAACTGAAGCACCACTTGCTTGGAGCTCATTTTCCCCTTGGCATCCTTCCAGGTGTCCAGGGTGCCTCCCTGGTGATGTCTTTGTGGTTCTGAGGCATTTTCTGGAGCCTGAGCCTTGGGGAGCCCTGCAGGGGCTTCCCCAGCAGCCCCAAAAGAACAATGTGCTCTCAATGAACCCAGAGCTCAGGCTCCCAGGGAGCTCCACTGCTGCCTCACTTGATTCCAGCAGGGCCTCCTGCTCCAGGAGACAACTCTGGGCCATGAAGCTGTGGAGCCCAGACCCTGGAAGTGCCCAGGGATGGGCTTGGGTGGGGTTTGGGGGATGCTGAAGGTGTCCCAGCCCATGGCAGGGGCTGGCACTGGCTCTCTGAGGGTCCCTTCCAACCCAAACCCCTCCGTGACTGCACAGTTCTGCTCCTGGGCTGGATCTCAGAGCAGCCTCACGTTCTACACTGCAGAGTGAATCAGGGACCAGGGCCAGGCTCCAAAACCATTCCAGGGCCCCTTCACCCCCTGGCTCTGGGGCACTTTGCCACAAGGGCTGGGGTTGGGGGGCATTGCTGGACATGGGCACCCGGGGGGCTCCAGGGCAGGGTGGGGTGGGGTCCTGGGGTCTCCAGGGCAGGGTGGGGTGGGTCCTGCTGGACTCGGGGGGCTCCAGGGCAGGGTGGGGTGGGGTCCTGGTGCTGGGAGGTGCAACCCGAGCTGCCCCAGCAGCAGCAGCAGGGGCTCAGCAGAGGGCAGAGGGCAGTGGGCAGCAGACCCCCCCCTCTGGCTGTGCCAGTGACGAGCCCTGCTCTGTCCCCAGACTGGTTCGGTGTCGTGCTCCAGCTGAAGTCCCGGGAGACGGGCAGGACCTTCGTCAGCACCGAGTTCAAGTTCTACAACTGCAGCGCCCACCAGCTGTGAGTGCCCCTTGCCCACCCCCGAGCAGAGCCAAGAACCAGCCCCGAGCATCCGGGGAGGGGGCGCTGGGGGTGCCACGGGGGGCCCGGGTCACAGGGGGGCTCCGGGAGCCGCCGAGGAGGCAGAGCCGGGAACAACCTCAACCTGCTGGTGCCCCCAAGCTGCGCGATCCCGCAACTGAGAGCGGGGATGGAGCCGGGAGGGATGGGAGGGGATGGGGAATGGGGATGGGGGAATGGGGGAATGGGGAATGGGAATGGGGATGGGGGAAGGGGGAATGGGGGAATGGGGATGGGAATGAGGGATGGAGAAGGGGGAATGGGGATGGGAATGGGGGAATGGGGATGGGCAATAGGGGAATGGGAATGGGGATAGGATAGGGTGGGGGAATGGGGATGGGGAATGGGGAATGAGGAATGGGGGAATGGGGATGGGGAATGGGGGAATGGGGATGGGGAATGGGGGAATGGGGAATGGGAATGGGGATAGGATGGGATGGGGAATGAGGAATGGGGGAATGGGGATGGGAATGGGGGAATGGGGATGGGAATGGGGATAGGATGGGATGGGGAATGAGGAATGGGGGAATGGGGATGGGAATGGGGGAATGGGGATGGGAATGGGGGAATGGGGGATGGGGAATGGGGAATGGGAATGGGGGAATGGGGATGGGAATGAGGAATGGGGGAATGGGGATGGGAATGGGGATGGGGAATGGTGAATGGGGATGGGGAATGGGGATGGGAATGGGGATGGGGAAGGGGGAATGGGGCCCCAGATTTGCTGTGCTGATTAGAATGAGCTCCCCTGGCTATGGAGGTCAGCAGAACGCTCAGGAGAGCACAACTGAGCCATCAGAGCTGCTCACACAGTGCCTGCTCCCTGTGCCCAGCTGGGAGAGCCCTGCCTGCAGAGCTGCTCTGCTCCTCTCCAGAGCTGCCTCAGGCCACGCTGCCACCCCCCTGGTGACATTTGTCTGCCTGGCCTGGCCTTGCTCCAGCAGTCCCGGGCACTTCCCTCTGCAGGCAGCTCAGTGCCTGGAGCCACGGGCAGGGCATGGACTCAATCCACGGGCACAGCTGATCCTTGTGCCACCAAGAGCTGCCACGTGGCACCAGGGGTGGCCTCGGAGATGGAGGAGGTGGCAACTGCCAGGGTTAGCAGCTGTCACAGCTCCTGCCTCTCTGTGAGAGGGGAACAAAACCCACCCAGGCACTCTGCTGGCAGCTGGGTCCCCTGGGGCTCAAAAGGGTCTGTGTTCTTTCAAAAACATTTCATAAGCAGTTATTTTTTTTTTTCCCCAACATGAATCAAAAGCACTTGCAGCACCCCCTGCACTCCGAGGCCAGGCAGGAGTGTTGCTGCTGCCTTGAAGCATTCCTGACTTGCAGAACAACTGATCCCATTTTTGCCAGGCTTGCCTTCTTTCCTAGAAGCTAAAGCCCAAGCCTGGTGCCTGTGCAGTGCCCTGCTCTATTTTACACCAATCCAAGGACGTGCAGCAAATCCCAGCTTGCATTTTACTCTGGGATAAACTGTGAGGCTGCCCCAGGTCTGTCTTTGGAGCCTGTGTGTTTTCCTAAACCCATTTCTCGTTCTGTGCTCTATCAAAACCACCCCCACCAAAGGGAATTATTTTCCCAGGTAAGGCTGAATTTCTGGCACGGCCTGCAGAAGGCTGCAGCCCTGCCAGGGTGCTGGGGGCTGTGCTTAGCCCTGCTCTCCCCCCAGGTGCCTGTCCTGTGTGAACAGTGCCTTCCGCTGCCACTGGTGCAAGTACAGGAACCTGTGCACCCACGACCCCACCACCTGCTCCTTCCAGGAGGGGAGGATCAACGTCTCTGAGGTACCTGTGCTGGTGTCCACAGCGGTCCCAGGGTGAGGGGAGAGACCAGGATCTGACTCCGTGGTTCACAAGGCTTGATTTGTTATTTTATGATATATATTACATTAAAACTATACTAAAAGAATAGAAGAAAGGATTTCATCAGAAGGCTGGCTAAGAATAGAAAAGGAAGGAATGATAACAAAGGTTTGTGGCTCGGCTCTCTGTCCGAGCCAGCTGGGCTGTGATTGGCCATTAATGAGAAACAACCACATGAGCCCAATCCCAGATGCACCTGTTGCATTCCACAGCAGCAGATAACCATTGTTTGCATTGTGTTCCTGAGGCCTCTCAGCTTCTCAGGAGGAACAATCCCAAGGCAAGGATTTTCCATAGGAGATGTCTGTGACAGTCCCACTCTGGGATTCCTCCCTCTATCCTCTGCTTTTCCATGCCACAAGCACCAGAACCCTCTTGGTGTGAGCTTTGAGGGCCTCTCTGGTGCCCAAAAGTGCAGGAGCAGCTTGGAAGCAGAGCAGTGCTGGTGTCACTGAAGTGCTGCTCTTGACCCGAGCAGCAGAGCTGAGCCTCCCCTGCTGTGTGGGAATGCCCAGGTTCATTAATTACAGTAATTGCTGTAGTGCTTTCCCCCAGGGGTCCCAGAGACTCCAGCGCTTTCAGCAGCTCTGCTTTGCTTGCTCAGAGCAGCAGCTCTGGCTGGGCTGGGCAGTGCCTCCTGTTGGGATTCGTGGCAGGGCCTGACTGTGGCTGGTGAAGGAATTACCAAAGAGCACAGCCCCAGATTTTGGAAAAGGGAGCTGGTTTGGGTTCCAACGCCACGGAGCCGGAGCCATCTCTCTTAGCAGCTCATAAAAGGTGTGGGGCTCCCATCCAAAAATGCTTTTAACACTTGGAAAGGCCCAGGCTGTGAATGGCTCTGCCAGCTCTCCTGTGTGTCCCAGGGCAGAGGGATCCGTGGAGGGAAGGGGTTTGTTAGCACAAATTCCCGATTTACCACTGCAAGGAGCCCTTGCTCTGGGGTTTCTGCACTCCTCGTCCTGCCTGATCCCCTGCCTGCCTCATCCACACGGGGTCCTGGTGCTGCAGGGTCCTGCTCTTTGCCCTCACTGTTCCTACAAACAGCTTTGCAGCACCTGAAATGAGTGCAGGTCCTAAAGCTGCAAGGGAAAAACACTTTGAAAGATGCTCTGGAAATCCTGAGGGTGCTGGGAAGTGGGAAAGGCAGCAGTGAGGACATCTACAAATAGGAGAGAAAGAAAGGAGAGGAAGGCATGCCAGCAGCCAGACAAATCCTTGTCAGTGAGTGATGGAGATGGAGAAAAGCAGGGGAGATCAGTCAGTGGTGTGAACACTGAGCTGTCAAAAGGACTGAAGGTTCAGCCAGGTTGGTGCTAAACTGGGAGTAAACTCCACTCCTGTGTCTCCCTGGCTGCCAGGAGATCCAGGGGTAAAGGGCAGAGTCATTTCTGAGCTGTGCAAGGACCTGGTGGGAAGCTGCAAACCCAAGGATGGGCAGCGTGCCTGGGATGGGAATGGGAGCCCAGGGAGCAGCTTCCACCCCAGGAACAGACCAAAGGCTTTCTCCATCCACTCAAAGTCAAGAAAATTCCTTTCACCATATCAAGAGAAGGCAAAACCCTTTGCCTCTCCTCCTCTTGAGTGGTGGGGTGGGTTCAACTCCACACTCCCAGCATCCCTGTTCTCCTCCACACTCCCAGCATCCCTGTTCTCCTCCACACTCCAGGCATCCCTGTTCTCCTCCATGCTCCCAGCATCCCTGTTCTCCTCCACACTCCAGGCATCCCTGTTCTCCTCCACACTCCAGGCATCCCTGTTCTCCTCCATGCTCCAGGCATCCCTGTTCTCCTCCACACTCCCAGCATCCCTGTTCTCCTCCACACTCCAGGCATCCCTGTTCTCCTCCACACTCCCAGCATCCCTGTTCTCCTCCACATTCCAGGCATCCCTGTTCTCCTCCACACTCCAGGCATCCCTGTTCTCCTCCACACTCCCAGCATCCCTGCCCTCCCAGGCTGCACAGGTGGGGCTCTCCCTTCTCTGGGTCCCCAAGCCCAGGATCTCAGGGTGTCTGACAAGTCCCTGCTAAAGCAGGACGATCCCATCATCTCTGTTTTGCTGCTGGGAGCACCCAGGGCTTGCCTGAGGTCACACAGAGGGAGAGGGGAGCAGTTGGAACCCCTGGAAGTTCCTGCTGGGATCACAGGGCTGTCTCCAAAGAACTTCCTCTGTCATCTTCACCTTGCAGAGGATTTCTCACCAGGGATGTTTTGGGGCACCTCACACCTTCCTGGTGATTGGCTCTGGTAAGGGCTGATGATAATGATACAAGTGCTCTCCATCATTTCTCCTCCAGACCTCGGAGCACAGGCAAAACCACCCCAAATAAATGTGTTTGCTCATTAAAGAGCAATGAATTTCCCCTTCACACACAGCCTGGTGATGATGATGCCTTTGCTATGGGCTCTCCACCAACACACAAAGAAGCAAATGCCTCATGGAGAGTTTCCTCTCCTAAACCAATTCAGATCACAACGTTCTCATTGTGTCACGGCCTGATGTATTAGGAAATTGTTTGTGCTTCCCCTGGCTGCCTCCCCAGCAGAGCCAGTGGTGTTTGGAGTGGGGATCTCCGTGCCTGTGCCCTACTTTCAGTCCCCTGTGCCTCTCCTTACGTAAGGTTTACACACGTGTTCACACGGGCCTGCACATCCCTCGCATCTTTATCTTTAATTTAAGGGAAATATCTTGAATATTCCCTTTTACTCCTGGCCCATCAGAGCTGGCATCCCAGTGGGATTGGATGTGTAACGAGCTCCCTTTGATGCTCCCAGGAGTTGTCTGTCTGGAGGAGGAACAAGGGCCCAAAGCCTCAGCCACTTCAGGAGGAGATGGGGGAGAGAATTTCCCTTTCCATGAGCTGTGCTCCTGCTCCTTGCAAGGCTCTGCCCCCAGTGCCCGAGCTGAGTGCTGCCCCTCTGCCCTGCCTGCCAGGGAAATGCAGCCCAGGGAGTTTCCTGATCCCTCCACCTGCCCTGCCAGCAGGAGCTGTGTGCTCAGGTCCAAGGGCAGAGCTCAGGGACAGATGTGGGGGTGCAGAGGGTGTGTGGGTGCTTTAGGAGCAGTGGAGCTGTGGTTTGGGAACACAGATATTCCACAGCCTTTGCAGCAGGGGGATCCTGCAGGACAGAGCTGGCTGCTCCTGATGTTCTCCCTCTGCTGGGAATTTCTAACATGGGGGAACCATCTGAGGTCTCCATTTCCAGGTAGCCAATTCTTTAGGAGCTAATTATTACAGAAGCAATTATTTTCCCATCCTTTTCCTGGTCAGAGCCTTCACTGTCAGCAGAAGGTGCCTGCTCAGACCTTGCCCCCGCTAAATCAGGATTTCTCCAAGAAATTCTCCTGGGTGTGGAGCACTGATTGTCCCACTTTACAAAACCCCAGATCAAGCCCATGATGTCATTTTAATGTGCCTGATGTGGTTTGGCATGTGTGTGTGTGTGTGTGTGAGGTTTTATGATGTCTCTCTCTAAATGAGGAGAAATGTGGATTCATAAACATCCTCACACCCCACCCCAGAGGAGAGCTAGAACCAAATAAATCCTCTTAGCTCCCCAGGATGTGAGAGCCCGTCCCTCTTTGATGTCCAGCGTGTGCTGATAATGCCATTTCCACAGGGGAATGCTGATCTGGGGACAGAGAGTTCCAGATCCGGGGATTTCTGTGCCCTTGGGGCTCCTTTGAATTCCCACTGATTTTGTGGCAACGCCCTTGCCCCTGGCTGTGCCCTTGGGTGCTGAGTGCTGCTCGATGTGCCTTGAAGGAAACCAAACAAAACAAAATCAGCCCTGCAGAGCTGTCCTGGCAATCCCCATCCCAGCAGGGCTGAGATGTGCTGGAGGTGACTCAGAGCCGCAGCTCAGGCCACCAAAGGCAGCCAATGACTTTGCAGGGTCACACCTCACTTTGGGGAGATGCCTTTGCCTGAAATAGGAGCAAAAAGCCTGGTTTCAGCAAAATTCCCTCAGCTCTGAGCCGTGGCCGTGCTTTTATCATCCGTGCTGTGGATGGTTGGTGTTCAGAGGGAGGGAGGCAGGAGGGAAGGGCTGCAGGAGCAGAGGGAGCAGTTCCTGCCTGTAACCCGGGCCAGGGAGCTGCTCCTGCCTCAGCTCCGGGCTGTTCACAGGAGGGGAAGGTCCTGAACATCCCCCTGCCTCCCCAAGTGATGGAGAACAGCCAGGTTAGGGCTCAGGGCTGATGGTGTGGGTTAGGAACTCACCAGGCTGGGCTCCAGCTGCCTTCCTTTCATGTCTGGTTTCCAAGGAACAGGGGCTGCTCTCCCTTCCAGTGGCATAAATGAAGGATAATGTGTTTCCATGAGTGACAGGGACTGTAATTTATATCATTGGGAACACAACTGTGAACCAGGGGTTTACATTCACGTGCCAGATTGGGTTATGTTTATAACTTTAAAATAACGGGCGGCAAGTTAACATTTGTGGAGAGTTTGCGGGGGTTTTTTGAAGATGAAAAGTACAGAAACAGTCTATTTTCTGCCATTTGGGCTAAATCCTGTAGTCAGAAGAATTGCCTGCCATTTCTAGGCAATTTTTTTTTTCCAAATAAGAGCAAAGAGGTTTGACCTACTAAAACTGCTCGGTTAAACACAAATAATAACCATGGGTGCTCTGTTCTGCTCCAGAGACAGCTGCAGAACGTGGGTCTTTAAGGTATTTATAGACCTTGGAGTCTTTGAGGCTAAAAAGTGTTGGAGAAGCATAAAATGTCTTTGTAAATTGTGTGTGCTGATACTTCACAGGCAGAACATTCCCCGAGAGTCTGTGCCACTCAGGCACCCAGCCTTGTCTTCCTGCAGCAGATCTGATCCCTGTTTATTCTGGCTCGGGGAAGTCAAGGAGGATAATGAGAGGATTCTGCCTGTTTGTTTAGAGAGAGGAGGCAATAATGGCCTTTCTAACTCGCTGCAGGATTTACCTCTCATGAATTAAAAAACAAAGTAAACTGATTATGGAACAAGCTGTGTGTGTTCCACCGCCTTTATTCGGTGTTTTCTGGGTGCTTCCAGCTCTTCCCGGGGAGGGAACCAGGATGGGGCGCCCAGGCTGAGCCTGACACAGCGGGGACACGAGGAGGGGCCTTGGCCAGAGCCACAGAGCCCAGCCCAGCAGCAGGGCTGGTGCTGCCAGCCCCTTCCAGGCCTGGGAGATTCCTGTGGAGGGGATCAGCATGGACAGAGGCACTGCCCAGCTGATGATAAATAAAGCCCTGGCAAAATCATTGCTGATGGTAAACCCCTGGCAAAATCATTGCTGATGGTAAACCCCTGACAAAGTCATTTACCTGAGCAGTGGCTGCTCCACCAGGGACAGCTGAGAGAGGTGGTGGAGGGACAAACCACACAGGGTCTGTGGGAAGGGCTGTGTGCGCAGGGATGGGGCAGTGCGGATGGGGCTGTGCAGGGATTTGAGTTTGAAAGGATTTGGGTCACAGGGATGTGGCTGTGCAGGGATTTGGGGTGCAGGGAATTGGGTTTTTGGGGATTTGGGGTGCAGGGACGTGGCTGTGCAGGATTTGGGGTGCAAGGACATGGGGTTTTAGGGATTTGGGGTGCAGGGATGTGGCTCTGCAGGGGTTTGGGTGCAGAGACATGGCTGTGCAGGGATTTGGGTGCAGAGACATGGCTGTGCAGGGATTTGGGGTACAGGGATGTGGCTGTGCAGGGATTTGGGTGCAGAGACATGGCCGTGCAGGGATTTGGGGTGCAGGGATGTGGCTGTGCAGAGATTTGGGTGCAGAGACATGAGTTTTCAGGGATTTGGGGTGCAGGGATGTGGCTGTGCAGGGATTTGGGGTACAGGGATGTGGCTGTGCAGGGATGTGGCTGTGCAGGGCCGTGGGCGCACATCACTGAGGCAGCAATTTAAAAAACAAATTGGAAAAAGAAAAGCCCTGAAAGCTGAGCTTTCCCCAGGGCTGGAAATGCTCACAGGGGCTCCACAGGACGTGCAGGGTCCGAGCTGAGCCGGGCCCTCCCCAGCCCCAGCAGCTCCTCTCGCTCAGCTGAGAAATTCAGCAGCCACTGCCTGCAGCAGCCTGGCTGCCCACGGGCATCCTGGCTTTGCTGGAGTCTGGCATCCTCCTACAGATCCCTGCATCCCCAAATGCAGATCCCTTGTTGGTGTGATCACTGCCAGCCAGCACAGAGGGGCTGCCTCACTCCTGCTCAGGCTGCGCCTGCCTCGCTTTCCCCACAGCTCCAATGTGACATTTTCCTTCCTCTGGAACCAAAGGAATGGGAAAAAAATATTAAATCTATTTTGCCCCACTCGTCTCTAATGATGGCAGAGCAGTTTTTGCTGCCAGCACTTCCAGCAGCAGGGAGCAGATGTGGGATGGAGTCCCCTCCTGTGCCTGGGAAGGAAGGAGCCTTTCCTTAGCAGTCTCCTCACGGACTGAGCTGGCCAGGAGGGATAATGGTCCATAACATATTCATTATTTTCAGGACTGTGCACTGAAGTTCTCCCACTGGTGATGCAAGTGGAGATTTTTTGTTTTCAGTTGTAATGGGGTAAAGGATTCTGCAGCTCTGGGTTGCTTTTCCTTCCAGCCCTCGGGGCTGGGCCCCTCTGCTGGAGCTCAATGGGACTTTGGGGTGAATCAAACCCTTCCATGCAGGCAGGTGGTGAGTGGAAGGTAGCACAGGTGAGTGGTGCTTCAGGAGAGGAGGGAATGTGCAGAGTCAGCCTGGAAGAGCTGGATGGAAAATGCTGTGAATCCAGGGAGTTTGCTGGTGGTGAGCTGGGGCTGGGTCTGGGTGCCAGGGTCAGTGGGAAGCAGGGAATGCCATTCCCTCCCTCCCAGCCTGTGAACCCTCTCCTCTGCAGGAAAGGGCCTCCCTTCCCTCCCCAGCACAGCTGATGGAGTTGGAAATCACTCTTGGCTGTTAATCCGTGAAAGTCCCTGTTAGGAATAAAATAAAATATATATACGGAAAAGTGCCACTAAAAAGGTTTACGAGGCTGCAGTTTGAGTGAGCGGCTGCTCCAGAGCAGAGCAGCTGTTTCTCATTTACAGCTGGTTTGAGCCATGGTGAAACACTTCCCCTGGCCCTGGCTGGGAGCTGCCTGCCTTGGGGACGGGGATTTTCTCCCTGGACAAACATCCTGGGCAGGATGGCTCCTGGCATTGCCATTAGCACGATTGCCTTTCATCCCCAGGCTGCAGGGGCTCGGGATGCCACTCTGGGATTTGGCAGAAGGAACAGAGACGGACGTGTTTGTTCTAAACTCCTGCTTTAGCTGGGGATTAATCACTCAGTGTCAGGTGCTTACAGGTACTTAGGTACCTTGTTCCATTAGATCAAAGCAAATTAGAGCTGAGCAGAATGTAAATACAGCTGATGGTCAGAGGTGTTGCAGCTCCTGCTGTAGAAATTGGAGGAAAATTGTATTTCCCAGTGTGTTGTGCAGAGATAATGTTTGGGATGTTGAGATCTCATGGGAGGGATGTCACACAGTTACCAGCAGCTGATAAGTCATTTTTTGTGGTCCATCTCAGGGTTTCATTTAGACATTCTGTTCGTGCTTGGGTGAGCTGGATATCTGTGCAATGGTGTTTCACAGAGTCACAGATGCGTTGGATGGGAAGGTGTCATGGTTCTGTTCACATCTCTCAGGGCCTGAAACACTGAGGTGTCCTTGATTGCCAGGCCTGGAGAGGAATTGTTGTGTCTGACCAAAATTGGAGAGCAGCATTATATATATAACTACATATATTATATATATATAACTCCAAACTCACACTGTGTATGGAGTTTGGAGTTATACACTCCAAATTTTTCAGGATTTGCAGAATTGAAGGATTACAATTATATTTAAAAAAAAAAAAGAAAAATATGAAAAATATAAGTATGGAGTTTGGAGTTATACATTCCAAATCTTGCAGGATTGCAGGATTACAATTATATATAAAAAAAAGAGAAACATAAAAAATATAAGTATGGAGTTGGGAGTCATGCACTCCAAATTTTGCAGGATTGCAGGATTACAATTATATATAAAAAAAAGAAAAATATAAAAAATATAAGTATGGAGTTTGGAGTTATACATTCCAAATCTTGCAGGATTGCAGGATTACAATTATATATAAAAAAAAGAGAAACATAAAAAATATAAGTATGGAGTTTGGAGTCATGCACTCCAAATTTTGCAGGATTTGCAGAATTGCACGATTACAATTATATAAAAATATATAAAAGAAATATATAAAAAATAAAAATATTAAATATAAAAATATAAAAATATACATATATAAATATAAAATATATAAATATATAAATATGTAAGCTATAAAATATTAAAATATATTAATATAAAATATAAAATATAAAATATAAAATATAAAATATAAAAAAATATAACAAATATAACAAATATAACAAATATAAAAGCTAAAATGCTAAAGCATCACCCGCACACCCCCTCCATGACCTCCCACCTTCTCCCATTGCCTCCCAGGACTGCCCCCAGCTGTTCCCCACGGAGGAGATCCTGATCCCGGTGGGAGAGGTGAAGCCCATCACGCTGAAGGCCCGGAACCTGCCGCAGCCCCAGTCGGGCCAGAGGGGCTACGAGTGCGTGCTCAGCATCCAGGGCATCGTGCACAGGGTGCCCGCCCTGCGCTTCAACAGCTCCAGCGTGCAGTGCCAGAACAGCTCGGTGGGTGAGAGCAGCACGGGCAGGGCTGGCAGCGCCCGGGCAGGGGGGAAAATCTCCCTAATCCTAAATCCCAGGTGGGAGAACGCCCGCGGGGAGGAGATGCTGGATCTGGAGTGCCCTGGCCGCCGGTGGGGGTCAGCCAGGGAAAGGGGAGGAGGAGGGAATGCAGGAGGTGTTGAGGCAGGCTAATTCACACACGGGGAGATAAGGAGAATCACAGACCCCTTATCGGGGAGCTGTCAAATCCCAGGTCACGGTGGCTGGATGAATAGAGCGGTGCTGGAGAGCAGGGAAGGAGGGGGAGAGGGAAAGTGCCGGGGGGGAGAGAGAGAGAGCGGGGCTGGAGAGGGGAATCACCGGGTGGAGAGGGGAATCACCGGGGGATGCTGCCCTGGAGTGGGGAATCACCGGGGGATGCTGCCAGGAGAGGGGAATCACGGGATGGAGAGGGGAATCACCGGGGGATGCTGCCCAGGAGAGGGGAATCACCGGGTGGAGAGGGGAATCACCGGGGGATGCTGCCCTGGAGGGGGAAATCATTGGGGAATGCTGTCCTGGAAAGGGGAATCACCAGGGGATGCTGCCAGGAGAGGGGAATCACCGGGTGGAGACAGGAATCACCGGGGGATGCTGCCCTGGAGAGGGGATGCTGCCCAGGAGCAGGGCAGGGTTACTCATCCCCTCCTCAGGACAGGGCTCAGCCTCACCAGGGCATCCCAAATTCACCCTGCTGGGTACCCTGGGATGCCAAAACTCAAATGGCACATGCAGGCACCCCCACCCTGATGCACAGCCCGAATTTGGGTCCCCCCATGTCCCTTCACGAGCAGGAACAAGCGTGGCCCTTCCTCTGCTCACCATGTGCTCAGAAAGGGCCCTGGGCAAAAAGGGCACAGTCAGTTTGTTTTAGGCAGCACAACAGGGTCCGTTTGAATATTCAGTGCAGATGGCCTTAAATTGTTAATGAAGTTTTGAATTTTTAAAAGTTTTACTGGATATTTATACATTGCTGGCCGTCTTTGGACCTTGCAGCTTGGTGGATAATAAATGTATTAATAGTACATAGTACTTTTCCTATCCAGAGTGATTTATAAGCATTAGAGAAGCACTTTTATTGCTGTTGGGCTGATAGGGAGTGGTAGGGGGAGGATGTGAGGGCCATTCTGGACTCGCAGCTTCATGTTCCACCCCAGCTTAGTAAAAGCCAGTACAGTCAAACATGAGTTAAAACTGCACAGCTGCTGCCCAGGGACAGGCAGAGCACTCTGCCCTGCTTTAATCACCACTCCCTCCTCCCAGAGAGGTTGGCAATGCTCACTCACCTCCTGAAGTCTTTTTAGCAGCTCTTGGTTGACCTAAAGAGAGCTCCAGAGAGAGGCCTGGCCAGTGCTGGGTGTGATAATGGGAATTTCAGCATTCACTGGGAATTCAGCTGCAGCATCCAGCCTCACTCAGCCACAGCCCCCAGGATGTCATAAAAAGGGGAATGATTCAGGCCAGGGCTATCGTGGAGCAGGCTGAGGCAGTGGCTGGGGCTCTGCACCATCTATTTTTGCTCAGCTGTTTCCTGTTCCACCTGCAAAGCTCTGCAGTGGGGCTCTGGAGCTCCCAGTCAGTCACAAACTGGGCAAGGAGCAGCCCAAGGGCAGCAGTCCCAGTCTGGTTACCTGGAGGGGCTGTGTTGGTAAGCCAGAGACAGAGTGACGAGGGCAACCACTGCGAGTGGAATAATTAATCTGTTACCTCTCACAAGGACTAGATCTGATTTAATTATCTCCTCCTGATGAGGAGAAGGGACTCAAAGCAGAACCCTGGAGATGAAGTGTAAAAATGTGGTGTCTGAGGCACCAGCAGATGTTTTTAAGCAGAGAATAAAGATGGTTTCTCTCAAAAAACCCTCTTTGTCTGGGAGTGTTGTCTCCCCAAGCATTTCACTCTGGATCTTACCCTGCAGTACCTCTATGATGGGATGGACATCAGCAACCTGGCGGTGGACTTTGCCGTGGTTTGGAACGGGAACTTCGTCATTGACAACCCAGAGAACGTGAAAGGTAAAATCTGCTTCAATTGGCTTCAGGCCATCCCAACTGTGTCCATCCCATGGAAATCCCTCAATCCCACCTGTACCCCAAGGGGATATCCCAGCTGTATCCTGAGGGAATCTCCCAATCCCAGCCATGTCCCAAGTGAGTCCTCCAGGCCCAGCTGCACCCTGAGTGAATCCCCCCCAGTCCCAGCTGCGCCCCCAGCCCCAGCTGCACCCCAAGGGAATCCCCCAGTCCCAGCTGCACCCCGAGTGAATCCCCAGTCCCAGCTATACCCCGAGTGAACCCTCCCAGTCCCGAGTGAACCCCCCAGCCCCAGCTCCACCCCAAGGGAATCCCCCAGCCCCCTCTGCACCCTAAGTGAATCCCCCCAGTCCCAGCTGCCCCTCCAGCCCCAGCTGCACCCCGAGTGAATCCCCAGTCCCAGTTCCACCCCGAGTGAACCCCCCAGCCCCATCTCCACCCCGAGTGAACCCCCCAGCCCCATCTGCACCCCGAGTGAGCCCCCCAGCCCCACCTGCCCCCCCAGGAGCCCCTGCCTGGCTGACCCCCGTCCCTGTCCCGCAGTGCACCTGTACAAGTGCGCGGCGCAGCGCGAGAGCTGCGGGCTGTGCCTCAAGGCCGAGCCGCGCTTCGCCTGCGGCTGGTGCAGCGGCGAGGGGCGCTGCACCCTGCGGCCCCACTGCAGCTCCCCGGGCGCCCTGCCCTGGCTCCACTGGGCCGGACACAACGTCAAGTGCTCCAACCCGCGCATCACCGAGGTGAGCCCGGCCCCGGCCCCTCCTGCCTGCTGTGCCAGCGAGGCCCCGGACGGGGATGATGGCATTGGCTCCAGGATTGCAGAAGGCTGATTAAATGCTTTATTCTGTCATAAGATACTAAATATATATATACATAATATCTATCTAGATATATAATATCTAGAGATATAGTATATATACTAGAGATATAGAGATATATAGATATATAGATATATGGATATATAGTATATATATACTATAGATATATAGTATATATATACTATATATATGTATAGTATATATCTATATAGACATATACTATATAGATACATATATAGATATATATATAGGTATATAGATAGATATCTATAGCTATATATCTATATCGTATGATAGATATATACTATATGTAGATACATGTTATACTACTGCACTACACTCTGTTATACTACTGTACTCTACACTATATCACACTACTGTACTATATTGTACTACACAGAATCACAGAATCACCAAATCAATCACAGAATCACAGAATCATGAGGTTGGAAGAGACCTCTAAGATCATCGAGTCCAACCTATGCCCTAACACCTCACTTGATGCTAGACTACAGCATCAAGTGCCATGTCCAGTCTTTTTTTAAACACACGCAGAGATGGTGATTCTACCACCTCCCTGGGAAGAGCATTGGTCAGTGAATCCAAACACTGAGTCCAATTAAGAAATCACCCTTTGGTGAACAATCTCCATAACCCATTCCACGTGTGCAGAACAGGCGCAGCAAATGAAGGTAAGAATTGTTTTAATTCTCTCTCCGAGCTTTCTCACAGCCTTCCCCAGGAAAATCCTGGGAAATGCTGTGTCTCTCTCTGTGTTCAGAGGATGTGTGATTGCCACGCTCCCCCAAAATCCTCCCGGCCCTGAGAAATGTGGGCAAAACACTCCAGAACTTTCTGGGATGTTTTTAATGTGCAGCCTCTGCCCCACCCACGCTGCGGTGACCGCCACGGACTGCGGCGGGAATGCTAATTAAACCAGGGAGCTAATTAGTCTGGAGTTGCTGGTTCTGATATTTCTGTTCAGCCCACTGAGGGATGCAAAATGTGTCCCAGGAGCATTTTCAGCAGTGAAACTGCACTCGCTCTGTTAACGCTGCTATGAGGAGTGACACTCCTGTCAGGTGGGAACGAAGGAAGGTTTGGGTTTCTCAGGTAATTAAATCCCCCAAAAACGCCTCCCTTGCCCTGGCTGTGTTTCCACACTGCAAAAGGTGTAACACAGCAGGATCAGAGTTGTCTGTTACACCAGTGCTGCTGGCAGTGCTGCTCAGCACCCAAAACCTGCCAACTGGATCAAAACCCAAGTAAGTGTGGAAGTCTCCTCTTAAATTAAATTAGTTTTTGCACTGGTTTAACTAAACTGGCTCAGATCCCGTGGGAGGGAGGCATCAACCTCCTTTTATGGAGGAGAGGAGGAAGCACAGAGGCTGCTGCTGTCTGTGGGCTGGGTGGGGCTGGCAGGAGAATGATGATGCTGAGGAGGGTCCATCCATCCTCAGGGACATTACCAGACTTTGGGATTTCTTGGCCCTTCTGCCTGCAGTGGTGCACCTTTGCTGGGCAGGAGTTTCTCTCGTGCAGGTGTTGCTCTTGTGCAGGATTTCTCTCGTGCAGGTGTTTCTCTTGTGCAGGATTTCTCTCGTGCAGGATTTCTCTCGTGCAGTGTTTTGTACAGGGCAGAGTGGAGCTGGTGGTTGGTTGTGCAGGGATGGGAAAGCACTAAAAAGGGTTGGAAGCCTGTCCTTTCCCTGCTTGGTTGGTCTCTTTGTTTTCCAAGTCCCAGCTGTGCTACCAAGAGATAAAATGATGCTTAAAGGCTCCCCTGGTTCTTCCCCTTGCCCTGCCACTGGGCAGAACCCACATTTCTCTTGCCCAAGTGCTGTTTTGCTGCGCAAGGTTGTGCTACAAGAAGCAAAACAGCCTCTGCTGAGATTTGCTTCCCCATAAACCATGCAGATAGTTGTCAAGTCAAAGAAATCTTGGAATTATTTATCTGCTCCTCCTTGAGCTGGGCAGAGAAGGGGAAAAGCACTGTGCTCCAGCCACCAAGTGACTGGAATGTGAGCAGTGCCAGGCTGGCTCTGGCAGCTGGCTGCAGGCAGGGCACTGCCACCAAGTGTTTTATCACTGTCCAACTTGAAAGCAATACTTTTGGGCTCTGTCCAAGCAGAAAAGAGCAGAGCTCTGCTGTTACAGATTTCTTGACTCCATCCCCAGGTCTGTGTCTGAGCCCTCAGAGTGAGACTGTGGAGGAGACCATGAGACCTTCCCAGCGTTTGTTGCTGCTGGGTCCTTTCCCAGTATCTGAGTTTTCTCAGGATTTTGGGCACCATTTTGCCATGCCCAGTGCTGCAGAGCTGTACAGATGGGAGGACACCCTGCCCTGGCCCTGACAGGTCCAGGCTGGCACTGCCACGTCCCCCATCCCTTGGGCACCAGCAGCGACAGGACTGGGGAGCAGGGCTTGCTCTCATACTGGAGCTCACATTGCAGCCTGGATTACCCAGAGTAAAAGAGCCTTTAATATGGGCTGGTTTCCACTCCTTTTGCTTCATCTGGCCAGGTTCACCCTTTGTGACAAGGCTGAGGTCAAGGGCCTGGCTCCCAGGCGCCAGTGCCTTCGGGGGATGCATAAATAAGGAGGTTGTGTCTTAATAGTTCTAAAAGTAAATGAGCAGTGGGATATTTGCAGTCCTCTCACTGAGTGAGAGGTCCAGCCCTCCCCAGCAATGTCCCCTCAGCCACTTCAAACTTCCACCCGGCCCGTGGCCTTAGCAATAAATAAATAAAAATCAGTTTTCTGGCGAACAAGCGGCGCTCTGATCTCCTATTCATTTATTTGCAGGCCTCATTAATATAACATCAGCGCAACAAACAGCTGAAGGGGGGGCAGTGTCAGGCTGAATAATGGAGTTGCTCTGCTGAGATAACAATTAGGCTCTGAATGTGCCATCAGCTGAGGCAGAGACAAGGAGGGATCATGCCGGGATGACAATGCTCATGTGCTGCCTCCCCGCTGGGCTCATCAGCCGGGATCCAGGGCTCGGAGCAGCGGCAAAAAAGCACAAAGAGGATGGAGGTGGATGGGTTTGGGGAGGGGGCAGGGGCTGTGCCGCTGATTGGGGTCTCTGTGCAGCCCAGCAGATGCCAAGGGCTCGCTGTGCAGGGCTGCGAGTTCCCTGCAGCTCCGCAGGGAAAGCCCCAGCAGCTCCAGCCCCAGCTCCTCTCTGACTTCTTCTGCAGGCAGAATGTTGCTTCATGTCAGAAATGCTGAAAGATTCGAGCAGCAAGACATGACACTGAGAACATTTATCCTCATTGCTGGAGCTGTGTCTCCTGCAGGCTGCAAGGGGAAGGTTCTGGCACTGGGCTGGGGCTCCTGGATCCAGGGGATCCCTTGGATCCCAACCTGGGGGATCCCTTGGGGTCCAACCTTGGGGATCCCTTGGATCCCAGGCTGGGGGATCCCTTGGGTGCCAGCCATAGGGGTCCCTTGGATCCCAACCTGGGGGATCCCTTGGGTTCCAACCTGGGGGATCCCTTGGGGTCCAACCTTGGGGATCCCTTCAATCCCAACCTCAGGGATCCCTTAGATCCCAACCTGGGGGATCCCTTGGGGTCCAAGCTTGGGGATCCCTTGGATCCCAGCCTGGGGGATCCCTTGGGGTCCAACCTTGGGGATCCCTTGGATCCCAGCCTGGGGGATCCCTTGCATCACAGCCTTGGGGGTCCCTTGGGTGCCAGCCATGGGGGTCCCTTGGATACCAACCTGGGGGATCCCTTAGGTTCCAACCTTGGGGATCCCTTGGATCCCAACCTGCAGGTCCCTTGGGTTCCAGCCTTGGGGGTCCCTTGGATCCCAACCTTGGCGGTTCCTTGGTTCCCAACCCTGGCGGTTCTTTGGGTTCCAGCCTTGGGGGTCCCCACCTTGGTTTCAGGTAAAAAGCAGCAATAAGAGAAGTGCTCTGGAGCACCTGCAGCCCTTCCCTGGCCAAGGGCAGGGTGTGAGGGTGACTGAGCTGCTGCCACCCCCTCATCCCTGTACCCAGCCCATTTCAGGGCTAACACAGGGCTGCACACCTGATCCTGCCCAGCCTTATTGCAGGGTTGGGATTTGTCTCTGCAGTGGGGAGAGGTGACCTGCTCAGGAGAATTCTGCCTCCCACACCCCGCTCAGATCTCAGTGACTTTCAAGCTGCTTCAGTTTAGCAAACAACCTGAAAAAACTTCCAGCAGAGGTGCAGATTCCTAAACAGCAAATATCCAATTCCTGGAATGGCCTTGCTCTTTCTCAGCTGTCCTTTGCAGCTCCTTTTCATCCTCCACAGAGCTCCAAGTGAAAAGCCAGTCTGGTGAAGTGATTTTCTTGAAATTGGGGAATCTTTCTTGCTAATCCTGTCTGTCTCAGATCAGAAATCTGGACTGGCAGCCCTGCAGCTCCCAGCTGGGATTAAGGCAGACCAGGGCTGGCTGTGCTGGAGGTGCCCCACGCTCACCCCAATGAGAAGCTCAGGATGCTGCTCGGAGGGTGCCCAGCTCTGGGTGCACCGGGACCTTTAAGACTTATCTTCTTTCTGCGATTTTGACTGAATCTCTCCAGCTGTAATTAATTGAATGCATCTGTTCTAACCCTGGGGCTGCTTTATGGCACAGTTACTTCAAAACTGTTCAATTAGTGGCCACTAAAATCTAGGTCGAGTGGAGCTCCATATTGGGGATTTTCCAGGTCAGGACATTTGTAAAATACAGCATCAGCTGGGCTTTGTTCGGGGAGGCCTCTCAGCCCTGCTGCTTCTGCTCAGCTCAGGAAATGGCAAGCAGTGACTTCTTTTTTTTTGAGCAGTGATGAGACAACGAGACAGCAGAGTAAGTGCCCCAGTAAATGCATTTTAACATCATCCAGAGCTGCAAAGGACAGTTGTAACTGTCAGCCAAGTTCAGGTGATTCCCCAGCAGTGATGTAAACACCACCAGGCCTCCAGGACTCGGTGTAACACAATCCAGCTTGGTTTTGCAGTGGGTTTATGAGCACGTCGAGCTTCCCGGAGCTAAATGGTACAAGACAGGCCATGGTGTGAGTTACAGGGAACAGCAGCACAACAGGCACTGCGTGGTGAATAAATTAAAAACCTGCAGCAGGCGGGGAGGGGAGAGCGAGGTGGGAATTAAAGGATGTGGAGGAAGGAGGGGGTGGCTTGGTGGGGGCATGGAGCTGGAACAACCTCAGCCAAAAATGGGACAGAAAGCCCAGGGAAGTGCTGGAGTTCACCCTGGCAGTGTTCAAAAACCAAGTGGACGTGGGGATGGTGGGATTCCCTCTTGAAGACCTTGGGTGTCTTTTTGGAGATGCTTTGGGGAACTGGGAAGCACAGAAGTGATGGGGACAGGGGTGTCCCATGAGGGCTGCTGTGGGGCAGGTCACTGGGATGGGGGCACTTGTGTTTGGCCACGTTCCTCACTCCTGAGGAGGTGGAAAAAGCCACCCATCCATCTGGAAACAGCGAGGAAAAGGTTCCGAAGAGCTCAAGCTTTTTGCCAGAGACAAGGGTGGAACAAAGAAGCATAAACAAGATTTATCCATTAAATTAATTAAATTGCATTATTATGGATTGTGTTTATTTATTAATAACTGCAGCACAGGGAAGATTAGAAACTCACCCAAGAGCAACAACAGAGCGGTGGCAGATTCAGGATAACTGTCTGAGAGTCCTGGGTCCAAATTTTGTGACCATGCATTATTGAAATTTATACTCCTCATTGAAGAGGAGATTGTCCTTAGTGCAAGTCCAGGGAAGCAGGGATGATTATGGCTGAGGCAGGCTATAAACAGGCAGCTTGAAAGCACACACCTCAGCCTTTAACGTTTTTAAGTCATTTGAGGTGCCAAGTCACTAATAAAATGTGACATTAACATTCAGAGAACAGCCAAGGCAGAAGGCAAAGTTCTCCAATCACCAGGCTGCTTCTGGAAGGTGACTTAGCCTGTTCTGGATGGAGACAGGAGCCAGGTGTGTCCTTCTGCAAGGATTTCTGGGAATGGCACTGCCCACTCCTCTTGGCCAGCTCAGGGACCTTGGAGTCCTCTCTTGGAGCAGGGCTTGGATGGATTTCAGCATCCTTGGGCTCCTCCAGGACACCCAGAAGAGCCATGAGGGGTGGCCCTGGCTGGTCTGGCAGCAGCAGGAGAGGTTCCAAACCAGGGATGGGTCTGAAGAAGGGGCGTGGTGGGGATGTCACTGTCACTGTGATATTTCATGAAAATCCTTTCGCAAGGCTTTTACTCCTGAGAAGCCTCAGAAAAGCAATGCAAACAATAATTATCTGATTGCTTGGAATGTGGTTTGGAGGCTTCTCACCAACAGGTGCATCTTTGATTGGTTCCTTGTGAATTGTTTTTATTTAATGACCAATCCCAGTCCAGCTGTGTCAGACTCTCTGGTCAGTCACAAGATTTCATTATTCATTCCTTTCTAGCCTTCTGATGAAATCCTTTCTCTCTATTACTTTTAGTACAGGTTTAATATATCATTGTGATATTATTGATACGATATGAGATATGATACGATATGAGATATGATACGATATAATATAATAAATATAATATAATTAATATAATATAATATAATATAATATAATATAATATAATATAATATAATATAATATAATATAATATAATATAATATCAGCCTTCTGAAACATGGAGTCAAGATTCTCACCTCGTCCTGGGGGCCCTCAAACACCACCCCATGTCCTCACCTTGTCCTGTCTCCCTGCAGATCCTGACGGTGTCGGGGCCCCCGGAAGGAGGGACCAGGGTGACCATCCGTGGGGTGAACCTGGGCCTGGACTTCTCGGAGATCGCGCAGGGCGTGCAGGTGGCCGGGGTGCAGTGCACGCCCCTGCCCGAGCACTACGTGGTGGCTGAGCAGTGAGTGTCCCCTCCCCTGTCCCCTCCCCTGTCCCCTCCCCTGTCCCCTCCCCTGTCCCCTCACCTGTCCCCTCCTCTGGGCACCCCCCAGAGCTCCTCCCTTGATGCTGGTTGGGGGCTGTTTACAGACAAGAACGGGACGGGGCTGCTGTGGAACTGCCTTGAACTGTTTGATTTTCCAGCATCACTCTCATTCCATGATTGTGACAATGGGAAGATGCCAGCAGCTCACATTCTAGGGAGCAGACTAGGAACTCAATGTTACAACTCACTTTATAAGCTTCTCGACCAATCACACAAAGCAAAAGCACATTGACAGTAGTTCTATCCAACCACTTAAAAGCACAGGTACCTTTGGTTAAACAATGCTCGCTTATTTCGAATACAATACCTGCTTGTAAGCCTTAAAACACAACGCACAGAGCTCCATTATTAAGCTTTAACTTCCTTAATACCTCACTAGATAAACTTTTCTGTAGCTTAGAGAGCTATTCAGACAAGCGTTAATACACAGACCATTGTTCTGTTTGCTTTTGCTTTTCTACAGTTTAAATCATTTCTCTGCTGACCAATCTCATGGCTGCTGCATGGCTCTGCTCACAGTTCTGCTGTCTCTGGGGCCTGCATCTTGCAGCTTTCCCCAAACCCTCTGATTTTGTAGATTCCCACACTCCCTGACCTCCAGCCAACGCTCAGGAGGCCAAAACCTCACCAGGAAGGACTGTGGAGCATGGGAAGGGATCCCCGCACATCCCCGCACATCCCCACACTCTGGACTCTCTCTGCAGGGGTTAAGCAGCACTTTAAGCTTGCATTAAATGTTCTGTTTCCTTGCACACCGCGGTTCCTGCTTGGCTAAGCACCTTTGCTGATGAGCACCTTGCTGCTGCTGCTGCTGCTGCCTCCCCATCCCACTTGGAATTCCGCCGGCGCCGAGGCTGCAGCTGCCATTTGTTAGGCGGGCGAGGCGCTGACAGCCCCGCGCTCCGAGCGGGCTCCCCTGCAGTCAATCCATTTGTTTCACTGAGAAAAATGTCAGCCCGAAATTAGAGAGCAGGCCTGGGACAGGGGACAGGCAAAGGAACCCCTCGGCGTGGCAGCCGTTCGGGGCTGGGCTGGGCTGGGGGAGCCACGGTGCTCAGGGGGTGTCTGGGGACATCTGTGCTGCGTGGGACAGGAGAAAGAGGTGATGTCTCCTCTTGGGTTGTGTCACCTCCTGCTGGGACCAGGGTGGTGGCCTGGGCAGTAGGACTGTGAGTGTGGAGCTGGCCAAGGTCCCATGGGTGGTCCCAGGAGCACAGATCTGCCCCAGCTTCATCCTCTGCTGGGAAATTCATTTTTCTCTGCTGGGAAACCCATTCGGTGGCTCCCACTCAGACCCCAGCAGGCCCAGGACCCGTCACCAGCAGCATGTGGTGGAGTTGGTTGGGTTTTGTCCATTCCTGGCGTTTCTATGCCCATCTGTAAGGCAGGAGGGGCATTGCTGACCCCTCTGGAGCAGCGAGGGGCAGTGCAGATGGAATTTGGGATCATGGGGTGAAGGGTGCCTGGGCTGCTGCAGGGATGGCACCAATACCCCATCACTGCAAGCAGTTGGGGCTGTTCTGCTGAGCAGTACTTTGCTATATTTTATTTTTCAAATAAAGGATGGAAGATTATGAAATTATCCCCCTTTGATGGTATGAAACCCTGATTTTATAATCATGACTCTAATTACGGCTCTTGAGCTTTCAAAGTTTGTTAACATCATTAAAACATTTACCCTGGGCAGATAACAGCAAGCGTTAGCATGAGAGCTGCCTTTTAAAGATGAATACAGATAAAAGGACCCTCTTAAGGGTTCTGTGGGCAGACTGAATTCCAGGACTGTAATGACTCTGCCATATGCTCCAGCCCCGCAATCTATCAGCCAGCAATTAGGTTAATGTTGGTGAAAGGGCCACTTAGCCCGGCAATCAGCACCCTACAGCTCCGCCGAATGCATCATTTTGTAACAAGGTGCCTGCTGGGGATTTGGCTCTGAGCAGGGCTCGGGACCAGGTGTGCCCGGTCACTGGTGCCCTGTCCCACACCCATCCCTGCCCGGGCTGGGCTGCAGCTGCTGGAGTTGAGTGTTTGGTGTTTCCTTGGGCAGAGAGAACCTCCCCTCTCCTCTCCTGCCCTTGGGGTGCCAGGAACCACCCCCAGGCTTTGTTTGCCCCGAGCTCAGAGTGGGCTCCTCTGCCCGCTGCCAGTCTGCAGGAGGAGGAGGAGGAGGAGGTGGAGGAATAACAGGCAGAGAGGTGCAGGGGCAATGTCTGCTTGAAAGGCAGAGCGAGGAGCACGTGGCAGAGGAAGGCTGGGAGCTGAGAGGCTTCAATCCCTGCTCTCCAAAGGCAGTCTCTCCAGGCAGCCCCTTTTGATGTGCAGCAACGAGGACGTGCACGTTCCAGCTCTTTACCAGCATGTGTGTATTTCATCAGGCCCTCCTGGCATCACCTGTGCACAGCAGCTTCTTTTTTTCCTTCAGTCTTCGTGGTTTATTTTATTTTTTATTTGCAGTGAATTAATTGCTGCTGAAGGCAGCTCAAACACTGCCTCCCCAAACTGGGGCCTTTTCTGTCTTCGTGTGTGATGGGCAGAGGAGGGAGAGCTCCCTTCTCCTTCAAACTCAGCAGGCAGAGGCTGCTCTGGCCCTTCTCTGCTCCCACTCCCAGGGTCAGATCCCCCCAGAGATGGAGCTGCACCTCCTGCCTCAGGCAGGTCACTCCTGCCTTCAGCTTTTCCTCCCTGAGGCCAATCCCCCATGTCCAATCCCCCTCTCAGATTCCCACTCTGGGGCAGGTTCCTCCCACCCTCAGCTTCCCAGAGCCTGCAGGGATGCTCTCAAATTGATCCTCCCAGCATTGCTGTGGCAGCAAGCAGCATGCAGGTCCATCTGGAGAGCCCTGCCAGCTGATGCCCCTCTGAAAACCTCCCCCAGACCTGCTGGCATGCCTGGCATCCGCTTGATCCCATCCCCAGCTGGTGTCACACATCCCCTGTGCCCTGGGAGCTGGGGGTTGTTCATCCTCAGTGAGCAGCCACGGTCAGCCTCAGCAGCTCTCCCTGCTCTGCAGCTTTGCCCTGGGCTTTTGGGGTTGTTCATCATCATCTGTGGTGAACCACAGCTGCTCTCCCTGGCCCTGCAGCTTTCCCAGCCTCAGGATGTGCCCACGGGGCTGAGCTGCACCACACCAGGAGCACAGGGACAAGCTCTGTGACCAGCAGCAGTGTGTTTGTGGCAGCCAGCCCTGTCCCCCAGCAGGAGCTGCTCTCCAGGGCTGTCTCGATCATCCCCCAGCAGGTTTCTCCAGTTGTGATTAACTGGGAGTCTGCAGTGTGAGCTGTTCCCTTAATGAACTCATCTGTTACTCTGAGGACTTCGCACTCACTTTGCTACTGGCTAATATATTGCCATTAGTGCTCTGCTTTGCTCTGGAGTTTACAGCTTGTAATAATTATGTCTAATTTTGATTTTTTTTTCCTTTAAATTACTACACAGGGTAAAAATAGACTCAGTAATTAACTCCTTCCAAAGAGGCAGATATCAAAGTTAAAGAGGAGGGGGGGGGGAGAAAGGAGAAATAATGGCAGCGTGGAGCTGAGCAGGGCACTGCTGGCACCTCCTGCCAAAGCTCCACTGAGGCATTTGTGCTTCCAGGATCGTCTGTGAAATGGGGCAGGCGCTTCCAGGGATCAGCTCCGGCCCAGTGCTCCTGTGCATCGGAGAGTGCAAGCCCGAGTTCACGGCCAAGTCAGCGCAGCACTACGTGTTCGTGGTGAGTCCCTGCTGGGGCCAGCACGTGTGTGCCCAGCACTGAGCCTGGCACACACAGGGGCTCCAGCTCCAGAGGAATTGCTGGGGTTTTTCTGGGGCTTTCCCCCTGGTGTTGCTCAGTTTTTGGTGCCCAAGTTCACGGCCAAGTCAGCGCAGCACTATCTCTTCATGGTGAGTGCCCTGCTGGGGACAGCACTTGTGTCCCCTGGAGCTGAGCCTGGCACACAGAGGGGCTTCAGCTCCAGAGGAATTGCTGGGGTTTTTCTGGGGCTTTCCCCCTGGTGTTGCTCAGTTTTTGGTGGCCCAAGTTCATGTTCGTGGTGAGTGTCCTGCTGGGGACAGCACTTGTGTCCCCTGGAGCTGAGCCTGGCACACAGAGGGGCTTCAGCTCCAGAGGACAGTCCTGGAATTGCTGGTTTTTTTCTGGGGCTTTCCCCTGGTGTTGCTCAGTTTTTGGTGGCTCTCTCAACAAGCACAGCTTGCAGGATTGAGAGCTCACTCTGGATAAACCAGGGCTCCCACAGTGTTCGTATCCAGCTTTGTACCCCCAGAGCAGTGATAATGGAATCACAGATTGGTTTGGGTTGGAAGGGATCCTCAAAGGCCCTGTCCCACCCCTGCCATGGGCAGGACACCTTCCACTACCCCAGGCTGCTCCAGGGATGTCCTGCCCTGTCAGAGCCCCCCCAGCAGCTCCCTGGCTGCAGCAGGGGCCCTGAGCTGTCCTTTCCTCCCTGCAGACTCCAGCTGTGAGTTTCCTGAGCCCCAGCCGTGGCCCGGAGTCGGGAGGGACCATGGTGACCATCTCTGGCCACCACCTGGGCGCTGGCAGCCGCGTCTCCGTGCTCCTGGGGAACCAGACCTGCGAATTCCTCCAGTAAGAGACAGCCCAGGCTCCTGCAGCACCCCCTGCTCCCATCCCAGTACGGATCTGCTGGAGCTGAACGTGCAAAAATCCATCTGGGAGCCCCTAAGGCTGCCTCCTTTATTGCATGAAAACATCTTCTCTTTTATTGTGATGGAGGCTTGCATGGCAAGGGAGGGATTCATCGGTGTCAGTGCTGTTCATTATTTCATTTTAATGCTGTTCCAGTGGTAACTGCTCTGAAAATCACAGTGAAACACCACTGGGATGGAAATATGCTTATGTTGGTCACCTGCCCCCCAACCTGGCTGCTCTGAAGAAAATGGAACATTTATATGAAATCTCTCTCTTTACACAGACCTGCATTGCTTTTATTGTAGCCACTGCTGCAGGTGCCTCAAACTCCTAAAAATGGTCTGGGATCCTCAGGGCAGAGCAAGGCGAGGGTCTGCTCACACCTCCTGCTGAGGAACTTGCACAGCCATCAATCTCTGCTGGGATTTCCATGGCAAATTTGCTTTTTCCCCAGCAGTGTAAACACAGAGTTGACATTTGCAGGGTTTAATGGGTTTTCCTGGGGCTTAGTTAAAAAAGAGATGTTTGGTTTACATCTGTGTGTACCAGTACACAGCCCTGCCCACCCTGCTGGGGCGGGCACAGCCTGGGTGGCAGCCTGGCATCCAAAGGGATTCTGCCTCAGATCCTCACCCAGGCTGCCCAGGAGGAGCTGAGGAAGCTCCTGGGAGAGCAGAGATCCCTGGAGGTGAATTTCTCATCCAAAAGCCCGAGAGGTTCTTGCGTGTGGGAGCTGTGGGTGCTCAGGTGTGGGAGCACATTGGGTTATCAGCAGGGCTTGCTCTGGATCCATGCCAGGATGGTGCCCAGGGCATTCCAGAACCTTCCAGCGCAGCTCAGCCCTCCGGGTGTTAGGCAGTGTAACTGATCCATCAATATTTCCTCCACATCCCAAACAAAGGTGCCAAATTGCTGCCTCAGATGGAGACAGGGAACAGCAGAGGTGTGGGGGCAGCCCTGGAATATCATCCTGGAATATCATCCCTTAAATAAACACCTGATCCTTGTTCAGGCAACCTGCAGCTGCTGAGCTGCAGAACCTGGAGGGGTTTTGGATTCCCTGGGAGTTGTGATGGCAGCAGGACAGGAACCTCAGCCAGGGCTGCTGAGTGCCCCATCCTCACTGGGGCCATGCCTGGGACTGCTCTGAGGCAATGAACTCCAATTGTACTCCAGGGCGTGGGGGAGCCTGACGAGATGAAGCAGCTCCTAATGAGATTCCCTCTAATTACAGCTTCCCCCATTCTCCCCTCTCGGATCGGAGGAGTGGGCAGATTCACCATGACGACACAATAATAGCACAGAGAGCTAATTAGCTGATCACAGGGAGCTGGGAGCTGCTCTGCCAGCAGCCCTGCATCACTCCTAGCCCGTGCCAGAGCTGGGCAGGCACGGGGTGGGCAGCAGCAGGGCAGGAGCCCTGAACAGAATCACCCTGGAGAATCCAAATCCTCACGTGAGGAAGCCTCTGTGGCTAACATTAAACAAGGTGGATGTGATAAAACCAAGTGGGGATAGGAAAAGGAGCAGCAGCAGGGCAGGAAGGGATGGATGTGTTATTGCATCAGCAGCAATGGTCAGTGCAATTGGTTTGAGGTGTTTAGGGGGATGTTTCAGGGGGATGTTTGAGGTGTTTCAGGGGATGTTTGAGGTGTTTCAGGGGGTTGTTTGAGGTGTTTCAGGGGGTTGTTTGAGGTGTTTCAGGGGATGTTTGAGGTGTTTCAGGGGATGTTTGAGGTGTTTCAAGGGATGTTTGAGGTGTTTCAGGGGATGTTTGAGGTGTTTCAGGGGGCTGTTTGAGGTGTTTCAGGGGATGTTTGAGGTGTTTCAGGGGGCTGTTTCTGTCCCCTCAGGTGAAAGGGTGGAAGGGCCGAGGTGTGAGTGGGAACACTGTGGTGCCTGCTGTTCCATGCCCTCCTGAATGCCCATTAGAGAGGGCAGGGGTGTGTAAGGACCCCGAGAAGGGAGCACACCTTGTCCCCCTGGCTCAGAGCTCTGCTGGGAACAGAGCAAGGACTGTACCTGAGCCTCGGCCACCCAGGCACCTCCACAGGCCCTGAGGATGGTGAGGGTGGTGAAGGTCGCCCATTCAGGTTTTGATTTAAGCACCAGACTGGCGGTGAGGTGCTGCAGACCTGCCTGCCCTCTCCCCTGGGGGAACCCAAAACTGAAGGAGCCACAGAAAGAGTGCTGACTTTCCAGTGAGCTGGGGTAGGTCTGGGCACCAAGGAGAGCCAGAGGTGGCCGTGCAGGACGTGCCAGAGATGTGCCTCCAGTGCTTTTTGTAGGATCAGTGCCGGGAGCCGGGTGGTTCCTCCCAGCTCTGTCCTGGATGCTCAGATGCCATTCCCCTTGCCCATCCCTCCGCCCACCGGCGCCTTTGTGCTCTGGCAGTGCCTCCCTGTGTGGCTGCCTGCACCTTCTCTGGGGCCCTGGTGGCAGCAGATGGTCTGTTGTGTCCAGCCAGGCAGCACCGAGCCGAGGTCACCCCGCTCTGGGGGGAGACAAAGCCGAGGCAGCTCTGCCACTGCCACGGCCCTTCCCAGGCAGGGGCTGCTCATTGTGCCGCTCACAAGAGCCTCGTGTGTGCGCTGGGCTGGGGAGGGGAAGAATTTGGCTTTTCACTGAGCTCATGCGTCCCATTGAAAAGGCAGCCATCTGTTTTCACACGCCCAGCAGACGGCAGCGGGTTCAGGGGGATGTGGGAGCTGCAGCTTGGCACAAAGAGGGGTTTCAGGGGGGCTGCACTGCTCCCACCACGGGCAGAGCTCCCCACCTTTCCTTCCATGCCAAACCCTCCTGCCCATCTCAGCAGCTTCCCAGGTGCCAGTGTGGGGCTGGCTGTAGGCTCAGCCCTTTATGGGCTGCCCCAGGACGGGAGCAAGGCTGTTTCCTGCCCCTACACCACTGTGAAAAGTGCATATTATATGGCTCTATGCAGATATTTACTATATTTTGTTGTATTGATTAGCAGTGCTGCATTAACATTTTAATGGTGTGATAAATGCAGTTTTGTAGTTAAAAAGGTAACTTTTGTAGTTAAAAGAGGAACTATGTAAGTGAGATATATTTTTAAGAAAGGAATGAGGTACCAGATAGCAGCCACAGGACTTTCCACAGCCACCACCCCATTAACAGTGCCCGTTTCCCTCCTGTGCAGGCGATCCATGAATGAGATTGTTTGTGTGTCAGCACCCTCAGCCCACGGCCTGGGGGCTGTTCAGGTCTCTGTCAGCGTGGACAGGGCTCAGCTGGAGAGAACTTTGCTGTTTGAGTACATCGATGACCCCAGGGTGCAGCACATCGAGCCCGAGTGGAGCATCGCCAGGTAAAACAGCACCTCCCTGGCTCTCGCCTGCCCTGGGGCTCCTCAGCACACACCCAGGCCAAAAAAGGGGCTGTTTGGGAATGCACATCCCTCCCAGCAGCCTGAACAGGCCAGGGCTGGGCATTTCTGGGGTTTGCATTCAGCACAGCTCAGACCTGGGGTTACAGGGAGGTTGTGTCCAGCCAGGCAGCCACAGCAGACCCTGCACCAGGAGTCTGGGGGCTCAACCAAAGCCCAGACCGCCCCCTCTGCTGCAGAAGGGCACAACTGCTCCTTAGAGGCTCCTTCCTGTGGTCCTGGAGCACCACAAAGCCAGCAGCCACCTAGAAAGGAAAGAGCTGGTGCTGATCAAAAGGGAATGTCAGGGACAGGATGGCTGCAGCTGTCACACCACGGGGACCCTGCTGAAAGCCCTGGGCTGCACCCATCCTCTCAAGCCTGACCCTACCGGCCCCTGGGGCCCAGCCCAGCCCTGATCAGCCTCTCCTGCCTTCCCACAGCGGCCACACTCCCCTGACCGTCACCGGCTCCAACCTGGACGTGATCCAGGAGCCGCGGATCCGCGTCAAGCACAACGGCAAGGAGTTCATCAACGTGAGTAGGGGCTGGGAGCATCGCCCTGCATGGGGCACTGCTGCAGCTGGGACCATCACCCTGCACCCTGCATGGGGCACTGCTGCAGCTGGGCAGGGCAGGGAGCATCCCCCTGCACCCTGCATGGGGCACTGCTGCAGCTGGGAGCACCACCCTGCACCCTGCATGGGGCACTGCTGCCTCCTGCACCCTGCATGGGGCACTGCTGCAGCTGGGCAGGGAGCATCACCCTGCATGGGGCACTGCTGCAGCTGGGCAGGGAGCATCACCCTGCACCCTGCATGGGGCACTGCTGCAGCTGGGAGCATCCCCCTGCACCCTGCATGGGGCACTGCTGCCTCCTGCACCCCTGCATGGGGCACTGCTGCCTGCCTGGGCAGGTCTGGCACAGCAAAAGCAGCTCTGGGGGTATTTCCTGCACTCCCCCAAGCTGGGGGCACTGGGAAGAGGGAATTTGACACACAGAATGTGAGATTGCCTCCTTCCCTTATCTGTGTTCTTTCAGTCCCTGAGTGAGAAGCTGAGATGAACCCCCAGCTAAATGGGGACTAAGTGAGGTTCTTGTATGTGCTACAAGTCAGAATTGAACCTCCAGGACTTCAGAAATTATTCTGGCCAAGTAAAGCTGAAATATATTGTTTCTATGCAGTGATCTCTGTGACTGAGTCTGTATTCTCATGGAAAGGGCAAATCACTGAGAGGTCTTTTCCTATTCCTTTTCTCCCCCTCAAGACCTTTTTCATCTGAGCTCTTTTTAAAAAGACATCTAATTTTGTTGCTAGCACTTGCAGTTACAGTGCTACAAAAATAATTCTGAAGACACAAAATTGAGTGAAATTAAATCTTTCAGTTATGGAGAGAGGCCAAATGGTTGGGCTCTTGCTGCTTTACAAGGCAAGAGCCCCATAAATCAGTGATTTCCCTGCTTTGAGGGCTGCAGGAGCTGTGGGTGTCCTCAGCCCAGCAGGAGATGACCTTCATGTTCCCTCCTGCCCACCAGTGTCACATGCTCCGTTCCCTCCCCTCGCTGGCATTTGGGAATGGCCTCTAATCACCCATTTGCAGCAGGGAACTGGTATTCCCTATGGGTCTGCTTCAGAGCTGGAGAGGAGGAAAGTGGAAAGAAATGGGAAAAAAAATAAAGAAAAATGAGTAAGAGCTGCTGTGTGAGCTTTTAGCTCCATTGAAACAGGGCTCATTTTGGGCTCACCCTCCATCTCTACCCAGTGCCTTCATGTGGCTGGAGGAGAAGCAAATTACCCCAAATCATGGCAGTAATGCCTCATGGAATCAGCAAGGTTGGAAAAGACCTCTGAGACCACGGAGCATCAGGACTGCATTAAACATTCCCAGCTAAGCATGAACCCACTGTGGGCTTCCCATCCACCAGAGCATCAGGGTCCGGCTCAGGGCAGGGTGTTCCTTGCTGAAAACACAGCATTCCCCAGGTGTGCAGGGTGGTGCTCAGGGCAGGGTGTTCCTTGCTGAAAACACCCCCTTCCCCAGGCGTGCAGGGTGGTGCTCTGGGCAGTGTTCCTTGCTGAAAACACAGCATTCCCCAGGCGTGCAGGGTGGTGCTCTGGGCAGAGTGTTCCTTGCTGAAATTCCCCCTTCCCCAGGTGTGCAGGGTGGTGCTCAGGGCAGTGTTCCCTGCTGTTTCCCCCTTCCCCAGGTGTGCAAGGTGCTGAATGCCACAGTCCCAGCTCAGGGCAGAGTGTTCCCTGACGTGTCCCCCAGAGTGTTCCCTGCTGTTTCCCCATTCCCCAGGTGTGCAAGGTGCTGAATGCCATGGCCAGCTCAGGGCAGTGTTCCCTGCCGTGTCCCCCAGAGTGTTCCCCGCTGTTTCCCCCTTCCCCAGGTGTGCAGGGTGGTGCTCAGGGCAGTGTTCCCTGCTGTGTCCCCATCCCCCAGGTGTGCAAGGTGCTGAACTCCACGGCCCTGGCCTGCCTGGCTCCCCCGCTGACGGCCGAGTACCGCCCGGGGCTGGACGCCGTGGAGCGCCCGGACGAGTTCGGCTTCATCTTCAACAACGTCCAGTCCCTGCTGCTCTACAACGACACCAAGTTCATCTACTACCCCGACCCCACCTTCGAAATGCTGAGCTCCACCGGGGTGCTGGAGCAGAAGCCGGGCTCCCCCATCATCCTGAAGGTAGGGAGAGCCTGGCTCGGCCTCGGGGAGCCCCAAAACCCCCGGGAGAGAGGGGGGTTCTTTCTTCTGCGGAGTTTGGGGTGCCCTAAACAGAGCCCCGCTGTTTGCACGGGCTGGCAGCTGGAGGAATGTGCTGCATCTCTGCCGGTGTTGTGTCCCCGTGTCCCCAGGGCAGGAACCTGTGCCCGCCTGCCCCGGGAGGAGCCAAGCTCAACTACACGGTGCTGATCGGGGAGACGCCCTGCGCCGTCACCGTGTCCGAGACGCAGCTGCTGTGCGAGCCCCCCACCCTCACCGGGCAGCACAGAGTGATGGTGAGAGACGGCACGTCCTGTCAGCATCCCCTTCTCCCCTCCTCCCCACCCTTCATCCTCCTCCATCATCCCCTTCTCCCCTCCTCCCCACCCTTCATCCTCCTCCAGCATCCCCTTCCCCTCTCCTCCCCACCCTTCATCCTCCTCCAGCGTCCCCTTCCCCTCTCCCCCCCACCCTTCATCCTCCTTCTCCATCATCCCCTTCCCCTCTCCTCCCCACCCTTCATCCTCCTTCTCCATCATCCCCTTCCCCTCTCCTCCCCACCCTTCATCCTCCTTCTCCAGCTCCCTGACTCTCGGATCCACAATCCCCAGCAGGATTTTCCATTTTATGGGTGTCTGATTGGAAATTTAAAATATTGATGTGGATTAGCATGGAGAGACTTTGTCCTTCCCTCAGAGTCGCTCCCTTCTAGAAGGAAAAATGCCCCTCAGAGCCCTCTAGAAGGAGCAAATCTTCCTGGCAGTGCCTTTGGCACTGGGTGCCATCCTTCCTGTGGATGAAGTTGAGAGCATTCCCAGTGTTCTCCCTCCTGGAGGGGTTAATCAGCCACAGAGGCAAACCTGAGCTGCCAAGTGGATGGAAAGGTTTTGCCTTTTCCCGAAGCAGGAGCCAGGAACATCTGAACCCTGGAGTGGTTGGATCAACCCCCTCATCCAGGACAGCCCTCAGTGCCTCCCTCTGCTCGGGGTTTGGGCATTGCTGCTTCCTCTGCTGCTCCTGCAGACCAAGCCCCAGCTGTTGAACTGCCTGAGCAGAGCCCAAATGAGATTGTAATTGTGATTTATATCCCTTGAAGTTCAGCATCCAAAACATATTCAGATTATCACAGTGTGACTCCCAGCAGCTTGACCTGGCTGAGAGCTGCTCACATCTGCGGCCAGGGCACATCCAAGAAAAGCCTGTCCTGGTGTCATCTCCAGCCTGTTTGCTCCACAGCTCTCACGTGGGGGTTTCTGCTCCCTTCTCTGCTCTGCCCTTGCAGTCACTCTGGTTTCTTGTCAGTGGAATGATCAGGGGCTTGTTAACGTCCACGCTTTACGAAAAGGAGTTGAAAGCTTATAAAATGAAAGTCAAATGGAGCCATCAGATAATAAGAACAAAGCCCAGATAGTGAAGGGCTGGCACATTTATCATCGCTTGAAGCCTCCCCGTGCTCTCACAAGCAGCCCCCTCTGTGTTTGAAGGCAACTGGGGTTTTCTGCTCCTGAGCAGAGGTGGCTCAGTGCTCCCCAGGGGTCTGCAGGGCCCTGTGGTGGGCAGGGTGGGTTCTGGCACAGGGGCACGCCCTGAGCTGCCCTCAGCTGTGCTGTGCCCCGCAGGTGCGTGTTGGGGGGGTCACCTTCTCCCCTGGCTCGGTGAGCATCGTCTCTGACAGCCTGCTGACCCTGCCCGCCATCGTCAGCATCGCGGCCGGCGGCTCCCTGCTCCTCATCATCGTCATCATCGTCCTCATCGCCTACAAGCGCAAGTCCCGCGAGAACGACCTCACCCTCAAGAGGCTGCAGATGCAGATGGACAACCTGGAGTCCCGAGTGGCCCTGGAGTGCAAGGAGGGTCAGTGCTGCTGGGGCTGGGGGGCCCTGGGGGCTGCAGCTCCATGGGTGGGGTCCCAGCTCTCCCAGTGCCCCGGGGAGTGCAGCGGGGAGCTGGAGGGGAGTTTGTGGGTGCTCCTTGGGGTTTTTGTGGGGTTTTTTGTGGGGTTTTTGTGAGTTTTTTGGTGAGTTTTTTGTGGGGTTTTTGTGAGTTTTTTGGTGAGTTTTTTGTGGGTTTTTTGTGGGTTTTTTTGTGAGTTTTTTGTGGGTTTTTTGTGGGTTTTTTGGGGGTTCCCATGCCTGCCCCACTGCGGGAGGGTGGCAGCCCGCAGCGTGTGAGCAGCAGACACGGCTCTGATGTGCAGAGAATGGGATTAGAGCTTGATCCTGCTTAGGCATCCTGCCTAAATTTCGGGTGTTATTTGGAGTATGCAGAGCTGCTGCTTGAGAGCTTCCACATGGGCGAGTCCTGTCCCTTGCAAGGAGGCAGCTGAGCCCTCCTCACCCCGCAGGTGAAGGTGGATTTTGGGGGGTGCTGCTGTTGTTTCTTGCTCCTCCCACCCAGGAAGGGGCTTAATCAAAGTAAAATAAATATCTGCACATTTCATAGTGGAGAGAGAGAGAGTAGCATTGGATTTGTTCAGCCGATTTAAAGGGTAGCCTTGAAAGCACAGGGCAAAAATTGAGATGTATTCAGAAGGCACAGATTCATCTTGGCACAGCCCAGCTGGGGTACAGAGGCTTCCCTGAGCCAGCGTGTCACACTTTGGAGAGGGAACAGGAGGAGACACATCCAGCTGTACAACACGGTGTTAGGAGAGGAAAATAAATCCCTTCCTGACCCCTGCAGCAGCTCAGATTTGATCTGCATCAGATTTGATTATCTTGCCAACTGTTGATCGAGGAGGAAAACAAGAAGAAAGGAAAATAGGGGAGGCAGCAAGTTATGAAAACACATCCTTGTTTCTCTGCGCAGCCTTAAAAGGTGTTTTAGGTGTGTGTGCACAGGTGTGAACTGCATACAAATTACCCACAGCTTTGTTCTCCGTCTCTGCTCTGAGCACAGCCTGCTCTCCCACCCTGGGCTGCTGAGATGGAGCCTCCAGGGGTGCTGAGCTTGTTGGGGCTGGTCTTGTTGGCATCGTGGGGATTGGACATGGGTTGCATTCGGTTATCTCAGGGGTCTTTTCTGACCTGAACCTTTCCTTGATCTGCCCCTCCTGCCGTGCCCACGGAGAGGGCAGCCAGCCCTGCCCAGAGCACCCTGGAGCTGAGCTCTGCCCCTTTCTCTCCCTGAGCAGCCTTTGCAGAGCTGCAGACGGACATCAACGAGCTGACCAGCGACCTGGACCGCTCGGGGATCCCCTACCTGGACTACCGCACCTACGCCATGCGCGTGCTGTTCCCGGGCATCGAGGACCACCCGGTGCTGAGGGAGCTGGAGGTAACCCCCGCCCTGGCCCGGCTCCCCAGGCTCCCCCGAGCCCGCAGGGACGGCAGCAGGAAGCCCTGCAGCGCCCTGAGGGCTCCACACCACACAGCTGTGATCCAGCTTCGGGGGATGCTCCAGCTCCCCTTTTCTTTCTTACTCCCCTGTGGGCTTCTGCATGCGCTTAACTAGACAGGGGAACATGACTAAGAGTATAAAAACAATTATTACAATCTAAAAAATTCCCCTGACAAAAGATGCAACCCATCCTGTGAACAGTCATTGGATGCCCTGGGGTCAGCAGGGTTCATTGTAACTCCCAGCCTGGAGTTTTATCTCCTCCCACATTGCCAGATTCCTTTCGGCTTCTCCTCCCTGGTGTTGGTTGATTTTTATTTTATGGGGGTTTATATCGCTCTAGAGCAGCGGCAGAGCAAGGCAGAGCAGTCGTGGCGTGTTTTAAATGCTCCAAAGTCCCTTGGTGAGGCAGGGGATGGGTGAGAGCCCGGAGCATCCTGCCCGGAGCATCCTGCTGCTGTTCCCTCGCGTGTCCACAGGAGGGCAAGGAGAATGCCCAGGCATCCCAGCCTCCGAGCAAGCGCTCCCATCTCCCTGGATTTCCCACCAGGATGTGTAAAAATGCACAAAAAACTTTCGCTGGGAATACGGAGGAGTTGGGAAGGCACAGGGCTCCATCAGTGCACCTGGAAGACGGGCCCTGCTCACCAGCAATAGGATGGGGTTCATAAACATCACCTCACACCTGGGATGGGGCTGTGATGCCCACCCTGGGATGGAGCTGCCATCCTCCCCGTGGGATGTGCTCAGCTCAGCTCTTCAGGCACTGGGACTGCCCCAGTAAATCCTGAAATCCTGAAATCCTCCACACAGACCAGGGCTGGATGTAGGAGGGAGGAGTCCTGCTTGCTTTAGGGCTGGATTCCTTTAACCAGGAAGGCTTTCCCTACAATTAAAGCATTAATTTGGGTTTCTTTCCTCAGCCACCAGCACCCAGCAGTTGCTGTGGTGTTTCTAAAACAGGAGCAGCCTCTCCCAGCCCATTCCTGCTCCGAGTTCTCCAGCTCCATGCATTATGTTTGCTGTTGGAGTTGCCAAAGAAGCTGACACTCCAGCAAACAAATATGAATGCTTTTTTTTTTTTTTTTTTACTCATGAAAAACAGAATTGCAGAAGTGATAAATGTGTTGCCAATTACACAGTTGCTTAATTATGTAACGTTAGTAAAACCAATACATAACTCTCCAAGATGGTTTGGTAAAGAGTTGCTTCGTGCAGTTCATCATTTTCACTTGTAATGAATTACTTGAATCCGCAACTGGCTGAAAGCCTCAATTAATTTTTTACACTTGGCCCATAATAAAGCAATAGTCTAAATTAGTATTTAATTTACTTACAAGAGTGTCACTTTTTGTGCAGAACAAGCAGAACTGGGTGTCATTTCTGGGGCCATGAGGCTCCAGGCTGCTGCTTTATGGTGTGGACAGGGTGCAGCTCCCAGCCAGGGCTCAGGGCAGCTGAGCAGGGAGAGGTTTGCTCAAAATGCACCAGAAACCACATCCAGGGATGCTGAGATCCTGAGGGTGCAGCCAGGGTTAAACCATCCTGATACCCCCAATGTGAGAAGGGCATAGAACTGCAGGAGCATCTCCAGAGGAGGCCAGGAAGTTCCTCAGGAGGCTGGAACAGGTTGGGAGGGTTGGGAATGTTCAGTCTGGAGAAAATAAAGTTGTGTGGAGACCTCCCAGCACCTTCCAGGGTCTGAAGGGGTGACAAGAGAGCTGGAGTTGGGACTGTTCATCAGGAACTGCAGGGACAGGACCAGGGAGAATGGATTCAGACTGCCAGAGGGCAGAGTTAATGGGATCTTGGGAAGAAATTATTCCCTGTGAGGGTGGGGGGGCCCTGGCACAGAGAAGCTGTGGCTGCCCCTGGATCCCTGGAAGTGACTGAGGCCAGGCTGGAGCACCCTGGGGCAGTGGAAGGTGTCCCTACCATGGCAGAGGGTGGGATGAGTAGATTTTTATGTCCCTTCCCACCCAAACCATTCCCTGCTCCTGAGATGCTGGCAGGGCCACCCTGGTGCTGGCAGCGCTGCCCCGCTGTCCCTTGTCCCTCCGTGCCACAGCTGACGGCCACCATCTCCTCCTGCAGGTGCAGGGGAACGGGCAGCAGAGCGTGGAGAAGGCCCTGAAGCTCTTTGCCCAGCTGATCAACAACAAGGTGTTCCTGCTGACCTTCATCCGCACGCTGGAGCTGCAGCGCAGCTTCTCCATGCGCGACCGCGGCAACGTGGCCTCGCTGATCATGACGGGGCTGCAGGGCAAGCTGGAGTACGCCACCGACGTCCTCAAGCAGCTGCTCTCCGACCTCATCGAGAAGAACCTGGAGAACAAGAACCACCCCAAGCTGCTCCTGCGCAGGTGAGGCCGGGCGCGGGCAGGGGATGGGTCCTGAGGGCGCCTGGTGGGGCTTTCAGGAGGGGTTCCTGCATGGAAAGGGCTGGGAGGGGCTGCCCAGGGAGGTGGTGCAGCCTCTGCAGGGGCTGGTCTTGTTGACAATGTAGGGATTGGACACAGGATGGATTTGATGGTCTCAGGGGTCTTTTCCGACCTGAATAATTCCAGGATTCTGTGATCTGAGGGCTCTGCAGGGTCTGGTCTTGTTGTCAACGTGGGGATTGGACACAGGTTGGACTTGATGGTCTCAGGGGTCTTTTCCAACCTGAATAATTCCAGGATTCTGTGATCTGAGGGCTCTGCAGGGTGTTGGAAGGGAATTGCTGCTCTCCATCCATTTCCTCACCTGTCTCCAGGTCGGGGGCTTAGCCCTACCCTGGGATGGCTGGACAGGGTCTCAGACAACATCCTCTGGCTCTGCCTGGCTGGGGAGCAGCATTTGTGTGCCACAGCTGGGCCAGGAGCTCAGGATGGGTTGAGCAACTCACCCGAGGCAGAGCTGGGAAGAGCCAGCAAGAAAATTGGGAAAAAATGTGCATTAATGCGGGGCATAACAGCGGGCACAAGGAAAAGGCTGCCCCTGTTCTCCCCATCCTTGGGAGTCCTGCAGAGCCTGGCCTTGGCCAGTGCTGCCCCTGGGCTGTGCTGGGGCTCTGCTGGCATCACACTGGAGAGAGGGGAGGATTTCACAGCTCCAGGAAAATTTCAGGGGTCCCTGCAGCCACAATGAATATACTTGACAGGAAATTGCTTTAAATCTGGCTGTGTTTGCGGAGGCAATAACTCATCTTGGCAAAGGAAGCCGCCTTAATTTCCCCCGTGGTTTGACGAGTCACTGGGAAGGCGTCTTCTGCCTCAGCCATCAATAATGACTTTTCCTGGCGCTCCAAAAAACGCAGGGATGGTGATAAGAGCTGTGCCCACTTCTCCCTGAGCAGCCAGCAAGGAGCCAGGGCTGGGGGCTGTCTGTCCTTTGGGCTGTCTGTCCTTTGGGCTGTCTATCCTTTGGGCTGTCTGTCCTGCACCAGGATTTACCCATTGCACAAGGAATCGCAGGATTGGGCATCTACCACCAATCTGGGCAATTTCAGCCAGTGTTTCACCACCCTTGTAAAAATCCCTGCTTTATATCAAGTCTGAATCTACTCCCTTTTAGTCTAAAAGCTTTATTCCTTGTCCTGATACTCCAGGTCCTATTAAACCTTGGCCTGGAGACCTGTCCCAACCCTGTGCCCAGCCCAGCCTGGAGCTCCCTGCTCTGACTTAATAAGGAGTGATCAGCCATGAAGTGAAACACTATTTTTGAAAACGTTTTGAGCTCTCTGGTGGCAGCAGTTGATAACTGACACTCAGTTCTTTCCCTCTTTCTTCCTGGCTTTCCCTTCTCTCTTTCTTCCACGGCTGCCCCTCGCGGGAGACAGCAAGAAAGTTGACGTTAAATCAAACAGCTGCTCTGCTTGCTGGCAACAGCAGTTTGGAGACCTACACAGAGCAGGGAGAATTAATAAAACACATATTTATTCTTTAGGTTCTCCCAGCTCGTTTTGTTTAGCTTTGTTTTCTTGCCGGAGCAGCCAAGGCTGGGCGCTCTTGTCAGGCTCCTTTGGAAAATCATCTCTGGATTGTGCTGTGCCCTCCTTCTGTGGTCAGCATGAGGAGCGTTTCCCCCAAGTCTAGGGGTTCTCCTCTGCCCTGGCAATCTCCAGGAGTTTACTTTTTATTTTTGGAGCAGATTCTTAACAGCATCCAGAGCCTGGTGATGGGACAGAGTGGTGCTGGTAGGGGCAGCTCAAAACCTGGCAGCAGATTTGGGGGCTCAGCAGATTTGGGGGCTCAGCAGAGCCCTCTGTGTGTAGTAGAAAAGCCAGGCTCTGGGCTGTGAGGCAGTTTCCCATTTGCAAGGCAGAGGAGGGCAGGGATGCTCCATGCAGGCATTCCCAGCACCAGGGAGGGTGAGAGCTGCCCCTCTCCACCAGCACAGGGCAGTGAGGATGAACCCAGCATTGACTCCACTGCTGGCTGTCCCCAGGACTGAGACACTGCAAATATCCCACTCCATCCCACCCCATCCTATAAATCCCACCCTATCCCATCCCATTCTTCCCTGCAAAATTCCCCACCTTCTCTGTCCCTCCACTTTTCAGTGCTTTTTGCAGAGCTGGTGTCATGAGCAGCCCACAGGGAGAGGACACAGCAGCTTCACAGGGAGGGCTAATTGGGAGACTTGCTAGTTCTTCATTTAATATTCTATGAACAAAGTAGTTTATTAAATTAATATTCCCCCTGAAGCCCTGAATGTGTTATTTTCTGAGTTTTTCACCTCGTCTGTGGCTTGTGTCAGTGCCTCTCCATTTTCTAGGGCTGTTTGGAAGGGTGCTGGTGCTTCTTCTCTTTAATTGGGTGCCTGAAATATTTCAAACAGGAGAACGACGTGAGTGTCAATTTGTAGGATGAATTTTTAGGCAGTTAATCAATTCAGCCTTAAATTCTTCGGGGATCTGGAGACATTTTCACGAATTCCTGACAGATGTTGCCATCCTAGGAGATGATGGATGATGTTACCCCAGGTCTGTTGGCCGACTGGTGTCAGTTTTTGTTTGTTGAAATCTCTGGCTCCTGTTTATTTTTGATCTGCCTGGCTTTGGAATCAAGCCCTGTGCTTCTTTGGTGTGTGCTTGTAATTCCAAGCACTTGGAATGCTGTGGGGACTGAGAGCAAGAGGCAGCCCCTCACTTAAAGGGAAGAACAGGG
Source organism: Agelaius phoeniceus (assembly GCF_051311805.1). NCBI lineage: Eukaryota > Metazoa > Chordata > Aves > Passeriformes > Icteridae > Agelaius > Agelaius phoeniceus. Next base: position 1,135,016 of record NC_135289.1, read on the forward strand.
AAAAAAGGAGTGGAGTGTGAGATGTGACCCTCTCCAGGTCGGGGAGGAGGTGACCTGGCCCATGGCGAGGGCAGAGGGGTCAGCCCCCAGAGGGAAGGGAATTGCATTCATCCCTCTTTGCTTGCTGGAATTTGGACCAGATCCTGGTGTCCATGAGGGGAAGGATGAGCCAGGCCAAGCCATGGTCACAGGTGGGCATGGTCCTGGTCACAGGTGGCCTGGGACATGGTCACAGCAGCTTCCCCCTGCACGAGGCTGGGGCTCCAATTTGTGACACCCCCCGACTACCAGAACCATCCCATCCCACCCCATCCCACCCCATCCCACCCCATCCCACCCCATCCCACCCCATCCCATCCCATCCCACCCCATCCCATCCCACCCCATCCCACCCCATCCCATCCCATCCCATCCCATCCCACCCCATCCCATCCCGTTATCCCATCCCATTATCCCATCCCATCCCGTCCCATTATCCCATCCCACCCCATCCCCATCCCATCCCATCCCATCCCATCCCACCCCATCCCATCTCATCCCACCCCATCCCATCCCGTTATCCCATCCCGTTATCCCATCCCATCCCAGGAAAAGGGGCTGTGGAGCTTTAAGCAAAACCTCGGGACCCTGCAGAGGCAGCGTTGAAAGCTGCCATTAGGAGCCATTGTATTTAAATTAGAGATAATGTCGGGCACAATGCGGGGAGAGGACACTGGGTGGGACTGCGGAGAAAGCTGCAATTTCCCTGCCATTGTCACTCGGCTGTCCCTGATTGCCGGGAGCTGCTGTAAATCCCAGCGAGTGGCTGAGCCGGGCTGTAATTTGCGCCACGTGCGGGGAGCTGAGTGTCACCAGGCTGGCTGTCACCGGCCCCAGCAGGCTGGGATGGGCTGCAGGGACAGGGACAGGGACAGGGACAGGGACAGCGCTGCTGCTGCCCTCGGTGCAGTTTCTGGGCTCCGTGTGTGATGTTTGCCCTCCTGCCTCCCCCAGGACCGAGTCTGTGGCCGAGAAGATGCTGACCAACTGGTTTGCCTTCCTGCTCCACAGGTTCCTCAAGGTAAGGAGAGGTGGAGCGGGGATCCTGCTCTGCTCTCTCAGCCTCCAAACACCCCGGCAGGGTGAAGCTCTTCCATCAGGCTCCAAGAGATGCAGTGGCAAGGAGGGAAAGGTGGAAATTTGCTCCATGCTCACAGCCTCCCCCAAGCCTCAGGTCTCCCCGAGTAATTCCCACTAAAGGAGGTTCTGTTACACCTCTCTGGTACTTGTGGGGAATTCTCACATCTTCATGCCTCAGCTTCCATAGTTTTAACTTCATTTGCGGCTTTGGAAGCCCCACTGACTCCAGGGGAGTGAGTGGTGAGATCGAGATCTCAAATTCCATTTTTTTACAGCCATAAAGGCTCAGCAGGGATTTACCCTGCCAAAGACAACACAGCCATGGAGCAGTGAAGCTCAGGGCTTTGGCTGAGCTCTCCAGGAGCTGCTGGGCCGCTCATGTGCTCAGGGCTGAGCCCGTGGGGCTGAGCCTGTGCTGGGGCGAATCCAACCAGGGCTGGCACAGGAGGAGAGGCACCTTCCCCCTGGCGAGCCCTGTGTCCTCCTGTGGTGCAGGAATGTGCTGGGGAGCCCCTGTTCATGCTCTACTGTGCCATCAAGCAGCAGATGGAGAAGGGCCCCATCGATGCCATCACGGGGGAGGCGCGGTACTCCCTGAGCGAGGACAAGCTCATCCGGCAGCAGATCGAGTACAAGACCCTGGTGAGTGACAAATCCAGGGATCAGGGCCCTGCCTGGGCTGTGAGTGTTGCTGGGCAATGAGGACACGTGTCCCAGCCAGGTGTGGCCCCAGGTCACAGGTGTGTCAGGAAAATGAATCCACAGACACCAGAGGTTTGTGTCCAAAAAGGAGACAGAGGAGTCCTTTTTGGCTTTATTCCAATAAAGGGAGAGGCCATGGGGTGTTCCCCTGGGATCTCTCACATTTTTGGAGGATGCAGCCTCCCTTTTTATCCCAATTTCTGGCCACATTTCCTTCTCTCTTTCCCCTTTTCTGAGGTACTTGAAAGGTACAGACTTTCCAAAACACCTGATACCAAAGATTCCCCTCTAATGTACAGCCCTCCGTTTTAACTTTTAATTCTTATGGAATTTAGGGTTTTTTCCTTCCCCATTGTTTCTTTCATCTTTCAATGTCTAATTTCATTTATCATCAAACCTAAAGTTTATTTGTAAAAGCAAATACCTTTTCCCATTCATCAATCACTGGAATCCTTCCCATCGTTTCTTTTTTCTCCCAGTGCTGGTTTTATCCACCAGCAGCCCCACAGCTTGTTTGTAAAGACAAATCTGCCATTTCCCCTCGGGTGGGAGGGGAATGCTTTACCTCCCTGTGCTCTGGGCACTGCCCTCCTGCAGCCAGTGGGAATGGACACCCAGGGCCCCTCTCTCAGCAGTAACTGTGTAAATATCACAGATGCAGTAGCAGGGATGCATTTAGGGCTGCAGCGAGGTTGCACCTCTCCTTCAGAGCATGGTGTGCTTCTCCTCCTGCAGATCCTGAACTGCGTGAACCCAGACAACGAGAACAGCCCAGAGATCCCCGTGAAGGTGCTGAACTGCGACACCATCACCCAGGTCAAGGAGAAGATCCTGGATGCTGTGTACAAAAACGTCCCCTACTCCCAGAGACCCAGAGCTGTGGACATGGATTTGGGTAGGGGCTGCCCTGCCTGGAGGGAGAAAGGGAGGGAAGTGATCAGAGGGGCTGGGGGTGATCCCCGGGGGGATCAGAGAGGCTGGGGGTGATCCCTGGTGGGGCTGGGGGGGATCAGAGGGGCTGGGGGGGATCCCTGGTGGGGCTGGCACCCTCTGACCGTGGCTTTCCCCGTCCCCAGAGTGGCGGCAGGGCCGCATTGCCCGCGTGGTGCTGCAGGATGAGGACATCACCACCAAGATCGAGGGCGACTGGAAGCGCCTGAACACCCTGGTGCACTACCAGGTGAGGGAGCAGCCCCACTGACAGCCCCCAGCAAGCTGCCAGCGGGGAAAAGAGCAACAGGAACCCAATTCCCAGTGCCTCCTGTGCCCAGGCAGACAGCCTGTGTGATAAACCAGAAGGGTTCCATGTGCTTCAGCATTAGGGGGGAAAGCAGCCTTGACACGGAGCTCAAAGGAAGCAGCAGAGTTGAAAATTGGCTAAATTGAACCTGCCAGCCGTGGGAGGGAGGCAGAGGGAGCAGTGCAGGGGCTGAGCTGGCACTGCTGGGGATGAGGGGCCTGGGGAGGGCAGCACGGGGGGCTCAGGACTTGGTCTGGGGGCTGGGGCAGCCTGGAGTGCAGCAGGGGAGGAACAAAGGAAGAGAAGTGGAGCCAGGCAGTGAAATGCTCACACAGGGTGGGTGAGAAGGCCTAAGAAATTCTTGTCATCTTTATCTTCTGGATAGGGCAGAGTCTGTGTGAAAGGGCTCCTCACAGTGTGAAAGATTGGAAAAGAGGGAGCTGGGGAAGGTTTGGTTGGAGGGAATCAAAGCAGAAGATGGGAAGAGAGGCAAGGAGGGGGCTGAGGAAGGTTTGGCTGCAGGGAATCAAAGGCTTTCCCTCCCAGCCTGTCTGCAGCACAGGATAAGTGCATTAATTGGGACTGTAACCTACTCCTGTCCATCACCACCTCCCCAGAAGTGTTTAGTGTTTAATCTGGCATCTCTCCCTGTTTATCCAGCATCTCCAGTCCATCAGCCTGACTCACGCTGGGGGACTTGAATGGGAGCCAGTATTGACAGGAGCCCTGCAATCAGGGAGCCAGGCAGGAGAGTGCCATCAATATGCACAGTGCATGTTAAAAAGCACCTCCAGGGTCAACTTTTCCAAGCAGCCCGCAGGATTTAAACACAGATTACCATAAAATGTCAGAGAAGTTGCGCAGATTAATTCCATTGTTCCTAAAAATCTGTTTTACCTGACAGTTGCAAGGGATTAACCAACATGCAGGGAAGCAGCGCGACTTTATTATGCCTTGATCTTTAAAAGTCATCGTCAGGAAGTCACAAGTGAAAGCTGTGCTTGTCTGATGTGTGCTGGATGCTGGGGGAGGGAGCACTTCTGTTCCAGAGCCTGTGGGAAAACCTGAGCCAAAAGCTTCCCCTTAAAATAAACAAAATCCTCGCAGCACTCGGGATGCTGCAGCTCCTGCTGCCATTTGAATGTCAGGTTTGCTCTGGAAGAAGGGAGGAGTTGGCAGCCAGACACCCAGCCAGGTAGGGACACGAGCCCCAGCTCTGCTCAGCCCAACTGAGCTCTCTCAGGCATTACAGAGAAGCCAAATTCTGTTCACTGCAGCAGAAACCCTGTCAAGGCGAGCTTTGACAGGATTTCAAAAACTAACTGATATATATATATATATATATATAAAATATATATATATAAAATTATATATATAATTATATATATAAAATTATATATATAATTATATATATATATAAAATATATATATAAAATTATATATATAAAAGTATATAAAAGTATATATATTATATATAAAAATATTTTTATGTATTATATTAATATACATAGATAAATTTTAAATAAATATATATTTATTTATTTATTTATTTAAAATTTTATTTTATTCTTACCAGTTTGGTTTTTTTGGGGGTTTTTTTTTCTGTCGGAGTAGAAGTTTTTATTAGGTATCAAACCTACAGATGTTCCAGGACTGCACAGTAAAGTCCCAGCTTTAGGAGGGTGTAAAATCACTGGGGTTCCATGTGCTCTCAGCGTTTAACAGGAGTGTGACACATGAGCCAGGTGTGGTTCAAACCATTAAAATAAATGTGGATTTCCAGAAGAAGGGTAAAGATGATCTCTAGGAAAGAAGTGAAAGCTGCTTTGCAAAGCCCTGCCCATTTTTTATGCAGAGCTGTTTTGTCTCTATCCTGCTCTGAAGGCAGGGGAGATCCCTGTGTTTACAGGTGGTGCTGGGGGATGCTCAGCCCAGGTTCCAGGTGTGTCCCTTGGACAGGTGCTGCAGGAGCCTCCTGGTGCTCCTCATTCCCAGGATCCATTCCCCACAGCCCCATTCCTGCAGCTCCAGGGCTCCAAAGCACCCTCCTCCTCCTCCTCCTCCTCCTCCTCCTCCTCCTCCTCCTCTTCCTCCTCCTCACCGTGCCCCGAGGTTGGTTATTTATTTAATCCCAAGGGTTTCCCAGCTCCACACCTGGGTGTTGGATTTCGCTGCTTTTGTTTTCTACATTAGAATCACAAAAATACAATAACTGATCAAATGCATTTTTCATGGGAAGCCTTCACATTCAAAACCCAAATTGGAATTAAAGAGAAATGTTCACCTTTCTAATAGTTTTGAACCACTTTATGAAATTATAGAGAGAACTGTTCACCTCCTGCTTATTTCTTCATTTATAAAAATAGATGTGTAGCTTAAATAAGTGTAATTCTTTGTTTAATTCTCCAGAGCTGTTACACATGGCAGGGAATTGTATTACATTTGTGCAGTATCCTTTTGGCTTCATGGCCATTAAACTCCATGGGAGAGTCCTACCCCGTGTAGTTTCACTCAGGAAAAATGAAACCCTGAATTTCATACGGAATGATTTACAGTGGCTCACGCAGGGTTAACTCAGAGGCAGCAGAGCATGAATACCTGTCAGCCCCTTCCAGTCTGGAGAGGCCAGGAGACCAGGAAGCTGCTTTAAATGAAAAATTAGGAGGAGAAAGGGGAGGTTTGGGTGGAAAATGAGGCTTAGGGAGCGAGGGTGGTGTGGACGCGGAGCTGGAATCATCATCGTGCCCTCGCTGCCCCGCGCAGACACAGCTCCGAGGCCTGGGCTCCCTCCTCCCCCTGCCCAGCTTTCCCTTTCCCTGTCTTTAAGGTGCTTTGTGCCCCGTGTTTCCAGCTCGTAGAATAATCAGAATATTTATAAAGTTGTAGAGCAGCCAGGCAGCCCGGGGCGCGTCCCGGGGGTGCTGTGGCAGCGCACAAACGCGTGCTCCACCTGAGGCTGCTCTGCAGCTGCTGGGGCTGAGCTGACAGCAGCCATTCCACCCCGAATTTACTGAGTGAGAGGGCTCTTTCTGTGTGTGTGTGTGGAATTTTTAGTGCCTCTCTCCCAGTAAAGCACAGCCCTGGTGGAAATGGATCCGGCACTGGAGCACCCCGGGCTCGGGTTTCTCCCTGGTGAGATGGAGCTGGAATGGAAGCTAATAACAGCCCAAGAAAATAATATCAGCACTGATCACTCCTTCCACTGGCTTAATAAATTGGATGAAGTGAGGCAGGAGCAGCAAAGGAAATTATGGAGGTGTTTGGAGTGTTTTGCTTAGAAAAATCTCACTTTTGTGCCGTGAAACACAAGTAACTATTATTTCCACTATCACCAGCAATAATAAGAACTCGGATTTCCATGAAACCTTTCATCTGGATGGAGCCCAAAGCCTTGGAGGCAGCACAGGTCATTGTGTGCAGCTCACCTTGGTGCTGCAGATAGGGTACAGACCCCTGGAGCTGCTGGGGGAGCCAAAACCTCCATTCATGGGGTCAGTGCTGAGTCCATCTCCTGAGTCCTGGCAGATAATGCATGGTTTAGCCCCAAAAGGCAATTCCTGCAGCAGGAAGAGGCATTTCTTTTGTGCTGAGCCTCTAAAAAGCATCTGCTGAGTCCTGGCAAGACGTGGTGGCTCTGTGCTCCCTCACTGTGCTGCACCACAGGTCACAAGTTCAAAATTAAAAGCTCCTCAGGCCCATTCCCTGGAAACCTGCAGCTCCTTAATTAAGGGGAATAAGTTAGAAAACTTCCAGTGACTACCAGATTTATAGGGAGGATAAAATTAAACATGGCTACTAAAATCTGCTGTAACGAAACCTTGTTAGTGCTAATGTTCATTTATAGTTTGACTTCCCAGTGTTTAATTCCTTCTCTGGAGCAGTAAAGGGATAACAATTAAATACCCTGAAAGATGGCTTTATGACTTGCTCCGCTGTAAATCAAACTTTTAAAGTTCGTAAAAATTGCTAAAATAAAAAATGGTTTAATAGGAATGTTTTATGGCCCATAACGTTATTACAGCCCTTTTATTCCCTCTGCATTGTTACTTTAATTGGATCACAACAATTCTTGAGATTCTCATTTTTATTGGGTAAGGCATAACCTTAAATCAGAACGACCAAAAGCATCTTCACCACATCTTTTGATTTATCCCTCGCTTCCCTCGGCCTCCTGCTGCAGCCTGACCCAGCACAGGGCTCAGGGAGCGTGTCCTGGGCTGCCCTTCCCTGGATTTGCTGGATCAGCAGCCTGGGATCACGGGGTGGGCAGGGAATCCCCCTGGCTGGTGACTGGTCCTGCTTTGCCTCCCCAGGTGTCCGACCGCTCCGTGGTGGCTCTGGTGCCCAAGCAAACCTCCTCCTACAACATTCCTGCCTCTGCCAGCATCTCCCGCACATCCATCAGCAGATACGGTGAGAAGTGGGATGGGAAGGGATGGGATGGACGCACACTGGGGTGTAGGTGGGGAAAAAGCAGCAGCTCCCCGCAAAGAACCGCCCAAAACAAGTGGAAATCCAAACGGAAAAACAATCCCTGGCTGCTGGTTTGGATTGCAAAGGCTTTTCCAGCTGTGAGAGCAGCAAAAGGACCAGGAAAGGTGAGAGGAGGGGAAAGGAAATGCCAAGAACAGGAGCAGCCTTTGGGAGTGTGGGGTTTGGGAAAGGTCCAAGGGCTCAGAGGGGATGGGTGATGCAGGAGAGGATCTTTGAGACCCTTGGCCCTGAGCAGCACCACAGATAAACCTGATTTATCTGATCCTCCCCCTGTTCCTCCCCAAGTGCAGGATCCTGAGCTCTGAGCTAATGGGTCACAAATGGGGAAGGGCAATCTTAGCACAGAGTGCAGGGATGTGCACACCTGGGAATTCCTGATTTGCATAATAGAAGGGCTCAGCACATTCCAGAGGGTCCCTGAAGATGCTGCAGCCTGAGAAAATGAGCCTGCAAGGTGCCAGGTGCACGCTTGGAACACTAAATCCACAATAATTGTAATAATAGACTTCCATAAAAGGCAGCAGTGGCAAAATCTCTCGAGTGCTGATCTTTCATTATCGTTCATTTCACAGAGTGTTTTACCAGCAAAAAGTCTCCTGACAAACCCATCTCCTCCTCTTGTTTATAGCTCCCAAAATAATGTTGGTTTTTAGCTCGAGTGAGTGTTCTGAGGAGCCAAAACCAGGGGAGTCTTGAGGTAAAAACCAGGAGAAAAGGCATTTTTCCCTGCCAGGTGCAGGCCCACACATCCCATAGTGCAGGTGATGGAAAAACCAAGGCTGGGTCTCACAGCCTGAGCCCTCAGTGCTCATTGATCTCTGTCAGCTGGAAAAGCTTTTGCAAAGCACCAATACGAGCAATCATTGCTCATGTTAAGATTAATATTTCTAATTGTGCCGGCAGAATTTAAATTAGATACTTATTTACTTCCCCTGTCATATATCAGTACAGAGATATGTTTAAAAATAGAATTACTGCATGCTTCCTGAGCTGTCCCCCTGTCTGTCTCCTTAATTATATCAGTTGGAGCACTCATTTATCTAAGCCTTAATCAGGGATGAAAATCCAGCTACTTTGGTAATGACTTGAGTATTTCCCTCAGCTGATTTACGATCGATCCCCACACTCCTGACGAGGAGGGGGAGCAGTGAATTGAAGGCTGAACTTGAGAAAATGCACGAGATTCCCAGAGAACAAAGAAATGTAGCAGGAGGAAAAATCCAGCAGGGCACATTTGGGCTCCTCAGCCTCATGTCTCATCCTGGAGATGCTGGGGATCGAGGGAGGGACATTCTTTGGGAAGGGAAATATATAAAAACATGTGCCAAATGTCCCCATGGTTTCTGAGCAATGCAGGGAAAGTTGTCTGGTGCCCTTTGAGCTCCCTTTTCCTGCAGGGACAGCAGGGACAGCATGAGGCTGGGATGGGGGACAGCATGAGGGATGGCACAGGGGGCAGGACTGGCCTCAGGCTCTGCTGTTGATGCTCAGCTTGAGTCCTCTCTGCTCTCCTGAAAGCCTCAAGGACAAGCTCAGCAGCTTCTCCTGCCCTTTGCGCTGGCTGTGCTGGGCAGCTCCTCATTATTTACAAAATCCTGAAATTGGAGCTCTGCTTCTGCAGGAGTCAGTGCCCGGGGCTGTGTGCGAGCTGTGACTCAGGGAGGATTTTTGTGTGGATCTGTATGAGGAGGAAAGGATGTGAATGGGGCAGGAAAGGCCATATTGGGAGGGGAAAAAAAAGCTCAATTCTGAGGTTTTTTGTTGAATGGAGACCACCACAGATTTTTGCCAAATTTTGACCGCATAGAACGAGAACGCGCGCGAAACAAAACCGTGCGGGTTTTCCATTTCATTTCCCCGCCAAAAAAAAAAACCAAAACCCACCAACCAAAAAACCCCAGTGCCAGCAATTTGGGCACTATCATCCCTGCTGAGGACACTGAGGAAGTGCAGGAGGGTTTTGCTGTGAGCGTGACCAGCCTTTCTCCCTGGCTCAGACTCCACGTTCCGCTACACGGGCAGCCCCGACAGCCTCCGCTCGCGCGCGCCCATGATCACCCCCGACCTGGAGAGCGGCGTCAAGGTCTGGCACCTGGTCAAGAACCACGACCACGGCGACCAGAAGGAAGGGGACAGGGGCAGCAAGATGGTGTCTGAGATCTACCTGACCAGGCTGCTGGCTACAAAGGTAACTGGGCTGGATTCACCTGGGGAACGCACGGCGAGGGGGTCCTGGTGAGGCTCAGCTCCCAGCCTGGCTGGGTGTTCCTGGCACTGGGAGAGTCCTGGAGCAGCAGCAGAAGCCCAGCCCAGATTTTCTCACACTCAAGGCAATTGCTGCAATTCTCCTTTTTTTTTTTTTTTTTTGCACACTGTTAAAACTTCACCGATTCACAAATTGGTGGATGAAGCAGTGCCTGGAAATATTTACCTATTCCCTCAACCAGATATGATTTTCCTGCTTTCCCCTACGTGCTCATCAGTGTGGATAACACAGCTGGGCTCTGGAAAGCAAAAAATAAATTATTTCAGGTTAGAAATAGAGAGTAAATGAGTGAGTAGCTGCAGGCTGGAGCTTTTTGAAAGACCCCAACCTTGGTTATTCCCATGGGATCTGTGGTGGCACTTTTTGGGGCTGGTAACATTTGGCGTCTCTTCCTGCCATCACTGCTTGGCCAGGGGAGTGCCTGTCCCTCCCCTCACCCCCTGGATTGCTGCTTCTGTCACCAAAACTGCAGGAAAAACAGAGACTTCTAACAGCATCTTTTCAATATTAGAGAATTAGGCATTACTTTATTCTGGCCAGGATGTGCAATAGAAATCATTTCTTCCACACATGCCTGGGTTGTGAAAATCATCCCATCGCACATGGGGTTTTACCCCATTTTTCACATATTTGTACATAAAACCTCCAAGGAAATTCACATTCACTGCTTCTAAATTACACAATTCTCAGTACTTGATCTCCTATTGGTTATTGATCCTTTCAGTGCTAATTTGGGCCTCATGCTTTGGTTCTCTTATCAATCATTTCCCAGACCAGGTGTCTCTGATCACACTGGGGGTGATGTTTGTCAATGTTCATTTATCCCCTCTGTATCTTCTGGCTCTGGGAATCTCCTTTTTGTTGATTGAAGCCCACAAGCTGGAAATTCCCAAACCCTTGGTGAAATGAAGCCTTTCCAAGAGAAAACCTCAATTGCCCCCACCCTGCGCAGAGGCAAACAAACCCCTGAATAAAATCACATTACAAAAAAACACAAAGCTAGAAGCTGTCTGCTCTGCCCTCCTGCCACCAGGGCACGCTGCAGAAGTTCGTGGATGACCTGTTTGAGACGCTGTTCAGCACGGTGCACCGTGGCAGTGCCCTGCCCCTGGCCATCAAGTACATGTTCGACTTCCTGGACGAGCAGGCGGACAAGCACGGCATCCACGACACCGACGTCCGGCACACCTGGAAGAGCAACTGGTAACGGGGGAAAGGAGGCGAATACGGGTGGTTCTGGGCAAAGAATGATGTAGGGGATGGTTTTGGGATGGGTTGGGAATGGCCAAGCCCCAAAGAGGGACACAAAGCTGTGCTGCTCACGGGGTGGGAGCCTCGGTGGGCTGCCAGTGTTCACAGGATGCTAAAATCCTGAAATATCCTGATTTGGAAGAGAAGGGAGACAGCCTGGCTATCGCTCTGCCCAGGGTGGGAGCTGGACACTGCCCTCAGGCTGTAGATCTGCACATCTGGGCTTTGGAAAGAGTGGAAACCAAGGTTCCAGTGCCTGCCCTGTGCTGCCAGCACTGGCTGGGAGGGGGAGCTCAGCCAGTGGCTGCACCTTTCCCATCACTTTGGAAAGCACCTGGGGCATTTGGGCTCCAGCAGGAGGTGGCACAGGGAGAAGGAGCCAGCTCTGCATGCCTCAGGCATGGGCTACAGCCAGGTCCAGCCTCTCCAAACAGTGGGAGATCCCACATCTCTGCCTCTGCTGCTATTTTAGGATTAAAACCTCTGTGGGTTGGAAATTTACCTCTGCAAGAAAGGAATAAAAAAAGCACAACAAATGGTTGTTCCCTGAAGACCTTGCATTTTCCCCTGAGTCCCTCGTGGTTTAAAAGGTCTCTAATCATCATGGCTGCAAAAACTGCTTCCCTGCTAAGGCAGCAGGAAGCTCAAAATGATTAATTTAAAGCCTTAGAAGGAGTTATTGGGATAAAAACTGTAGAACCGCAAGAAATTACGAGAAAAAAAGAAAGCAATGACCACCAGAGTTTGGTCTGCCAGAGCCAACAGGCCCCACCAGGCCTGGACCTTCTTTCTCCCCCATCTCAGCTGAGCTGCAGCATTTCCAGAAAGGGAATTTTTGTGGGGATGTGGGAGAAGGCTGCCCCTGGAGCAGGTTGAAGCAAATGGAAGTTTGGAAGAGGGAGCTGGGGTGTCTGGGGCTGGGGCTGAGCTGCTCTCCTGCAGCACTGCAAGAGTTAAGGCTGCAGCCTTCAGCGAGCTGGAGAGACAGAGAGAGCTGCGACTTGAAAGGTAATAGAAAGCAGCAGCTGCTTTTTTGATCCTGCTATACAGCCAGAGAAAAAAAGGAATAATAATTCCCCTTTGATTGCAAAGGCCCCGGGATTTGGGGACAAAGCCTGTGGTTCCTGCTGCCAGCCCGTGGGTCCTGGAGAGCAGCTGGGCAGAGCTGATCAGTGCCAGGGCTGCCCCTGCTCACCCCGCACTGACCCTGCTCTGCTGAGCTCCTCCTGCAGGTGCCCCCCCAGTATCCCCAAACTGCCCAGCTCTGCCCTGCCCCATCTCCTCCACTGCTCCGTGTGGGATCTGAGCCTGGAGCAGCTCCTGGGCATGGCAGGATCCACCAGCAGCACTGGGCACACTGGGCTAACTGGTGCTTGATGGCCTCAGCCCAGCTCCTGTTTAAATTCTTCTCTTATTCTCCCCACCGCTCGTGTTCTGCCTGGGAGCACCATGCACAGCATGCACCCTTTCCTTTTGTCTTATTTCATTTCATTTCATTCCAATTCTCTCTTTGCCTCCCAGCCTCCCCCTCCGCTTCTGGGTGAACGTGATCAAAAACCCTCAGTTCGTGTTCGACATCCACAAGGGCAGCATCACGGACGCCTGCCTGTCCGTGGTGGCTCAGACCTTCATGGATTCCTGCTCCACCTCCGAGCACCGCCTGGGCAAGGACTCCCCCTCCAACAAGCTGCTCTACGCCAAGGACATCCCCAGCTACAAGAGCTGGGTGGAGAGGTGAGGGCAGCACGTGGGAGTCGGGGTGCAGGGTGCCCTGAAACGCCATGGATCTCAGGACAGAGCATCTTGAGTGGAAGGGAAGCACAAGTGTGACCGTGTTCACAGGGGTCCGAGGATGAGGGAAGAGAGGAGGATCTGACTCCGTGTTTCAGAAGGCTTGTTTTGTTATTTTATCATATATATTATATTAAAACTATTCTAAAAAATAGAAGAAAGGATTTCATCAGAAGGCTGGCTAAGAATAGCAAAAGAAATAATGATAACAAAGGCTTGTGGCTCGGACTCTCTGTCCGAGCCAGCTGGACTGTGATTGGCCATTAATTAGAAACAACCACATGAGACCAATCCCAGATGCACCTGTTGCATTCCACAGCAGCAGAGAACCATTGTTTGCATTTTGTTCCTGAGGCCTCTCAGCTTCTCAGGAGGAAAAATCCCAAGGATTTTTCATAAAATGTGTCTGTGAAGGACACAAGGACCACCAGTGATGCTGCAGGGTGGTTCTCAGCCCCACCAAGCACCGCTGCTCCCGTTTTCAGCTCATTAAAGCCCAGAATCCCATTTTGCTGGATGCAAACACAAAGCAAAAAGCTGTTTTTATCCCTGCAGAGCTTAGCTTAAATCCCAGGGGGAACAGGAGCATTTGGGGCATGCCTGTTTCTCATTTTTCCCCTCGTTCCTGCAGGTATTACGCCGACATTGCCAAGCTCCCGGCCATCAGTGACCAGGACATGAACGCCTACCTCGCCGAGCAGTCGCGCCTGCACGCCGTGGAGTTCAACATGCTGAGCGCCCTCAACGAGATCTACTCCTACGTCAGCAAGTACAGCGAGGAGGTGGGTGTGGGCAGCAGTGTCCCCTGGGCCATGGTGGTGTCCCCTGGAGTGATGGCATCCCCTGGGCCATGGTGGTGTCCCCTGGAGTGATGGTGTCCCCTGGAGTGATGGTGTCCCCTGGGCCACGGTGTCCCCAGGGTGACAGGGCCCCATGGCAGGTGTGTGGGAGAGCAGATGCAGTGCTGGGCTGTGTAGGGATCCCTCTGCTGCCTCCCAGAGCTCCTTGCCCTCCCTTCCCTGGGTTCAGCCCAGCTGTAGCTGGCGCTGCTCCTGCCCCACTGTTCTCTTCACGCACAGAGGGGTTGGGGATTGGCCACACTTGTAGCATCCTCCCCAGGAGGGTTGAGAGCTGAAATATTGTGGGAGCACCTGGATACCTCAGCTCTGGCACGCACCCAGTGAAGTGGAAAATATTCATGACCCATCAAAGCTCCCCAGAAACCTCGGTGTCCTTTGGGAGCAGCACGGTCCAAATCCCCGTTGTAGTGGCACAGGCTCCGCTTTGCAAAGGCTTCCTGGCAGCCTGAGCTCCTTTAATGAATGCATCACTTGAAACCAAGTTCTCGCCATCTGTTCCACCCCTTCATTTCTCTGCAAGAAGAACCGATTTTGTAATTACGTCCACGAAATGGAAGGGTTTTGTCATTGAACTGCATGTAGCCATTTGTGATACAACACCACGGCTATTTTCCCATTAGGCTTGAAAAATCTCATCACTTTCCTGCTAAACGAGACAAGAAACGTGGACTCCAAGGCACCAGAAATGTGGAGTCCAAGGCACCAGAGTGGTTTTTGCTGGGTGGGTACGGAGGGGTCCAACACACCAGTGACAGCCAAGTTGCTTTGCTACTTATTGGGATTTCACAGCTCCTCACATGGAGCTGCTCACATCTCGCTGCCCACCCACCTCTCCCACCTCCTCTCTCACGCTGATTTCTCTCTCTGATTCATTTTCTTCCCCCTTTTCCTGTTCTCCCCCCCAGCTCATCGGAGCTCTGGAGCAGGACGAGCAGGCTCGGAGGCAGCGCTTGGCTTACAAAGTAGAGCAACTCATTGGGGCCATGTCCTTCGAGAGCTGAAGAAAGGTCACGGGCAGCAAAGGGCAGAGCATCGCGCGGACTCTCGGGAATTTGGAGGGAGAACAAGCAAGGAAGGCACTGGACACACCCCCCCAAGGCTCTTCTGGAGAGAGCAGAGCTTGGCTCAAGGACTGGCTGTGTTCAAAAATCATACAGGATCCAGTTTGAAAGGGCAGGAAGGGAAGAAGATGAAGCATCTGCATCAAAGTCCAAGCAAGGTGGATAATTTTTTTGAGTGCACGCAGAAAGAAGGAGCCTGGAAAGTCTGGATGTCTCCACGACTGCTGCTTTGCATGAAAGTTGTTTAATGTATATTGGAAAATAAAACTTTATTTAAAGGGTTTTTTTAAAAAAAATTAAAAAACAAAGGAAGAAAAAGAAAAAAAAAAATAGAGCAAAAACCACAGAGGCCATAGAGATAATCCTGGCAAGGAGGATCAGGTCCGAATCCTGTCCCTGAGAGCCTTCCAAGGACACGGCTCAGGCATTCTGCAAATGGACTGTCACACAATTGGAACGTCTGGAAAACCAAAATGTCTTCGTTTTGGATTCTTACAGCACACAGGAGCACAAGTTTGCACCACACCTTTTTACACAAGAGAAATAGCAGTTTTGCCCAAAAATAGTCCAGTGGCTGAGTAACTTAGAGGCACTAGAAGGAACTTTACCTGAATTGCAAAACCACCAGATCATCCGACCTGTCCTGAAATCCAGCTTTATCCATGTATTTATATCATGTCAATATACCTATTTTTTTTTTTTAATCCCATTTACTGTCAAATGAGGGAAGGTCTGAATTTCATTGCTTTTCCCTTTTCCACCTCCATCCCACCTCACTGGCTGATCCAGCAGTGTCCAGCATGGCCATGGTGATCCAGCAGTGTCCAGCAGTGTCCAGTATGGCTGTGGTGATCCAGCAGTGTCCACCAGTGTCCAGCAGTGTCCAGCATGGCTGTGGTGATCCAGCAGTGTCCACCAGTGTCCAGCAGTGTCCAGAATGTTTATCCAACAGTGACCAACACTGACCCATTCAGTGTCCACTGCTGGTTCCTGCCACATGAGCCAAGGCAGAGCTGGGCTGACACCTCCAGGGTCGGTTTTGGGGGTCTCCAGCAGCCAGCTCTGATTTCTCACAGCAAAACCCCCAGACCCTGATGTTTACGGTGACAATACTTGAAGAGCCTGGATGCTGGGAGAGCAGATCCTTGATTTTCTGCTGGACGTGCAGTCCTTGGGCACAGGCTCCCTGTGGGTGTCTCCTCCAGCGTTTGCCGCCTCACCCAGGGCCAGGACTTGCATTTCCACTGGGAAAGGGAGAGAAATCTCTGCTCCAGGCAAGAGCAAACCTTAACCAGCACCCCGGGCCAGCCAGCTCTGCTGTTGTGTCTCTGTGTCGGCGTCTCGTTGTTCTCCTCAGTTCCTTGCTGGCCCCCACGGCTCCTGTGGCCAGGGACAGGCAAATGTTTGTGAGTGTTATTTCTTTCAAAGACACCAAAGCTTATGTGTGTCCCTTTGTGGAGTGCCAGGAGGGGAAGGAGTGCTGTAAATATTTCTCTCTGTAGTAAATACTGATACATGTGCAGGCTGCAGTGGGGAGGCCAGGGAGAGGAGGCCTGATGGAAATACAAGAGTTGGCTGCAGGAGCTTGGCAATGGCAGCAAAATAATCCCTGGTGTCTGCCCAGGCAGTGTCACACCAGACTGGGACCTTCGTTTGCAGCCAGTGTGTGTTGAAGGAAAATCCATTTCCATCTCCATCCCCCTCCTCCAGCATTCCTGCCTGGAGGAGCCCAGCAGGGCTGCTGGCCTTCTGTGTCCTGCAGTCCAGCACCAGGGGAGGGGAGAAGCACGTAGAGAAATACTCAGGAAACTTGGTTTAATTACCATTCAGTAAAAGCCATGCCAAGTCCACTTTCTTTTGGTAATCCACTTCTGTGAGTCTCTCTGAAAAGCAGAAAATGCTGATGATAATAATCAACCTTGTGCAATAAGTTCTTGACATTTACAGCGGCCTGAGCACTGGATTTACTGAGACAGGGGGAGAGTGGCAGAAACAGAGACTGAAAGGCAGAGCAGTGCTTGTACTGCCTGTTATCCAAGAGCTCCCTTCCCAGGGACCCTGCTCCTGCACAGTGAATCTCATTTCTGAGGCAAAAAATGTGCAAAAGTCCGACTAAAAGTGATTGGAGCAGTCCCAGCCTGGCCTGCTCTTTGCTGCAGGTACCCCAGGGCACGGCACAGGGTCAGGCTTGGAAATCCTGCATTTTTTTTTTTGCTGGTTCTGTTCCTGCTGTTCACAGCGATCCACCACACAGCTTAGGTGAGGGATTGCCGGGTCTGTCCCAGCTGTGGTTGTTGGTTTGGGCTCACCAAGTTCTCACGGTACTCTGAAACCCAAAGAGAGCACTCCAAAAAGCTCCTGGAGGACTTCCAAACGCTTCCAAACACCATTCTGGGGAGTCACCTCTGCAGGACTCACAGTACGAGCACAGCCCAAAGCAAAGGCCTGGCTGAGCATCACCTGGGCCTGGTGACAGTGTCCCTGCCCCACAGCCCTCATGGTGCTCCTCTCTGCATCTCTTTGAGAGGCTCCTGTGTAGCTTTTCATCCTGCTTTCCTCCTCCTGCTGCCTCCCCTCTGGCCAGGAGCACCCCCCAAGCCGAGGCTTTGTCATTCCTCCTCCCCTGTATTTTCTCAGCAGAAATGGAGGTCCCCAAACACCCCCTGGTGTCCCCAAACACCCCCTGGGTTCTCTGGGAGGACATTAAGAAGACAAGGGGACAACTGAGTTCATCTTCTGGGCTGTGGGACGATTCGAGCTGAGAGAAGAAAACGGGAAGCAGCAGGAGCACTTTGCAAACCAGTAAATTCTTACACTTCTGACTGAATCCCGAAGGAAACAGCAAAACCTCCTCTTCCATCACCTGGAAAAGCTTTGGGAGGATGGCAGAGGGAACAGCACAGTCCTGGCTGGAGGGGTGGCCTAGAAATACGTTGCCAAGTATCTTCTCATGGTGGTTGACATTAATTATGGATCTTTGCAGGCAATTATATGGATTGAAGCAACATATCCCCCTGGGGCAGAGCGCTGGGAATCTCTTGCCCTGTTTGCATCCAACATTTCCATTCCTCCTTCGGGAGGAGGAAGCTTCAGATCTCAAAAATGGCATTTTCTTCGCACTGGCAGCAAACTGGACTCGAGATTTGGTCAGGAGGGGGCTCTTGCCTTAGATGAAACGATTTCACGTCCCTCTCATTGCCCCCCTCCTCCTGCAAGGCTGCCCAGAGCTTGGAGTCTCCAGCTCGCTGCGTTTCAGGTATTCCAACGTCAAAGTGGGAGACGTCACTTGCCGGGATCTCTCTGCCTGGTGTCACCGCTTGAATAATTCCCTTTAATCTTCTGCTCACGAGCTATCAAAGCACCCACTCCGAGGGGGAGCGAGGTGCTAATCAAACGCTTCTCCACCTTGAAAGCCTTTATTAAACCCCACACAGGAGAGGGGAGCTCACAGGCACGGCTGGCCCTGCCTGAGCCCCACCGAGGAGCCACAGCCACCAAAGATCAGAGGGTGTGGGCAGCCAGGGCTCCACGCTTTACCATAAAGGATGGGTTTGAAGGGAGGCAGGAGGGATCAGCACGGCTGGAAACCCTGGGAATTCCAGCATGGATATCCCTGGGAACCCTGGATACCCTGTGTGCAGCAGTGAGCACCCACCCTGTGAAATCCAGCATGGATATCCCTGGGAACCCTGAATACCCTGTGTGCAGCAGTGAGGACCCAGCACTGAAGAACAAAACTGCTGCCACAGCCCAGCTGCATCCCAGGTGTGGAATTTCAGGATTTTCCCTGAGGGATGGACGTGGGGACAGCGGTGCCTCCCCAGGGCTGGGGCTGTGACACGCTGGGGACGGTGAGTGCAGTGCCAACAGAGACCTTCATCACAGCAGTGCCTTCCACACTCTGTCTTAAAATCCTGGTGGCCCATCCCCACGTCAGTGTTCCCTCCTACCTTCCACTGGACTCCACAAAAATGTGCCAATGTAGGAAACAGTTTGGGTGGGCACACGGAGGGCAAAGGCGAGAGGGTTTAAGGCTCTGGGGTTGCATTCTGCACGTGCTGGCTCCGAGCTCCTTGTGGGGCTCTTGATGTTTAAATCTGTGTGGGAAAAGGGTCAGAGCATCCCCTCCTGCAGTGGGCACAGCCTCCAAACAAGGCCTCATTCCCAGAGGTCCCCAGGAGCCAGCAGGGATGGGGAAGGCCAGGGTGGCACAGGGCAGAGCAGCTCCCAGCACGGCCCCTGTGCTGCTCCAGAGCCTCGAGCCCCTTCCCTGGCAGCAGCCCAGCCACGTTCTCCTGTCGCTGGCTGTCCTCCATCCAGTTTCCTGTGCTGTCAGAGCTCACCTGTCACAGGGACTCAGCTCCCCAAACTAAATGAAACTAAAGGAGACTGACTTGAATAAGCTGGGCCATCAGGGAGAGCTCACGAGTGACTGTGCCCTGGAGAGAAGAAAAGATGTTCCGAGGAGGGGAAATAACTGACATCAAAGATGCATTAAAATGCCACAGAGCCATCCTATTCCAGATCCACATTTGTACCAGGAACTGCAAGGCAATAGTGAGTGCAGGGAGCTGTGGCATTGTACAGAGTTGTGTGCGAGGAAGAGCCCGGAGCACAGTCCTGTCCTTGGTGCAAACACCAGCCTGGCCCCAAAACCAGAGGCCAGC
Organism: Agelaius phoeniceus; assembly: GCF_051311805.1. Lineage (NCBI taxonomy): Eukaryota > Metazoa > Chordata > Aves > Passeriformes > Icteridae > Agelaius > Agelaius phoeniceus. Next base: position 1,154,467 of record NC_135289.1, read on the forward strand.
GGGGTCAGAGGCTGAGGGCAAAGCACTGGGGCCAGCTCTGAGGCCACCTGCATGGGCAGGATGGTTTGGTTTTACTGATGAGACATTCAGTGGGGAAACAATCAGAGTAAGAGATGCATGCACTGCGAAGGGGCTGGTGGGGAACTGCTGAGCTGAGCAACCCCAAACGTGCAATTCCAGTGCACTTTGGTCGGGTTAGTTTTGCTGGGGAAGAGGATGGGAGGTTTGGACCGGTTTTGGCTGTCTGGAAGGCTTTGTGAAAGCCCCTTCACCCTGAGAAGCCCCAGATTTGGGTGCTGGTCCTGTTCTGGGCAGGCAATGGAACAGCAGCCGGAGCCCCGGGTGGTGCCTGGTGCCTTCCTGGCTCCTGGAAGAAAACCGGGGCTCTGTGGTGCGTGCCCTGCACCCCAGGGTGCTCTTTGGGGTGCTGGGGTCAGAGAAGGGGAGGTGGGAGGCTGGGGCAGTGTGGGATGGCAGAGCCCCCCTGCTCCATGCTGGAAAAGCCGCTCTGTCCCTCCCGGGTGTCTGTGCCCCCCTGGCTGAGGTGGCACCAGCGGTGTTGTGGCCGTGCTGTGAGCATGGCAGTGTCTCTGTGCTTGTTCTTTCAAATCCCCTTTTGTCCCTGTGTTTCCCATCCCTCTCCTTCCTTTGTAACCGTGGAATATAATCCCGAAAAAAATTCCCTTTCTGCAGCGTTGAGGAACGCACCCCAAGGGCCCGCAGGGTCCATCCGCTTGCACGGACAATATCCCAAATATCCCAAACTCCCTGGGCCTCCCAGGGCTGCCAAATCAAACACCAGATCTCCTGGATGGCCTTGCCTTTGGGATTTTTAATACCTCTCTTTCGAATAAGCTTGGAAGTTTATGCAACAGCTTCTCTGGCCGGCGCTCCCCTCCCGAGGACTGGGCACTCAAAGGTGCATGAGGAGCCCTGGGGAGGGAAAAAAGCTGATCTGGCCACGTTATTCATGGCTTCAGAAGATGCAGTAGAAATGTCCTTCTCTTACTGCTGAGTTCTGGTGCTGATGGCACCTTGGAGAAGCAGCAAGGGCAAGGGAATGTACAGGTACTAAAACTTCTGGAGTGCCCCCAAAAACATCGCAGAATGTAGAGGTATCAGCCATGGAACAGATTCTGATATTTCTCCTTCCCCTTCTCCTTACAGACCAACCCCCAGCAGTTTTAGGGGATTTGTGTGTTGGCAGGAACAAGGAATTTATTTGTATCTGTGCCCATTCCACCGTATCCTTCTCTGGCTCCTCCCCTCCCCATTATACTTGACACACTGGAGTTCTGTATTATATTTTTTTTTAAGATGATTGTCTGTTTTTTGTTGTTTTTACAAGTGTTGTGGAAAAAAAAAATGTAAGAAAGTTTAAGTATTTAAAAATGTTCCAAGGAAATAAAAGGGGGTTTTGTTATTATTCTAATATATTATTGTGTACCTATTGTAAATATGAAACACTCCTATTTTGCAAGCCAAGGACTCACTTTGTACTGTTGTTATATATAAATAAAGTTTACTGGTTAAAAAAAACCCTCCTGAGTAGCTCTTTATTTTCCAGTATGCAGCATTTACTGTGTGAGGAATATTTATTTACTGAATCCCAGCAGCAAGAAATGGGTGAGTGGAAGTCCCACACTGGTTTGGGTTTGAGGGGACCTTAAAGCCCATCCAGTGCCATTTAATCCAGTGGGAATTCCAGACTGGTTTGGGTTGGAAGGGACCTTAAAACCCATCCAGTGCCATTTAATCCAGTGGGAATTTCAGACTGGTTTGGGTTTGAGGGGACCATAAAGCCCATCCAGTGCCATTTAATCCAGTGTAAATCCCAGACTGGTTTGGGTTGGAAGGGACCTTAAAGCCCATCCAGCCATGGCAGGGACACCTTCCACTGACCCAGGCCTCTCCAAGCCTGTCCAGCCTGGCCTTGGGCACTGCCAGGGATGGGAAATCTGGAAATAACCCCTGGATGGTGCAGCTGGGATGGGGATCCCCAACACTTGCAGGCAGGGGCAGCATGAAATTCCATTTATTTCTGCTCCTGGAGCGGGAGCATCAAACCCTGTTTGTAAATAAAGGACCCGGGTGAGTTCTTCATGTTTTCCCCTGGCTGAAACGCTCAGTCCTGGAGGTGAAACACTTTTGCTTCCATTTCATAAATTCAAGCCAAGACCTCAGCAAATACTGAGAGGCGTCTGCTGAGCAGCAGAATCAGCGAGTGACTTCTCCAGCAGCTGTCTGTCAACTTTAATGACCAATATGGTCGCAATTACAGCAATGAACTTTCTCTAACAGCCCCAAATTACTCTGGATGATGATAAGTGACAGAAAAATGGAGACCCTTAAGGAAGCATTAAAGAAGAAACGTGGATGTGGAACAAGAGGTCTCACTGCTTGTTCTGGAGGATCTCAAGGGGTGGGTTTTTGTTTTTTTTCCTTTACAAATTAGGTACTAAAAAGGATAAATCTGAGCCAGAAGAGGAAAGCCTGGCATGCTGTGGGTCCCAGCAGGGAGTTCAGTGCTGCCCCAGGATGGAGTTTTTATGGACGTTTGAGTCTGAATCCTCTGGTTTTAGTGCAGGGCTGATGGGGAGATGGGAAGCTGCTCCCATTTCAAGGGGATGCAAATCCATCCTGTCAGAGCAGCACTCTGCTCCTCAGGCAGGTCATTCCAGCTTATTTCCCTCAAACTGAGACCAAAGCTTGACACGGACCTCAGGGGGAGCAGTTTGGCCACGTCCTGCTGTCTCCCCCCTGCAAGCAGCAAGTTTTAACCTCCCCAGATGGATCCCATGGGCTTTGCTCTGCTGCTGGAGGCCCTGGAACCATTCCAGTGCTGTGACCACCCAGCATGGAGAGGAGTTTTCACATGATTTGTGAACGAGGGAATAAAAGAGGAGACTCTTGTTTGTCACCTGTGCCTCGGGTAAGTCTAAATTTAAAGAACTAAATAGGAACTGAGTTTCCCAGAGCTTCCCTGAGGGCTGGGGGAGCTGGATTTTGTGGTTTTCCTTCAGAGATGCTGATCCTGTACTTGTTTATCTGTGGCTACTGCCACAGACAGACCCTGGAGGCAGGACAGCAGCTGCCAGGAAAATCTCCACTCCCTGTGACCCTTTGGGAGGTTATTGACTCCTTCAGCTCAGCAGAGGAGAAAGAAATTCCAACAGGAATCGACAGCATCGACCGTGGGGTCATTTGTATTCATCTGCACCTTGTTAATAGATGTAATAAGGATACTCAATTAAAAATTACATTTTATCTGGCGTGCACTTCACAGGCCTTTATTGGCACTGACAAGGTCAAGTGATGCTTAATAAAGGTTATATAAAATGCAGATGGCTTGGGTCCCTCTGTCACACCCACACCCAGGGCAGAGGAGTGAGGAGCCGCAGACGCAGCGTGGGAAGAGTCGGGACAGCAGCTTTGGGTCTTCCACGTGGGAAGTTTGGGGCTCCCAGCACTGAAACAGCAGCAGAAAATCCTGGAGCTTCCCCTCAGCCCCTCATTTGTCCCTGCCACCCCCTGCACCCCCTTGGCCAGCTCCTATTTCCCCTCCTGAGCGAGTGGGGGGCTCCCGTGGTTTGATCACTGTCACTCTGCAGATTGTGCAGCAGATTTTGGACATCCTGGTGCTGCCTTTTCCAGCCTGGTTATCAGGGCGAGCTAATGGAGGTGACACTTCCAATTATCAAATACAGCCGTGGCATTAATTTTGACCTGTTTAAATTTCAGCATCTTTTCCCCTCTGTGAGTGCTTAGCTGGAGGGTGACATAGAATTGTATGGGATCAGACAGTGATCTCAGGCTGGCAATAACAGCCACAAAAATCCCCTGCTCTTTATTTATGCAGGGGCTGGTTATGTTTAAGTGGCCAACTCATTTGTAATGGAAATTTAATTCTGTGTTATTGGACACTTCAGTGCTTAAAATGGAGCAGATCACTAAAACCCACATTAAATCCCCCCCCTCTGGACTCCAGGCTCTTTCCAAGGGACATTCGGGACCCCTCACCTGCAGGGGCTATAAAAATTATAATTTAATTAAAATTTAAAAGTAATAATAATAAAACATAAAACCTGGGTGCCAGGTCAGCCTGGAACCTGCAAAATATGGATGTTGTCCCAGACTGACATCAACATGATGAAAACCCATTAATTAGTTTAGAGATCATCCTGAAGAGAAATCTTGTCAGTGCTCCAGAATATTGACAGGTCTGTGCAGGCAAGTGGATATAAAATAATGTGGAAGTATAAAAACACAATATAAAATAGATGTACAGCATAATCCAACATGAACATGTCTGTATCCATTTGGATCAAGAGTACACCCCGAGGTTCATGTTAAACTTAAAATTACAAATACTGATGCCAAAACAAAGAGGTTGTTTTTCCTCCCAAATTATACTTAGGAAATTGGGAACCACTCAGGCTTTATTGTCACCTCATAATTAACTCCAGTGAAGGAATCTAATTACAATGTTCAATGCTGCCCCAGGGCAACGTGTGTAGGAAAAGGGAAGAGGATGGTCAGGCTTAAACAACTCAGGTAAAAATGAACTCCATGGTAATATTTGATAATTAAGAATGTCTCTATCAGCTTGTCTGGCTATTAATGAATTGGGCTGTTCTTTTCACATTTGATTACTGGAGTTTTATGATGCCTGCTCGCCTTTATTGCTCCTGGGAATGGGTTTGTCTGTGGGCTGAGCACCAGGAATGGTGGTGGAGAATGAGCTGGGTTGGAAATGATCTTAAAATTCACCCAGTGCCACCCCTGCCATGCCAGGGACACCTTGCAGTGTCCCAGGTGCTGCCAGCCCTGCCCACTGGGCACTGCCAGGGATCCAGGGGCTGCTCTGGGCACCCGTGCCAGGGTGTTGGGGGATTTAATTCCATTTTGAGAGCCTTGGCACTGCAGAAACACCAGGGATGGATCCATTCCTTAGTCCTGGCTGGACACACGGACCCCTCGTGTCAAAGGGGTGGGAGATGGCCGGGGGTCCCTGGGGTGCTGGGCAGCCCTGCCAGAGCTGGCTCTGGACAGACGGACACCTCATGTTAGGGTGGCAGTTGTTCTCCAGGAGCCACCAGGACATGGAGAGGGCTGCCAGAGCTGGCTCTGGACACATGGACACCTCATGTTAGGGTGGCAGTTGTTCTCCAGGAGCCACCAGGACATCCAGAACTGGCTGTGGACAGACAGACACCTCATGCTGAGGTGGCAGAGGTTCTCCAGGAGCCACCAGGACATCCAGAACTGGCTGTGGACAGACAGACACCTCGTGCTGAGGTGGCAGAGGTTCTCCAGGAGCCACCAGGACATCCAGAACTGGCTGTGGGCGCCCAGACCCCTCATGTTAAGGTGGCAGTGGCTGCCCAGGAGCCACCAGGACATGCCGGGGGACCACACGGACCCCTGGTGCTGGCGCTGGTGGGTGGCAGAGCCGCCGGACCCGGGGCTGGCTGTGTCACACAGGGCTGCCATTGTCATTCCGCTCCAGCCGCCGCCTGCCTGCAGAGGAGAGCGCGTTTTCTCTTTTGTTCGCACTCAATTAGGCTGAGCTTTGAGGAGAAGATGGGAATGCTTAAAAGTCCCTTTTTTTTTGCCTCGTTCAGCCTGCACAAAGGGATGATCTCGGGGGAGAGGCGCTCCTGCACGCGTTTTTAAGGATTCTTTTGACGTTCATTTGATTTTTGCAGCGGGAACCTGCGCTGTCTCTGAGCTCCCCACAAAGGCATGGCCTCGGGCTGTACAGGGGTTTCTAGCCCGGGTCAGGGACCTCATGAATATTTTACAGGTGCTCAAACAGCATCTCAGCCTTTGACAAGGCCGGGGCACTGCCAGCACCCTTCCTGGGAGGGACATGGCTCAAGGCAAGGCAAGGCACACACAGCAAATGCACCAGCCCAAGAGATCAAGGAGCAGGGATGCTGCAATCCACGCTGGGAGGGGGCTCAGAGCATTGCTGGGTGCTGGGCTGGCCTGGCTGCTGCACAGGCAGGAGCAGGAGGATGGATGGATGGATGGATGGATGGATGGATGGATGGATGGATGGATGATGGATGGATGATGGATGGATGGATGGATGGATGGATGGAGGGATGGATGGATGGATGGATGGATGGATGGATGGATGGATGGATGATGGATGGATGGATGGAGGATGGATGGATGGATGGATGGATGGATGGATGGATGGATGGAGGATGGATGAATGGATGGATGATGGATGGATGGATGGATGGATGATGGATGGATGGATGGATGGATGGATGGATGGATGGATGGATGGATGGATGGGGGATGGATGGATGGATGGATGGATGGATGGATGGATGGATGATGGATGGATGATGGATGGATGATGGATGGATGGATGATGGATGATGGATGGATGGATGGATGGATGGATGGATGGATGGATGGATGATGGATGGATGGATTGAGGGATGGATGGATGGAGGGATGGATTGAGGGATGGATGGAGGATGGATGGATGGATGATGGATGGATGGATGGATGGATGGATGGATGGATGGATGGATGGATGGATGATGGATGGATGGATGGATGGATGGATTGAGGGATGGATGGATGGATGGAGGGATGGATTGAGGGATGGATGGATGGAGGATGGATGGATGGATGATGGATGGATGATGGATGGATGGATGGATGGATGGATGGATGGATGGATGGATGGATGGATGGATGATGGATGGATGGATGGATGGATGGATGGATGGATGGATGGATGGATGTTTCCAGAAGGATTGGGAGCCAGCAGTGATGGCCCTGGCCATGCTGAAGGGTGGAATTCACCTCCCCTGCTGGGAATAAGACAGATCAGTGCTCCTGCAAGGCAAATCACCCTCTGGAGATGCTGTAACTCCCTGTATCCCTGTCAGGGCAGGAGCTGCTGGAGCTCCGAGTGTTGGCAGGGTGAGGGTGTAGGAAATGCAGCAATCTGTACTGATGGCAGGCCTCAAACAAACACCTCATTTACACACACACACACTAATGAATTGGCTCCTTTTGAGGGGAGCTGTGCAGTGGGGAGGCTGCACCTCTGGAACAGGGCAGAATCCCCTCCCTCCATCTGCAGAGGAGCTGCTGGTGGGGAGCCAATGCCCCCAGACCAGGAGCTGCAGGATTAGCAGCTTGGCAATGGATATGGCCAGAGTAATAATCTGTGGAGTGATTAATATGGAGATGATTTTTGGATTAATAAGGATGCAGCAGAGCTGTCTGCTCAGGAGAGATGTTTGCACTCTGCAGCTTGAACGCGGTGACCGTTACCTTAATGCTGTGATTAAATCCACATTTAAGGCACCTCATTAAATTAGAGTGTAAGAGTGAATTCTTACAGCCCACAGCAGGAAATGCATTCAGGCCTGGTGGGTGAAGAATGCCAGCAGATCCCTGGAGCACCTCTGGGGGTGTCTGGCAGCTGCCAGCCCCACCTGCACTGCTCCCAGGTGTGTGGCTTCACCTCGGCTTTGAAGCTGCTGTCCCCCAGCAGGGATCCTGACCATGGTGACACTGCCACAGTCACCCCTGTGCAGCTGTGGCACCTTCAGCGAGCTGGGTTCAGCTGCAGGATGACTCTTGAGCAGAAAAATCCACTGCAAAGCAGAGCTGTGGGGCTCCTGCCATGCTCTGAAGTGCACTGAGCTCGCCCACCTCTGCTGAGCCCTGGAAAACGAGGGGCTCTCACTTCAAAAAGGGGTTAAACGTGCAGGTGGATCCCTGACCTGTCTGCAAAGCACTGACCTAGAATGGAAGGAGACTTTCTAGTGCTTTATGGGCTCCCCTGCAGCTCAAAGCTCAGCTCACGTCCCCCTCAATTGCCTTTCGCTGCTCTGGGGATGAAAGCAGCCTTTGGCAGAGGGGATTTGAGAGCTGAGGCACTGCAAATCCTCTCCTTCCAGCACAGACAAATGCTGCTCCAACCCTGTGAGGAGGCCTGGAGGGGCCCCTGGGTGTGTGCCCAGCCCCATGTGCCCTGTGCTGTTTGTAGAACATTCCCTCGCATTTTCCGCTCGCTTTGGCAGGTCACAGCTGCTCTGGGCTCTGGGCTCTGGGCACATCTGCACAGGTTCCACACGGGAGGGCCCCTCAGCTCCTCCTCACCCTGCATTTCAGGGACAAACCCCTCAGCTGGGACAGGGACTGGGGTGTGGGGAACACGGACAGCACACACTGCACCCCACGGCTCAGGCGAGGATTGCTGGGGCTGCCCTGTGGAGGAGGCCTTCAGGAGAGTTTGCCCTTCACTTATTTCAGCTTCAACTCCCCGGCTTTGCGTTTTCCAAGCCCGAGCCGAGGTGCTTGAGGATTAATTGGTGGCGGCTGCTGAGCGAGGCTCATTAAGCAGCAGCCTTGGGGTGCAAGTGGCCGCTCACCGAGGCTGTAATGAGCAGGACCAGAGCTCCAGGACTGGAACTTCTCTCCCCCAGCATCTGTTGCCACAATTACGGCCCCAGAGCCACGGGAGCAGCGCACAAAAGAGCCCTGTGAGGGCAAACAGGGGGCCAGCAGGGGTTTATGGGGGAGCACCGGGCTGCGGTGGGGTCACCGAGGGGGTTTGGGGACATCCCTGCCCGCCCCACAGCCAGCAGGGCAGGGATGCCATCAACCCCGGGCTCGGGGGGCCGGCAGGGGGCTCCCCCCGGGGCTCACGGCAATTAGCACCCTGCAGTGATTAACACAGCAGTTTGTGCGTGCTGTAATTGCGGGGATAATTTATGCACGCGGGTGATGACAGCGGGACGCTCCTGCTGCCGCTCCTGGGTGCCCAGGGCACAGCTCCGTGCCCCGGGGGCAGTGCCTGGGCCGTGCCCCCTGTCATGGCACAGCGGCCCTGTCCCTCCCGCCGGGTGCTGCCGGTGCCAGGAGGAGGCGCAGGGAATGCAGGAGGTGCTCGGGATGTGGAGGTGTTCGGGATGCAGGAGGATGCAGGAGGTTCAGGGGATGCAGGAGGTGCTTGGGATGTGGAGGTGTTCGGGATGCAGGAGGATGCAGGAGGTTCAGGGGATGCAGGAGGTGCTCGGGATGCAGGAGGTGCTCGGGATGTGGAGCTGTTCGGGATGCAGGAGGATACAGGAGGTGCTCGGGATGTGGAGGTGCAGGGGATGCAGGAGATGCTCAGGATGCAGGAGGTGCTCGGGATGTGGAGGTGCAGGAAATGCTCAGGATGTGTGGCTGTTCGGGATGCAGGGGATGCAGGACATGCAGGGGATGCAGGAGATGCTCGGGATGTGGAGCTGTTCGGGATGCAGGAGGATACAGGAGGTGGTCAGGATGCGGAGGTGCAGGGGATGCAGGACATGCAGGGGATGCAGGAGATGCAGGGGATGCAGGAAGTGCTCGGGATACAGGAGGTGCTCAGCCTGCGGAGGTGCAGGGGATGCAGGACATGCAGGGGATGCAGGACACGCAGGGGATGCAGGAGGTGCTCGGGATGCAGGGGATGCTCGGGATGCTCGGGATGCAGGAGGATACAGGAGGTGCTCAGGATGTGGAGGTGCAGGGGATGCAGGACATGCAGGGGATGCAGGACATGCAGAGGATGCAGGACATGCAGGACACCGCAGGAGGTGCTCGGGATGCTCCGGTCCCGCCGCTCCGGCTGCCATCTGGTGGCTTCCCAGCGTTTGTTTTTCCGCTCCTGGAGCAGCTCCCGAGCTCTCTGAGCCGCGGTGGGAGAGCAGCGCTGGCCAGGCTTTGGAGGGATCGCAGGGATTTGCACTGGGTGGGGACTGACGCCGGATTTCTGTCGGGTTTGTATCAGTTTGCTTTGTTCCAGCACTTTCCGATACGGTTTGGCTCAGCTTTCCCCTGTTTATGGCCCAAATGTGCTCCTGACCCCGGGCACACAGACTCTGACATCAGCCCTGTCTCTGCAGCTCAGGAGATGCCAGGGATGAAGCCCAGGACAAGGGTTTGGAATAATGATCTGTGATGTCCTGGCCTCCCAGCCCAGCTGGCAGCTCAGATCCTGATTTGTAACAGAGCAAACAGTAAACAAAACCAATAAAAATAAAACCCCTGATCTATGTGCAGAGGCAGGGGATTGTAAATGGACTGGCTTTAAAATCTGAAAGCTTGGCCTCTGAACATCACCCTGGGGCTGGGACGAGGCTCTGCATCCTCCTGCTTCTGAGTTTTATGGGGTTTTTTGCCTCATTTGGAAAAGAAGGATAAAATTAAGTAAGAACTTATGACCTCAGAGGGATGGTTGTCACCCCAAAACACTTTAGGGGCTGTGGATCAGCCCTTTGAGCTGCCCTGATGCTCTGCAGAGCAGGAGCTGGGCTCTGAGAGCCAGCAGGGGCTGGATTTTGGAGATGTGACCCCGCTCCAGATGGGATGGGAGCCCCCCAGAGCACAGCCATGACCCTGCAAGGACCAGCTGCTGCTGAGGCAGAAAGAAACCTGAGAAAGAAATGGGATAAAAATGCATTTTGGAAACTGCATGGGCTGCTCCGAGTGTGCGCTTCTGGGGTGAGTGGTGGGAGCCTCCCTCTGGAGTCGTAAAGCCCTGGAATTCCCTGCAGGGAACGTTCCCCATCCAAGCAGGAGGATCCTGCTCCCCCCTGGCTCCCTGGTGCTGCTCCCAGAGGCTCAGGAAGGCACATCAGAATAAATGCGACCCTCTTGAAGGCAGCTGAAGCTGCAAAGGTCAGGAGAAATGACTGACGAGGAGAAAAGTACATGCTAATATTTCTCCAAGAGGAGAAAGAATTACATATAATGGGTGTAATATTCAGAGAGAGAGAGCACAGCCTGGTGACTGATGCCAGCATTTTAAAGGCACTTAAGCCTTAAATTTCCCCTTGATAAAAGTTGTGTCACGTCACTCTGACACGGGCTGTGGGGGAAGTGTCACCAAAACAGAGCCCGGGGAGAGGAGTGCCAGGGAAAAGAGCAGGAGCAGAGGGTGCCACGGCTCTTCCTCCCTGCAAGGTGTGCTCAGCACAGCTCCAGCCCCTGCAGGTTTTTCCTGTCCTTTTTCCTGCAAGAAAGAGCCCCCAGATTCCCCTCTCTGCTGCAGCAGCTGGTTTTGATCATCACCAAGAGCCTCACACCCTCAGCTTGGACACGGCCAAGGGTGGGACTTGTAAATCCTGAGCTTTGGTCCAAGCCCGCGGCGTTTGTGTCGGATTGTTGTGAAATGAGGAGCTGGGGCTGTGAGAAATTCGGGGTTTGGGCAGAAATGAGGGGCTGGGGCTGTGAGAAATTGGGGGTTTGGGCAGAGGGTGCAGGGTGAGGATGCAGCACCCTGAGGGAGCACCAGGTACCCAGCCCAGCACCTCAGTTCTGAGCAGGGAGAAGCTGCTGCTCCAAAACCCCTTCTGATTTATTGAGTTGGGCACACAAAAACCCCCACAGGATAGTAATCAAAGTGATAAACTTCATGCTTCTCTATCACAAAAAAAAAAAAAATAATTGTTCTGCCTGAGCATCATTATCCCAACATTTTTCTGCTCCTGTGTCACTTACTGAAAATAAAGGTTCATTTCTCCCATTATAATGAGCTACACTTTCAATAATTCACAGGCAGTTTTTTACTGGGCTTTATTTTTTAATCTTCATCACAAGGTTATGAAATTTGTGCCACTTTCCTGAGTGTTCCTGAAGGATCTGCAGGAGGAGAAGGGAAGTGAAGATTTGCTGCAGTTCATTTAGTGGGGTTTTCCTGTACTCTTTTGGAACTATTATTATTATTGTTGTTGTTGTTATTACTATTTCCAGTACCTTCTACTGAGGGAAGACTTGGAATGAAATCTGAGCCCAAAGATGCCTTCCAGGATGTTATTTTAGAGACAACATTTTCCATTCCTGATTACTTTGATACCTGCAGAAGTCTCTGAAGCAGCGAAATCCTTGCAAAACCATTCCAGGCTAAAAAATTGCACTTTCCCCCCCTCTCTTTGTATTGTTTCTTACCTGGTTTGATGTATACATATATGCTCTGTGTATACAAATTTAATTTTCCATACAGAAAGTTCTGCCTGTCTTCAGGAGCAGGTTGTGGAACTCCTGTGGCATTAACCTGGAAGCATCATGAATTATGGTGCTATTTCTGAACGCTTTCTTCATCTATATGGAATGATTATTTGACAGAACAGCCGTTCAATGTTGTTGGAATAATTATTACGCTTGTTTACTACATCAATTTCGGCTGTTATCATGGATTCTTTGAAATGCTGGATAATTACATAAATAATTAGGAAACAATCTATCAGTGCATTTTAGGGCAAAGCAGAGCTGCTGATCCTTTATACACCCAGGACAAAAACTTGGGGAAAGAGGAGGGAATCCATGGCACCGTGGATAGGTGGTTTTCCATAAATTCCCACTGTTTGTTGGCTCCTCCTCATCCTCCCTGTGCCCTCAGGGCACTGCACATCCCTAAAATCACGGCATGACCTGGTTATTTCCACAACTCAAATGAGTTAAAATGGGTTTTCCTGACCAGAATGGTGCCTTGTGTCTGGCACCAGCCAAGAGTTGGGGATTCCTTGGGATCCCATGGCCACAAAGGCCCTCTGGGCCCTTCCCTCTCCCTCTGCTCTATCTGGCAGGAACACAGCACCTCTATTGATCCTGAATCTCCTGAGGGGTCATTAACACATCATTAATTAGCACAGAGGCGGAGGGGAGGTCTGTCAGCACCTTCACCTGCCGTTCCCAAACTCATCACCTCCTTCTGCACTGGAAAGGGAATTTTTTTCCTCCCTTTTTAAGGAAAAAAACCAGGGATGGGTGCAAAGAGTGGTGTGGGCAATCGGGAGAAGATGGAATTCCTTAATTTGTGAAGGACGGGGGGAAGGATGGACCTGTGTCACCTGTGCCACCTGTGTCACCTGTGTCACCTGTGTCACCTGTGCCACCTGTGTCACCTGTGTCACCTGTGTCACCTGTGCCACCTGTGCCACCTGTGTCACCTGTGCCACCTGTGCCACCTCTGGCAGCCAAGGATGGGCAGCAGAGGCTCTGCTGGGCGCTGGAGCTGCAGCTCTGGCTCCTCAGCCCAGCACTTTGAACATTTCACAAGAATAAACCAGGTTTGAATGAGGCTCCGTGAGCGTCGTGGGGAGGATCCGAGCCCAGCTCTGCCTTCTGATTGAATTTTCCTGCCTTTGTTTAAACTCCTCTGCCGTGAGGGGAGGCAGCAGCACCCCCTGAGCTGTGAGACCCCACAGCCCTGGCCCCCTCCCCGTTTTGGGGGACATCTGGTGCTGTCAGCTGAGCAGCTCCATCACAGCTCCCCTCGCCATCACTGGGAGACGCGGCGGAACAAAAACAAAAGATGTGACAAATTTGTCCTTTTCTCTTTCATAATTAACCAAAATATCTCGTTGTGTAGCAAAGCGTGGCTCCTAATTAACAGACAGGCGAGAGGCTATTTTTAAAATCCAGACCCCCAGTAATTATATTTGCAGCAGAGAATGATATTTCAGTCAAACGCGACAGACAGTGAGCCAAGCTCCCATGCGAGGCAATTAATATTTCACACCTGCCAAGCAAATCAGTGGCAGGGAGGGGAGGGGATGGCATTGATGCTGCACTGGGGGGCCCTGCCTGTTCATGGAACACCAAAAATCCTTCACTTGGCTGTGGGGTGGCCGCTGAAGCAGCACTGGCTGCTGTTGGGACAAAGAGAGTTGGCCAAAACGGCCAGCGGGAAAGAGAATGGGGAGAGGATCCGTGGGAAGGCTGGAAAGGGGAGAAAATAACCAGGAACTGGAATATCAGCCCTGCCTGTCCCAGCACAAAGTTATTTTTCCTCTCCTGGCTCCTGGGGGCTGCAGCACACCGAGGGTTTGGGCTCCTCTCCTGCTCCAGGAGCTCCTCAGGGCTGGAGCTCCTCTCTCCACAGCAGCATCCTCCTCTCCCCTGCTCTGGAAACAAAAGCCTCTCTTTGCTTCCACTGCTTGTGCAGCCCAGGATTAATCTGCCCTCTGCTAATGGATAATCTGTCAGCCCTGGGATGCTCTGGAAGCTGGGAGCAGGTTCAGGGGGCTGTGGTGCCATCTGCTCGATCAGGAGGGTTTGGAAAGCCGACGTTCCATTTGTTCTGTGGGGTTTGACAGTGGATTATTCTCCGGATTCCAAAATAATTAAGGGAATCAAAAAGCAGAAAGAAGGATGACGAGGAGGAGGAGGCAGAGGGAGGGGAGGCAGCTCTCGACCTGTGCTCTGGGCAGGACAGGCTGACAAACCCTGCCTGGGGAAGCTTTGCTGTCCTTTGTTCCCGCGCTTGGCAATAAAATTCCACAAGCAGGGAGGCAGCAGGGTGATCCTGGAGCACAGCACAGCCACAATTATACCTCATTCCCAGATAATTGTAAAGCTGTTGTGTTTAACAAGGAGCTGGTCTGGGGAAGGGGCTCTGTGGGCCAGGGTTCCTCTCAAACACTCTGTGCCCTGGGCACTGCGGCTCTGGAAATTTCCCTTCCAAATCATGGAGGAGTCTGGCCCAGGCAGGAGCCTCTATTGACCTCCTGCCACCCTCCTAATGAGAAAAGATGATGGTTAAACTCCAGGGGGAGGAAAAGCAAACAAACCTCCTTTCCTCCGTAAAAACAAACCCGCAAACCTGTAACAATTAATCTGAAAGCAGCCGGGAGAGGTCCCAGGATGGGCTTTGCATTTCCAAGGCTCTCTCTGAAGCACTCCCGCTAAGTGATGGAGCCCGAGCCTGCCCACATCGATCGCGTGGCCTTTGCCACCCCAGAGCTTTCTGTAAATGATGCAGTGTCACCTCCCATCACCAACCCCTCCCCGGGACAACAGATGGGGCTGGGGGGAGCTGTGTCCCACGGGACTGAAGGGAAAGTCCTTTTAGGTGGAGAAAAACCCATCAGCTCAGAGCATTCCTCATGAGCATTCCCTCAGTCCTCCTCCCTGGCCGAAGCAGCGCTGGTGACTCTGCTGTGGCCACCGAGGTGCCACCCTGAGCGTGATGGAGACACAGGAAAAAGCTCTGCCCTGTGCCTGGAAAGCTCCTCCTGGGCCTGAAACCCTCCCAGCTGCTCTGGGAGCACCCAGAGTCCTTAACTCTGCTCCTGCAGGAAGTTCTGCACCTTGGTCGTTCCTAATGCATTTTCTTATTCTGTCATAAATATATTTTTTTTGCACCACAGGACTGAGGAGAAGAGTTTGAGGCGGTGCCCACAATTTGGGTGCTTTTTCATGGAATCACAGAGTTATAGAATGGCCTGGGTGGGAAAGGACATTGAAATTTATCCCATCCTACCCCTGCCATGGCAGGGACACCTTCCACTGCTCCAAGCCCTGTCCAGCCTGGCCTTGGGCACTGCCAGGGATGGGGCACCCTGTGCCAGGGCCTGCCCACCCTCACAGGCAAGGATTTATTCCCAATATTCCAGATTTATTCCCAATATTCCATCCAAACCCCCTCTCAGTGCTTCCTCTCAGCAGCACTGTGTGAGACACCCCGTGATTTGTGGGGTAAAGCAGCACAGAGATTTTAAATGCTAATTCTGTGGGATGCTCCTATTGGCTGTGCCTGTCCTGTGAGTCCCACTCCTCCTGAGCTGCCCCTCTCTCCCCTTCCCAGGAGGTTCCACTGGATACCATCCTCTTCCATATGCACTTTGATTCCAGTGATCCTGGGAGCTTTTTGTTCTATTATTCACCACGGGTCTGTGTTGTCTGCGCTTATTATGAGCCATCAGAAGGTACCTGGGAGCCCGCAGCCTTCCCAGCCACTGCTATTGTACAAACACATCAATAAATAAGTGGTGTCTGAATTTAGCTGTGAGCTCGTAGCTGCTGGCAGAGCCCTGTCATTTTTTCAGGTCATCTGGCACTGCAGCTAAAATAGTTTTGCTGTTGCATCCTTCTCTTCAGGAGACAAGCAAAGAAGCGGCTCTTAGGTTCCTGTTCCTTTTCTATTTATCCCTCGAAGAACAAGGAGAGGGCTTCAATCCCAGACAAAAGGAGGGTAGGGAGGCAGAGCAGAGGGGCAGAGCAGCAGGAGTCAGTAATGACCCAGGATGCTCCCGTCCCTGCCTCTGAACAAATCCTCCTTTCAAACAGGGAAAGCCTCTTCCCTCTGGGACCTCGTTTCCCAGGTAGGAACCAGCAGCACTTTATTATCAGCAATTGCCAGGGTGGAGACAGGAGCCCTGGGCAGCCCCTTCCCCTTTTCTGCTGCCACTCTGGGGCTCCAGCAGCGCCTGCCACCGAGCTGCTCTTTCCTTTATTATAAATTAATAAAGCCATTCCTCTGTTTCCCGATTACAGTTTTGGTTTCTCTCTCACAAACACCACCAATTTTATCATTTACCAGGAACTAATATTTAAATTAAAATATTTAAGAAATATTAAAATATTAACTATTTTAAATATTAAACAATAATTAAATTGATTTATTTAATTAATATTAAATGTTGAAATATTAAAATATCGAAATATTAAAATATTAAAATATTAAAATTAAGTGTTTAAATTACACCATATATCCTTACATTATCCAAATCATTTGTCATCAATGCACTTTCAATTAACCTTCCCCTGTATTTCCTAGTATCAAAAACAATAACCAAACACCACCAAAACACCACCAAAGTTGGGTATTTTAAAGGCTGTGCTTCCTTTGCATTGAATTACAGCTGGAGAGGGGGGAAACAAAGGCAATGGAACTGAGATTTCTTTATTTTATTTTTTCTCTGATTCCCTGGGCAGAGGGGATGCTCGGCAGGAGCCAGCCAGGCTTCTGGCAAGTGGAAACTTGGGATCAACGAGGAGACCCACATCGGGTGGTTGTGTTCGAAGCACATTTGTAAAGACAACGAATTAAATGCAGAAAAGCAGCCAACAGGAGGCATTTTTTCACCAAAAGGTTGGTCAAGAATTGGAAAAAACAACCTGGGGTGGAGTCCCCATCCCTGGAGGGGTTTAAAAGATGTGTGGATGTGGCACTTGAGGCCATGGCTGGGACTGGCAGGGCTGGGGAATGTTGGGCCCTTTTCCAACCCTTTAATGATTCCACAATCCCATAACTGCACTTAGAATGAGCAGCATTGCAAAGGGCGCTTATTTGGAATTAAATTCTGAATTAAACATCTCATCCATCTCAGATTCTGCTCACTTGGAGCATCCACAGGAGGGACTTGCTGCAGTGCTGGCGATGGATGGAGAGGGCCAGCCATGAATCCAGCTCCTACATGTTCCTATGACATCCAAAAACGGAGAAATAAATTGCAATTAGCAGCTGCAGACCTGGATGGAGGAGCCAATCTTCACCCTGAATTACCAGACTTATGCTTTAATGATTTTTATCAGTGTTTGACGGTGCTGCTGTTTATTATAGTGAAACATTTTGGAGGGAGCAAGCAATGGAAAGCAATCAATGAAATCAGGTTAATGAGAACCTGACACCACTCTGATGGATGGGGACAGGAATGTCCAGCTCTGTCCTCTCCTCTCTGCCCTCTCACCTTCCTGCAGCTCCTCCTTGCTCCTGGGATGTTCAACTCATTTTGGATCATTCAAACTAATGGGGAAATTTCCAGAAAAATTAAAAAAAAAAAAAAACAAACAGATTTTGAGGGTGGCTTGGTACCTCCACACACTGAGAGGAGGTGCCTGAAGCCACACCTGGTGCATCTGATGGCACACAGGGGTTCAGCTGCACCCTGCAGACATAGGAAATTCACTCATTTACTCTTCCCAAGGGATTGTCATAAAATTCCAGGATGGTTTGGGCTGGGAGGAATCTTAAAATTCCTCCAGATGCACTCCTGCCATGGGCAAGGCCCCCTTCCATTCCCTCAGCTTGCTCCAAGCCCGGTCCAGCCTGGCCTTGGACACTTCCGAGGTTGGGACAGCAATTGAAATATTGGGTTTAGAAGTAAAACCCACATATATATGTACATGGATTTTATAGGTATATAATTTTTTTTTTTTTAACTTGAGCAAATTCTTGCCTCTTCATAACTCTCCCTGCTGCATTTAACTGTGCTCTGCTATTTATCTCCGTCTTGCACAGCCACTTGCACAGAGCAGAATCATTTCTCTGAGAGAAACAGCTGAAAAAACCCCTTCAGAATGTCAGACTTCTGCTCTTCAGATCATACATTTTATTCCAAAAAGCCCTTGGAAATCTTAAAAAAAAAAAAAAAAGAAAAAAAAAGAGAAAGATGCATGGCTGCTGCAGGTCTAACACACTGTTAATAAAAGTGGTCTATTAAAACAAATTGCTCACGGTGATCATCCTGCTAAAATCAATATCTTCAAATAATAAAGCAAATACCAAGTGCACACACGGCTGCAGGCAGGCAAACCATCTGCTGGAGAGATTGCTGAGGAGTTTTGTGCCTGAAACTTTTACTCTGAGGCTGCTGCTTCAAATGGAATCAGGGGATGCTCATTTGGTGCCTCCTGTGTGGGCTGGGAAAAATGTGGATTATATGATTGGCTTTTGCAAATATTAAAATGAATATTATATGTGTTATGTTAGAAAGTGATGCTGCATTAATCCTTTTAAATAGTGTGTTTAATATAGTTTTAAGTTCTAATATTAAAATAGAAACTGAGCAGTATAAGATATTTTTCTAAGTAGCTCAAGGAATGGAGAAGGTAATCAAGAAAATCTTCACACAGAGGTAACAGCAACAAGACACCAAAATCTCAAACTAAGAGTTCTTGCCTCCTTATTGGGAAGGCCCAGACTTGGAGGGACCAAAATTGGTTTACAAGATGAGGGGGGGAAAGTTAACAATAACCAAAAATCTCTGGTTTAAAAAGAATGTGTGCATCCTGTATTGCATGGATTAATATGCAGCAGGCTATTGCTTTTAAAGGTTAATCCTTTGTTAACAAGCCACACATCCAAGAGGAAAGCATCTGAACATTCATCATTCTTTACTTTTTTATTGTCCTAACTCTGATTGTCCAAATTCTTATTACTCTAACTTGTATTACTATTTTTATAACCATTTTATTATTATTAAACTTTTAAACAATTTTAAAACAAGCGATTGGCATTTTTCACACGGGCCATTCCCAGCTCTTTAATCCCTGCAAGGGGCAGGAGGCTGTGATGGAAATCAAGGATTTGAGTGATTTTCCATGAAAATCCGCCCCAGAGGAACATTCTCCTGCAGCAACACCAGAGCTGGGGCAGGTCAGGAGGAATTGCCTACAAAACAAGGTGAGAAGGGGCAAACTCTGCAGCCTGCAGGGAGGGGATGCTTTTCCCAGGCACAGGAACAGGGTTTGGGTGGGAAAAAGGGGAATTCTGGCACAGGATGAGCCGGGAGATGCTCACTGCAGTGACCTGGAAACAGTTGGAGCAGCAGAGGCAGGAAACCAGCCAGGCTGCCCCAGCTCCAGGGCTAAATAAAGCCCTTTGTTGTCCTGGCATGGAATCCCTCCTGGATTTGAGACGGGAAGAAGGAGGCCCCTGGAGATGCTATCTCCTCATCAGCATGGCCAAAGCACAGCTCAGAGGGCAAGAAAATCCATCAACAGCTCTGAAACTCACCCAAAAACCCCCTCAGGTTGTGGGGTTGGTGCTGTGGGGGGAATGGCTCCCACTGAAGCCCTGGGGATGCCTGGAGGAGAAGAAAACAAGGATTCAGGGAGAGCTTTTAGCAGCTCCTGGTCTCCCCAGCAGCCTCCTGGGCAGGAGGGCACGGCCAGGGCTCCCCAGGACAACCTGGTGTAGAAAGGGAATTACACCACCATGAAATCCCAGCAGCATAAAACCAAGGGATGACAAGTTTTAAAGGAAATCACAATAAGGGTGATGCTGCTGGGTCAGCTTTGGGGATCTTTGGGTTTTTTTTAGGTGAATCCCACCTGTCCATCCCTCAGGAGCTGAACCCCACCTGTCCATCCCTCAGGAGCTGAATCCCATCAGTCCATCCCTCAGGAACTGAATCCCATCAGTCCATCCCTGAGGAGCTGAATCCCACCTGTCCATCCCTCAGGAGCTGAATCCCACCCGTCCATCCCTCAGGAACTGCCTGCTCAGGGCAGAGTTTGGGTTCTCCTGCACAGAACCAAAGGTTCCAGGAACCAAAGGACCAGGATTTGGTGCTGCACCAAAGCAGATGTGATCCCAACAGCATTTTCCCAGGAAAAACAACCCAAACTTCACTAAATGCCGTTTTATTTGCAGCTCCACGCTCTGCTCTGGCTGTCCATCATTCCCAGAAGCTGGATCTGCTCCTGCAGCATCTCCTCCTCCTCCTCCTGCAGCAGTTTTTGGGGGCTGAGCGTGCTGGGTGTGAGAGAGGAGAGTAATTTCCAGAAGGAGCTGCTGTCTGGGAATGGGGCAGCCTGCTGAGGGTTGGGATGCAGAGTTTGTGTCCTTTGGGGTTTCCCCATGGTGTGGTTTGCTCCATGTGCCTCCGAAGTGCTGTGGAGAGTTTTTGCCCACTCCATTTGAAGTGGGAAAGTCATCGAAATGCTTTGGAAGCCGTGAGTGGCACTGGGGAGGTGGGTGCAAGGTGGATTTATTTGATGTGTTTGTGCCCAGGAGCAGCCCCCAAACCCTGCACATCCTCTGGGCCAGCAGTGCTGCTGCCTTGGGGGGGATGGTGGGGATGGGATTATTTCATCTGTCCGAAATAGCAGCTTTTAAGAGGTGAGGAAATGACTGCACCAAAACCATTGTGTGCCATCTGCCTGCTAAAATACTTATAGAAAACATGTTTCCTGGCATATAGCTTCCCAGCCATATGTCTATTGCATCATTCACAATTAAATTCAATCACCCCTAAACGCTTGGACGGAATCCCAGCCCGTGTGAGCGAGCCTTCATCGCTGTGCTGCACAAAATTTGGACACTCGATCCCCCAAATGTGGGGCTGGAATTGGCTCAGGCGTTGCTAACCTGATACAGCTGATGCTGAGTGCTGGGAGATAATTCAAGGGCATGTTCCTTATTGTGGTCTTGCAATTTCTGGCCATAAAAATGTGTTGGGGCTCCGAGAGAAAGGAAATAATTGTGCAGGATTTGCCCTCAACACGCTCGAGTCATGGATCCATGAGAAAAGGTGTCTCCTGCTCATGGTATCAACAAAATAACCAAAGGAACAGCTGGATATCTGGGATATTTAGGATACACTCTGAGCTGTGTGCACAGAAACACCCAACAACAAAGCCTGGCCTGCTCTGTGTTAGGCTGGGTCAGATTTTTGTCAGCTGAGGGGGAAGGAGGGTCCCAGTGCCACCAGCACAGCAATTCCTGTGCCACAGGAATGACCAGGAGGGATGGAAGCACCCCTAGATGTGCCCACAGCAATCCTCTGAGGACATCTGGTTAAAGAATAATCTTAATAAGTCACTTATTTTGTGGGTTTGTGGCTCTTGCTTGGAGGAAATGTTGGATTTCCCTGCGCTCAGCTGAGCCACTCTCCCGGAAGGAGCTCTGTGGGATGGTCTGTGCATTAATAGGAGTGAAATCCCACATCTCTGACACAGGGAACCATTCCAGCCCAAAGCTGGTTCCACTGGAAGCCAAACCCAGGAGCTTCCCCTGCGCGGTGTCTGCCAGACCCGGCCATGGCCTATTTTTAGTCCAGCTCTCTATTTCTGGGCTGCTTTTGAGAGGTGAAACAGACCCAGCAGCCAAACCTGGATCATCCTGTTGGTTTCTTTATCCAGGAGCAGCCTGGATAAAGTGGAAAGTGTCCCTGTCCCCAGCAGGGTGCAGTGGAATGGTCCCTTTTATGTCTTTTATGTCCTTTCCAACCCAAGCTCCTCTGTGGATCCATCACTCTGATTTTCAGTCATGTTATTCAACCGAAATTCTCACTTCCATAGACAAAAACATATCTGTTATTTAAATAAGACTCTTGTCTCACTCTGCCTTTCACATCTCATCTCTGAATTCATTTTCTGGGCTGACATGCAATGTAAAACCTGGTTACACACTGAGTCAGGCGCTTCCCAATGTGTGCGTGTGTGTTTGAGGGAGGAAAAAGGGGAAAAAAGGGAAAATTCTTGGTGGGAGCTGCTGGAGTCAGCAGGGCTGTGCCCACACTCAGCTTTTAGACCACATTTTACCTGGATATTTTGGCCTTTCCTAGAGCTGTGTGTCCCTGTCAGTCAGTAATGGATTACTGAACGTAACAGAAATCTTTATATAGATTTTGGAGCCCTTTGCTGAGCCACAGATGTTTCCTTCCAAGAAACATTTTCCTGCCACAGAACCAGAGAAGGCTTTGAGTTGGAAGGGACATTTAAACATCATCACATCCAGCTCCTGTACTGTTCTAAAAGCAAAAGCTACTGGAATTTTGTCCTACAATAAACATGGAAATACCATTTGGGGATTTCTTTGTAGGTAACACCATCCTGTTCTTTTTTTTGTGTATGTTTTTTAATCCTTTTCTGGCTGTAGCCAAATGATGGCCATTCCTGCTCATGCCAGGGGTTTGCAATGAGTTTTTGGGTCCCTTAAAACCCAGAGCAGTTTCTGTGATTCTGTGACTGTAGAAGTGTTCAGGAGCATCCAGGAAAAGAAAAAAACATTGAGTAAGAGCTTCCTCATCCTTCTTTCCACAGCTTTCTTTCCTGTCCACCTCATTTTTCAATTTCCTGTTCCCAATGACTCCTTTAGTCACCTCATCATCCAGCTATAAAAGAAAAGATGGAATTAATACTGAACTGGAGCTGAGTTTCCCAAGTGTTCATCTCTCATTTTTTGTTAAACCCAAAGGCCATAATTTGACTCCCAGGCTGGTTTGGGTTGGAAGGGTGATTCAGGACCCTCTCACTCCACCTTCCCCTGTCCCAGGCTGCTCCAAATCTCACCCAGCCTGGCCTGGAGCATTCCAGGGATGGACACCCCTGTGAGGACACAGAGCATCCCTCCCTCATCCTGCCCTTCCTGAGCTGCTCCCGCGTGTGCCTGCAGGGCAGAACCAGAGCCAGGTTTGCCCCCTGGGAAATAAAACCGCAGCCAGGGCTCCCACAAAGCATCCCCAACGAGCCCAGGGAGGCTCCTGCTCTCCCATCCTGCTCCTGCTCCAGGTTCTGTGCCAAAGCTCTTGCCTGCAGGCTTTTCCCTGCCCCAGACCCTCTCTAACCCATCTGGTTTGTGCTCCCTGTTTGACTGGAGTCAATTTAGTGGAGCTAATGGAGTCACTTCTGCTCAGGTCAGCGGTGATTTCACATCCTTGAGTTCCCTGCTTAATTTGCTGAGAAATCTCTGATTCTGAAGCCCATTTTCAGCGCTCCCCTGTTTCCCACAGTGCCAGGACCAGGCTTGGGGCTCTCTGGGCTGGATCTGGGTTTCCCCACATCCCTGCTCTCCTCGGGCTGTGTTTGCTTTGCTCTGAAGGAGCTCAGCTGCAGGCTGGGCTGCAGTCCCTGCATCCAGCTGCACCAGGCTGTGTCCCTGCCCTCCTTGGACAGGAAAGCAGCAGCTCTCAGGAAAGAGTTAATCCCAGGCAGCCTTTGGGATCCTTTGCTGGGGAGAGGGCTGATCTTTTGTTTGTTTTGAAGCTGCTGGCAGGAAAGCAGGGAGGAGAAAATTACCTAAGTGATAGTGAGGTTGCCACGAACTATATAAAAACTGGGAAATCAAAGCCCAGAAACTCCACCTCGCCGTCCTGAAGCACAAGCACAACCCCTGAAGAGAAACCCACCCCAGCAGCTTTGAGTGATCTCAAAGGCTTGAACTCCAACCAAGCTGCATGAGCTCAGAGCTGCTGCGGGACTGAGCAGCCCAGGAGCTGCCCCGGAGCAGGGAAAGGCTTTGGGAATTCCCACAGCCATGAAGTGGGGGCAGCTCCTCTGCATCCTCTGCCTGCTGGAGCTGGCTGGTGAGTACTGATGTCCCCAAGCCTGGGTGGCAGCAGGGACGGGGCGTGGGGCAGCTCCTGGGAGCAGCAAATGGGGGGAAGATGCTTCTCCAGGAGTTCGGGGTCCAGGGCCACCCCAAAACCTCAGGAAGGGACAGGAATGGGGCTGGAGCTGCCCACAAACTCCCGGGCAGCTCCAGGAGTGGTCCCTGCGCACAGGCAGAGTGCAGCCACAGTTCAAGCTGTCTCTCAGCCTGCTCTGGTGTAAATGAGCCACGCTGCTGTTTTGTGGTTGGAACTAAACATTTGCTGAAAATCAAATGAGTCTCCATAAATATTAAAATCTCCTATTGCAGCTCTTCAAATATTCATCATGCGAAGCGATGAATAACAGCGCCGAGATTTTCTCTAGGTGCTGCTTTTTAAAGGGTTGTGTTTTAGGGAAATATTATCATTTTTGTCCCAAACCCAACAGCCATGAGGTAATAAAAAAGGACTAAAAAAGTGAAGCAGCACTCTGTGTGTTGCCTGGTGTGCTGGGACAGGAGCCAGCAGCCTGCGGGTGTCTCCTCAAATGTGATTTTTTCTTACTCACACGAATGGGAGCGAGGAGATCTATTGCAGGAATTCACTGGGTTTTGTTCTCCTGTTTCACAGAGCTCCTTTCATGTTCCCCTGGCTGCCCAGGTAAATTGCTCACCTGAGCCGCTGGCTGACCCTCCAGTCTGTGTCAATTTGAAAGGAATTGAAAAAGAATCCCAGTTCTATGTGAGAAAAATGACATTCAGGGCTGTGTGGTTGGGCTGAACCGAGCGAGGGTGTGAGACAAAGGTGTGAGGCAAAGCTTGAGCTTCAAACCTCCAGTTCCAAACCTTGAGTACAAAACAAAAGTGATGGAAAAGTGATAAAAAGCTCGGATTTTGGAAGGACAAAGCTCGTGGGCGGCAGGGGCTTTAACGCTTTGTGCAAAATGTGCCCGCACAGCCCCTGCCCGTCGCTCCTGCAGGATTTTCCTGCCTGCAAGGTGGAGGAGGTTGGCTCCTCCTCGGTGTAGCTGCTGGGAAAAACCATCCCTGGGGCTCTGCTGGTTCCTCAGCTCCGTGGGGAGGCCCAGAGGCTCCATCCAAGGCTGTGCAGCTGCCCTGGAAATCCCAGCTCCGGCTTTGGGCTGGAGCCGCTCCTGGCAGCGCTGCTGAGGGTGGGAGCGGCTCCCAGGGCTCCTCCAGCTAAAGGCACGAGTTTTATAGGAAAAACCCACCCTGGGACAGGGGCAGGAGCCCTGCAGGTGCAGTGTGGGGTTGTGCTGTGGGGAGGATGGGGTTTGGGTTCTGGGATCCAACCCCACGGGAGAAAATCCCCCGGGAAAGCCCAAATCCCTGGAACTGCTCCTTCTGCCTGGTCCTTTGGGGTTCCTCCCGGGTTCCAAGGAAGGGATTGCAGCCACCCCTGCTCTGCAGAGTGGGCTGCAGTTCCCAGACCTTCCCAAGCCCCTGGGAGGATGCTGTGAGCAGCTTGTGTTGGATGGGGATGGATAAAGCACGTGGAGAGCTGTCCTGTGCTTGTCTCAGAGTGAGCATGGAACAGGGAGCCTGGGTTGTATTTGTACCTAATAAAAACACTTTATTCTTTCACTTAACCTTTCATCTTTCTTCTTTAAATGTTTTTCATTCCTCTCTGCCAATCCTGATTTTTAGAACAAACCTCTTTTCTTGCCATTTTCACACGTCCTTTCTTTCCTCCACTCCTTCTGCAACGCTTATGAAAGTTCTGAACATCAGGAAAGGAAAAAGAGACTTTAAAGCTTCCAGCTGCTCGAGTTTAACATCCTTCAGAGGCTGCTGCTCCAGCCAGGAGAAATCCCAACCCCGGGAAGGTGCTGGGCTGCCCGAGAGGCCCCAGCCCCAAGGAAAGGCTGGGAGCAGCAGCTGGGCTTTGGTGGGGCAGCTCGGGGGGCTCCCCCGGCCCCCCGGCCCCGGCCCCACACCCACATCCTGTCTGGGCCAAGGAAAAGGGGGAGGGCAGGGATTTTTATCAGATATTTCCAGAGGGAAGAGGGCTCCACCCGCTTGAATTCCTGCCACATGGCTGAGAGCTGCAAAGGCAGCGTGAGTAATGCCGGCTGGAGCGCCTGGAGGGGCTGGGGGGGAGCCGGGGCTGGCTCCGGCCCCAGGGCTCTGCATCCCTGCCCAGAGCTCCTCTCCTGCATCCCACAGCTCCATTTACCCTCCTCTCCTGCATCCCACAGCTCCAGAGCTCCCCTCCTGTATCTCCCAGCCCAGAGCTCCTCTCCTGCATCCCACAGCTCCATTTACCCTCCTCTCCTGCATCCCACAGCTCCAGAGCTCCCCACCTGCATCCTCAGGGCTCCAGAGCTCCCCTCGCTTATCTCCCAGCCCAGAGCTCCCCTCCTGCCTCCCATGGTCCCTTTACCCTCCTGTTCTTCATCCCACGGTTCCTCACCCTCCTCTGCAGCCCTGGACCAGCAGTGCCCTTGTGCCAGCTCAGGGCATCCCATCCCAGAGCTGGGAACAACCTCTGTTTATTCCACTGAACCCTGTTAAAGGCAGAGCTGGGAACAACCTCTGTTTATTCCACTGAACTCTGTTAAAGGCAGAGCTGGGGAACAACCTCTGTTTATTCCACTGAACTCTGTTAAAGGCAGAGCTGGGGAGCTCCCCTGGCCCAGGGCTCTGTGTGTGCCCAAGGAGCCCAAGGAGCCCAAGGCAGAGCAGGGGCTTTGCCAGAGGTGAACCAGGAGATCTGAGGCAGGATCAGCTCAGGGGGTGCAGGTCCTGCCCAGAGATTCCCAGTGGGATTCAGCTCCCTCTGTGCTGTTTGCTGTGGGTCGGGATTGGGATCCAGTGATGGAAACTTCCCTCCTCTTTCCTGAACCTTTGCCACTGTAGAGATTTTTTGTGGCCCTGGCTGAGTGCTCAGGGATGAGTCTTGGAGCAAGTTTAACATTTGTATTGTTGCCTTTTCTTTATTCAATCGAAGATCCTTCCTGAGCCCCATTATTAAAATATCTTTAAAAAATCATTTACTTTTTAAACCCTGGGTGGGTGAACACAATGGGTGCTGGGAAGTGCAATTTTCTTTCCCATCTCTGCATGGTTTTGCTCCTGCACGTGCTTGCATTGCCAGGTGAAGATTTCTCCCAGGTTAATAAATAGCTTGGCTTAAACTCTAAACCCTCAATCCTAACAAACTGACAAAGTTTAATAAAGCCATTAAAAATGCATGGTGCAATAAATAACCCTCTTTAGCTGAGCACCACGTGGATTATCCGGCCCACATCTGGATCATTATTTATCTCACGAGCCCAAAGATTTCATAAAAACCCCTGACCCATGTTTTGTGGAAAAGCTCCTGCAGATGCTCCAAGAAAGGCAAGAAAAAGAAATCCAAAGTGACAGCTCCTCTCCCAAACCACACTGAGCAGCAGCCAGGCCTCCAGTCCAATATTCAGTGCTGAAAAGGCTTTGGTGAGGAGTACCTGGGGTGCTCTGCAAACATCTGGAGGGGTCAGAGGTGTTTGGGTGGCTCTGGTACTCGGGGAGGTCACGGCAGGGCTGCGTTGTTCTGGGGATGTGGGAATTGAGCTGAGCCTAACAGAGCTGTGCCTAAAGCCTGGCTCTGCCCAAAGCCTGGCCCTGCCCAAAGCCTGGCCCTGCCCAAAGCCTGGCCCTGCCCAAAGCCTGGCTCTGCCCAAAGCCTGGCTCTGCCTAAAGCCTGGCCCTGCCCAAAGCCTGGCCCTTCCTAAAGCCTGGCCCTGCCCAAAGCCTGGCCCTGCCTAAAGCCTGGCCCTTCCTAAAGCCTGGCCCTGCCTAAAGCCTGGCTCTGCCTAAAGCCTGGCTCTGCCCAAAGCCTGGCCCTGCCTCTGGGCTGCTCCTTGCTCTGGGCACCAGTCCTGCCTCCTGCTTTTCATTTGCTAAAAGTCAGCAGGAAAACTCAGTGACTTAACCAGCTGGAACTGAGCTGCCTTGGAGAAGGAGGAACTTCTCCCCCTGAGCTGAAAGCTGTGCCAGAACCCAAACTGCAGCTCCAGACACCTGCACTGAGCCTCAGCAGGGCCCCCAGAGCAGCTGCAGCCCAGGAGGGGTGGGAGGGATGCAATGGGATGGGATGGGATGGGATGGGATGGGATGGGATGGGATGGGATGGGATGGGATGGGATGGGATGGGATTGATAGAATGGATAGGATAGGATGGATCAGGATGGATAGGATGGAATGGACAGGATGGATAGGATGGGATGGATAAGATGGATAGAATGGGTCAGGATGGATAGGACAGGATGGATAGGATGGATCAGGATAGGATAGGATAGGATAGGATAGGATAGGATAGGATAGGATAGGATAGGATAGGATAGGATAGGATAGGTCAGGATAGGATAGGATAGGATGGATAGGATGGATCAGGATAGGATAGGATAGGATAGGATAGGATAGGATAGGATAGGATAGGATAGGTCAGGATAGGATAGGACAGGATGGATAGGATGGATCAGGATAGGATAGGATGGATAGGATGGGCAGCACCAGTGTGGGCAGCCCCACAGGACCAGTCTGAGCCCCCCATTTCCCCTCTGGCCCAGCCTCCCCCAGCAGGACCAGCAGAGCAGCTCTGCCCCTGCCACCCACAGCCAAAACCAACCCTGGTGCCTCAGGCTTTGCTCCTCCCAAGCCCATCCAGGCTCTGTGCAGCTGACCCAGCCAAGAGCAGCCCCTGCCAGGCCCATGCCCAGCTCCCAGTGCCCAGGGATGTTCCCTGGCAGCAGATCCTGCCCAGGACCTGCCAGAGCTGCTCCATCTCTCAGGGTGGTTTGGGAGGATGAAGTAACTTTTCTTGGAGCTGGGGCTCCCCTGGGCACAGCTACAAATGAAACAACACATTCTGTATGATTTTCTCTTTAGTGCCTGGATGAGAATCTCAAACAGCAAGAGCCCTGGGGTAGAGACTGGAGCTGTTTGCTGAAAGTGGGAATAGATCCTAGGGAGAGAAGCTGAGGAATGGGGAGAAATGCATTTTCATTGACTCACACAGCTCATTTCAGAAGGAAAAGCTGGAAGTGTCATCTCTGTAAGGCAGCAGGAAGCAATATATAAACTTTAGGTTAGAACAGCAAGCCGCTCTCCAAACATTCTGCTTTACCTCCAAAGATGTTTCTGCTCATGAGTCAGGGCTGATCCCAAGCCAGTGGGAATGTTTCTATTTACTTTGAGACTGTGCCTGCAACTGTAAATCCAACTTATCTATCCTGAGGCACACCAGTGATCTCTTCCAAGGCTTGATTCTTCCCTCCCAGGATTATAAACCCAAACTGCTCTGAAATCCAGAGCTTTGTGCATCCACCAGCGAGCTGGGGCTGGGCTGGGGTGAGGGTGGAGCTTCTCCTCCTCCTCCTCTGAGAGCCCTGGAGCCCCTCTAGGGCTGCACCAGGCTCTGCTGCTCCCCGGGATGAAAAGTTTCCCCCCTGAGCCTCTCCCAGATGTGCCCCAAGGGTTTTTTTTCTTGGGGCAAGAAAAGGCGAATTTGGGAGAGCAGCTGAACCTTTCCTGCTCCCCCCCAGGGGCTCAGCAGCCCCTGAGAGCTTCTCTTCCCCCAGGCTGCACTGCTGGGAGCACCACGGCCACCCCCAGCCCCACAGGAGGGGACAGCAGCAGCGGGACAGCGGGGGACAGCGCCGCCACCGCTGCCAGCACGGCCACAGGGGACACCAGCAGCACCCAGCCAACCTCTGGTAACCTCTGCCTTTGTTCCCCTGTCATTCCCGGCAGCCTCTGTGGCCATAATCAGATTTATTGAGTGCCCCTGCTCGTTAAGGCGTGGTCTGTGCCCTCGGCAAAGGAGGCTGAGCGTGGTCACAAGGTTCAATTCCATCCAGAAATCCCTCCTGGGGACACCCCCCCAGGCAGCTGAGCCCCATCCTGGTCAGAGCAAAGGGCTCAGGGACGTTGATCTCTCCACACACACTGGGAGAGCCACCTGTAGGAGTCCCTTGGGGAGGAGAGGACAAGGGGGAATGGCTCTAAGCGGGAGGAGGGAGCTTTAAATCAGATTTTGGGCAGGAATTGTTCCCTGTGAGGGTGGGGGCCCTGGCACAGGTGCCCAGAGCAGCTGAGGCTGCCCCTGGATCCCTGGCAGTGCCCAAGGCCAGGCTGGATGGGGCTGGGAGCACCTGGGACAGTGGGAGGGGTCCCTGCCATGGCAGGGGGGACACTGGGTGGGCTTTGGGGTCCCCTCAACCCAAACCAGTCTGGGGTGCCAAGATGGGAGGCCCAGCTCAGGCTCTGGAGGGCTCAGGAGGGATGGGAGGATGCAGGGAGCCTTTCCCTGGTGCCGTTTGGGATCAGAGGCTCCTCTGGAAGCCTCGGGGCCGGGGAGGAGCTGGGGGTGATGCTGGGGGGTGGCTGGTGTCACCCAGAAATGAGCCCACTGTCCCTCCCCCAGCTGTGGGTGTGTGTAATGAGGCAGAATTAGCAGAACCAGGGCTAATGAGCTTTTCCTAGCAAGCCAAAGGCTCCTGGTGCTGCTGCTGGCTCTGACAGATCAATGTTGTGTCACACACCGAGCTCACAGGGCTCCTCCTGAGCCCTTCTCTCTGCATTTCCTCCAAGCTGCAGCCACGGCCAGCTCCGGCGCCACCGGGACATCCCCAGAGCTCCTTGGGCAGCTGAACACGAGCCCCCAGCCCAGCCCGGCCCCCACATCCCCGCCAGGCTCCTCCCCGGGGCCCCGGGGCAGCGCGGGGGTCCCCACGAGCCGGAGCGCCCCGACCCAGCCCGGGGACAGCGCACAAGGCCCGGGCAGCCCCAGCCCTGCGGCCTCCTCGGCGCCTCCCGCCGGCCCCGCCGCCACCAGCGCGCTGCCCACGGCCGGGGCCGCCGCCCAGGTGAGGCCGGGGCTGCGGGGAGGCCGGGCTGGGGGCTGGCACCGCAGCGCTCTGACCCCCTGTGCTCTCCTTCCAGCCTGGCATCAGCTGCCGCAGCGCCGGGGACCAGGGGGACCCCGCCGGGGCCGTCTGCCTGCGGCTCAACGAGTCCGGCACCTGCGTGAGTGTCCCTGGGGTCACCCACAGCCCCCCACTGGGGGCTCTTTGGGGTGGGGGCTCCAGAAATCACCCTGGGCTGGGGCAGGAGCGGCTGCTCTCAGCCCCAAAGGGCTCCAGGGGAAACGCGGCCTCGCAGCTGCACAAATTCTCCCTTTTCCTTTGCGCTCTGGGGTCAGCTCGGCTTCTAAAGCATCTCCCACCGTGGCCAACAGGAAGCTGCCTTTGTTCTTCTTCTTCCTCTTCCCTGTTGGAAACAAAAGTGCCTTTTTTTGTCTTGCCAAGTGCCCTAGGAAAGAAAACAGGGCATTGCAAGGAGCTGCTCAGTGTCCCCAGCAGCTCCCAAGGGAACCCCAGGCTCTCTGTGACCGTCCTTGGCCTTGAGCACCAAAAATGGGGAATTTGTAACAGCACAGGGGGGTCTGATGGGCTGGGGGGGAAAAGACCTCTCCCACTGGATATTCGCTGGTGCAAAGAAATTAACGTCAATATGATTGGCAAAAGTTTTACAGAAATTGAATAAGGCACATATACACATCTACTCATGCACGTAGTCAAGCTTACAAAGATCTTCATGTATTTTTTCTAATCTGTTCCCGTGCTGACAGCCCTGTCTTCTTCCTTGCTATGGATACACTGGAAAATCACCAATTGCTATTTCTTTTATTAAGTCAGCTTTGCTGCAGGCCAGCTGCCCAGCCCCTCCAATGCAGGGCTGTCCCTCAGCAGAGCCCTCCCCAGCCCCAGGTGGGAGCAGGCAGCTCCTGGTGATTTATTAAAAATAAATATTGATCTAGTACCGATATCCAATTGGTCTAGTACCGATATCCAACGGTGATGGACAAAAACTCTCTGACAGTTTAAAGTTAGAAAGTGGATGTTTATTGTGGGATAGCTCCCAAATACACAGCACAATTTACAGGTGATTACAGAGTCCTTTTATTGAATTGTATTGAATACCCAAAATGCAAATACATTGTGATGACTTTGGTACATCCCAGTCCCAATATGGATATTGATCTGGTACCAGTATCCAAAAACTCTCAAACAGTTTGAAGTTAGAAAGTGGATGTTTATTGTGGGATAGCTCCCAGATACACACAGTGATTTACAGGTGATTACAGAGCCCTTTTATCTCTACAAGTATGGAATACCCAAAATACAAATCCATATTCATAACTCTGGTACATCCCATTCCCCGCCCCATATGGTAATTAGCTCAAAAGCCATTGAGCATGTACAGTTAGTCCCTTGAAATGGGTCGGTGGTCCCTTTCATGGGGAGGGGTCCCAAAAGGAGGAAGTAAATGAAGTCTTCCTCATTCTGACCTTTCTATCTTTTCAATGCAAATCTGACAAATGAACCCTTGGTAGAACTCCCATTCCCCATCTTCAACTGGTTTCAGAACAGAGGAGCCCTGCAATTGTCTTATGTTCCTAAAAGCCATTTATCAGTTTCTATATTCTTCATGATAAACCCAGCTAACCAAACATTGCCTTGACAAGCAATCAATTATTAGTTAACTACTAACTCTTAACTTCATCAAGGCCTACCCATTTATTTTAATTAACTCAAATCAAGCTTATCTCTAACTAAAATCTTAGCTCCTTTAAAATCTCTAAATCCCTTAAAGTTCCCGTCTCACTGGCAGGACCTGGGAGCCAGAGGAGAGCAGTCCTGGCAGGACCTGTGTCCCTCTCTCCCCCTGGCCTTTCCCGAGGCAAATGAGCAATCAGCTGGCACCGGGAGCTGCTAATTGCAAAGGGAAACTCTGACACTCCGATGAGTTCTTTCCACAGCACAGAAAGGAAAATACACACTTGGGTCTCTTGTTCCATCTTGGCCTTCCTCCTCCCCGAGCCAAGCTCTATAGAAACAGCTGAAAATGATTTGTTTGTTGTTCTCCCGTGGAGGAGTTGCTGGATTTCCACTTTCAGAGGATGGAGGGACCTGGGGATGGTCCTGGGGCAGCTCTGGGAGAGGAGGAGGGCACAGAGCAGGACAGGACAGGGTGGGATCCAGCCCAGGGCAGGGCTCAGTGGAGCTGTCTCTGTCTCTGGGGTGGGCACAGAGGGGCTGAGCAGGGCTTGGCAAAGCTGGGCTCTGTCTGTGAGCTTGGCCGCGTCTGAAAATATCCCCAAGGAGAAATCTCATCCTGTCTGATCCAGAAACCAGCCCACAAAGGCTGCAGCTCCTCACTCCTCTTCCTCTTCCCCTCCCAGAGTCAGTGCAGCTCTAAAATGTGAGAAATGTGGTTTTTTACCTTGCCTTTGATCAGCAACCTAGCAAAAACATTGAAGACATTTCCTAAACAGGAAGGCTCAATGCTTCTTTGTTATTTCCCTCCTTTCCCAGCCCCTGCCTGGGACTCTGAAACAATAGAGCTCTTCAGTTGTTCCAGCCCAAAAACTGGGGAGTCTTGCCATGCGATTCAGAGCCTAAATTTAGCTTTGTTTAAATGCCATTTTCAGGGGTTGCTAGTAATACCTCCATTTAATTTATTCTCATTAAGTTAAGACATGAGAAATGAGCACCTCCAGCCCCAAGGTGTTGGGGCTCTGGGCAGTGCTGGGGTGGGAGGGGAGGGTTTGGCACCCAGAGCAGCTTTGCAGGGCACCAAAATTCAAATGGGAAAGCACAACACCTCCACCAGCGTGGCCGAGGCACAGAATTGCTCAGTTTGCTTGGATTAATGGCTGCTCTTTCTGAAAATTTGTCAGGAACGCTTTTTGGAGAGGAAGGGCTTGGATTTATGGCAAGCACTGTGTGAAAATAGAACCCACAGCGCGGAGTCCCCCTGCAAGATCCAACTCGCTCCATCCAGCCTGGACAGAGACTGTTTGCTCCTCATCCTCGAAGGAGAGAAAGGTCAGTGAGGGCATTCCCTGCCTGGGATCCCCAGATCGTGGTGTGGGCGCTGGGACAGGGCTGGGAGGGGAGGAGAAACCTCCCTGCAATTCTGCTCCTTCTGCTGGGGTCCTGCTGCACCCCTGGAGCTGTGGAACTGCCCCCAGGAGCATCCCCTGTGCCCAGCCAGGCTCCTTGGTGTGCCCTGAGCTGCAGAGTGCAGGATTCGTGTCTGGAGTGTGTGCGGAAGGTGTGTGATGAACATTCAGTGTGTGTAACGTGTGGGATGAACATTTAATGTGTGTAACGTGTGTGATGATCATATTTAATGTGTGTAATGTGTGTGATGAACATATTTAATGTGTGTAATGTGTGTGATGAACATATTTAATGTGTGTAATGTGTGTGATGAACATATCTAATGTGTGTAATGTGTGTGATGAACATATTTAATGTGTGTAATGTGTGGGATGAACATTCAATGTGTGTAATGTGTGGGATGAACATGTTTAATGCGTGTAACGTGTGTGATGATCATATCTAATGTGTGTAACGTGTGTGATGATCATATCTAATATGTGTAATGTGTGGGATGAACATTTAATGTGTGTAATGTGTGTGATGAACATATTTAATGTGTGTAAGGTATCTGATTAACATTTAATGCATGTAACATGTGTGATGAACATGTTTAATGTGTGTAACATGTGTGATGAACGTATTTAATGTGTGTAATGTGTGTGATGATCGTATCTAATGTGTGTAAGGTATGTGATTAACATTTAATGTGTGTAACGTGTGATTAACATATTTAATGTTAATGTAATGTGTGTGATGAGCATATTTAATGTGTGTAAGGTGTGTGATTAATATTTAATGTGTTTAACATGTGTGATGAGCATATTTAATGTGTGTAACATGTGTGGTGAACATTGAATGTGTGTAACATGTGGGATGTGCTCTCCTGTTTTAAATCTCACAGATCCTGACAAACTTCTGAACACGCTCCCAAAGTCCCACTGGGAAAAGGTAAATCCCTGAAGCAAATTTGGCTGCAAAAAGTGCCTGGCCAGGTGGATGAGAGCTGTAGCTGGTCAGCTGAGGCTGGGGACATGCTGAGACTCCCTGCAGGCATCCAAGGCCAGGCTGGACAGGGCTGGAGCCCCTGGGGCAGTGCAAGGTGTCCCTGCCCATGGCAGAGGTGGCACTGGATGATTTTTAAGGTCCAAACCAGCCTGGGATTGATTCTGTGTTTAGAGCCAACCACCAGGGATGCAGCACAAGAGAACCAGCAGAAGCCGTGCCATGGCTCTGTGAATGCTGAAGTGTTCCCCAGCAGAGGTCAGACCCAGCAGTAACTCTCAGGATGCAATTGGCACTCAGCTTCCCCAAAGCCCAGGCTGGCATTCATGAATTCCTCCTCCAGCCCTCCCCTGAGGCTGCCACTGGCTGGGGCTGAGCCCCAGGTGTGTCCCAGGGTATGAACAGCAGAGCTGAGAGATCTCAGCCAGGTGCTCCAGACCCTGGGTGTGCTCCAGAGGCCAAAATTCCCAGTGCCACAGGAGACCCAGGCTGGGAAGGAGCCTGTGAGGGCAGCCAGGGCTGGGGCAGCAGAGCTGCAGTGCTCAGAGCTATCTCAGCCAGGTGCTCCAGACCCCGGGTGTGCTCCAGAGGCCAAAATTCCGTGTGCCACAGGAGACCCAGGCTGGGAAGGAGCCTTTGAGGGCTGGGGCAGGGCTGGGGCTGCAGAGCTGCAGTGCTCAGAGCTATCTCAGCCAGGTGCTCCAAACCCCGGGTGTGCTCCAGAGGCCAAAATCCCCAGTGCCACAGGAGACCCAGGCTGGGAAGGAGCCTGTGAGGGCTGGGGCAGGGGCAGCAGAGCTACAGTGCTCAGAGAGATCTCAGCCAGGTGCTCCAGACCCCGGGTGTGCTCCAGAGGCCAAAATTCCCAGTGCCACAGGAGACCCAGGCTGGAAGGAGCCTGTGAGGGCAGCCAGGGCTGGGGCGGGGCTGGGGCAGCAGAGCTCCCCAAGGAGGTGACAGCAGCATTGTTTGAAGCCTGAGCAGCAGATGCAAACGTTTCCTGTTTGTCCCACTCGCGGCTCCCTTTGGTGTTGTTTTTTTTTTGGTGTTTTTTTTCGCAGTTTGGAATAGAATCCCTGAAGAAGCAGAGCCCGAGGGGCCGGCGGGACTCTCCGCAGAGGACGCTGATCGCGCTGGTGACCTCGGGGCTGCTGCTGGCGCTGCTGGGGCTGGCCGGGTGTCTCCTGATGCGGCGGCGCAGCTGGAGCCCCGCGGGACAGAGGCTGGTCAGTGCTTACAGGTGGCACAGCCGCGCCTAGAGGGGAGCCCGGGGGCACCCGGGGCCATCCCCGCCCCTGCGGCTCTGAGCTCACCCCCCCAGCGCCCCCAGCCTGGGCAGGGCAGGGGCGTTGCACAGAGGGAGGGGGAAGCTCCCTCCTCTGCCCAGATCAGCTCCTGCAGCAGCAGCGCTGCCCCTTTGCCACACTCCCAACAGGTCTAAGGCTTCTTTTTGCTCAGCAGTCAGAGCTCATCCAGCAGGACCCCTCCAGAGCCCCCGAAACCTCATGAGTCTGTCATTACCAGTGCTGCCCCCAAATTCCCGTTCCCTGTGTCAGTCCCGTGTCTGTACCCGTGCTGTAATAAAGGCAGTGTCTCCCCACCAGCCACGGTAATAAAACATATCAAGAAAGAAAGAGGCAGAAATTTCCTATTTCCATTCTCCCCTTCCCAGGCAGGCTGGCCCTGAGGATTCCTCCCTTCCAGTGATTTTTGGGGACGTGACCCTGTGTAAAGTGAGGCTGGGCCACGATTTCCCCACCCCATTGCCCAGCGTGAGCAGCTGTGTGCTGGGAGGCCATGGGGGCATTTCCTGGCCAGGAAGGATTTCCCCAGAGCACAGAGCTGGGAAATGCTGTGTCAGAGGCAGGGACACTGCCTGCTGTCCCTGGGGCTGGCAGCAGTGGCACTGTGTGCCAGGCAGTGCCAAGCTCCAGGTGAGGAGTGTCCAGCCCAGCCATGGAAAAGAGACTGAGTGCAGTCCAGCCAGGAGAGTGCTGGGTGCTGCTGAGGGAATTCCAGCTGGGAATTGCCAATTCCGGGGCTGCACAACGCCTGGGGAACCCTCTTGAGGCCCTGGCTCCTCCAGAGGCACCTGCTCCTCACAGCAACAGCAGCACCCAGCCCTGCAGAGCTGCACTTCTGCCACAGCTGGCAGCGAGTTCTGCACTTCAGAGGAAGGGCAGGCAAAGAGACCATTTCCATCGTTTCCATGGTGTTTTTTCCTTGGCCAGCAGAGGCTCTGTCCCAAGGCGAGGGTGGCTCCAAAACCTGGTTAGGGGAAAACAGCAAAACCTGGCAAAAAGCTTCTCTTGAAGGTTCCCTGCAGGAAAAACTGCACTCCCAAAAACTGCACTTCCAAAAACTGCACTTCCAAAAGCTGCACTTCCTGGGTGTTTTCCTTGCTCCACATTGGTTCAGGCCCTCTTCTCCCCTTCTTGCCAGCAGTGCCCTGACCTGTGTCTGTCTGTCCCTCCTGCCCGGGCACCGTGGGCAGCCCCAGCCCAGCATCCCCTTCCCTGTCTCACCGTGTCCCTTGTGTCCCCAGGCTGAGGACCCCTACGACACGGAGAACGGCAGCCAGGGGAACACCATGCTGATGTCGCCCTCCCAGGAGCCGGCCGAGCTGCAGGAGAAGCCAAACCTGCCCAAGGTGAACGGGGGCACCCAGGAGAAGGGGCCGGGCCACGCGTCCTCCCAGAACGGGCACTCGGGGCGGCAGCACCGCCCCGCCGACACCGAGATGTGACCGCGCCCGGAGCCCCGGGGCACGCAGGAGATCCCTGCGCACACACCGGGCACCGCAGACCTTCTGCAGCATCATCATCGTCCCCGTGAAGGACTCCAAAATCAGCCTAAAGCACACGGAGAGACAGAGCTGCCAAAGAGCGGCTCCTTCTCCTCCTCCTCCTCCTCCTCCTCCCGCTGACCACACAGGACATTTTTTGCAGCTGTTCTCTGCTTTTGTTGTCAGAAGAACATCAGGACAAATGC
The DNA here is from genome assembly GCF_051311805.1 of Agelaius phoeniceus. Classification (NCBI taxonomy): domain Eukaryota; kingdom Metazoa; phylum Chordata; class Aves; order Passeriformes; family Icteridae; genus Agelaius; species Agelaius phoeniceus. The sequence continues at coordinate 1,192,249 of NC_135289.1, forward strand.
CAGTGGCCTTTGGCCTCCCCAGCTTTCAGGCAGAGGCAGAGTTTGGCTCCAGGCAGCCCAGATTTCTGGTAGCAATATGTTAAGGCTGACCAAAGTAGTTAAATTGGGATTGCAGTGACAAAAGCCTCTCAGGTTTCAGATAGTTTTGGTTAACAGAGTTGTTTATAATCTCATCTTTATGTTTAAGTGCAGGATTTCTTCCTCTTCTGAGACCATCAGGTATTTAACCCCTCCCTGTCTTTAGGGCTCCTCTACTATTTCCTACCCCAGCAGAATTTGCTGAAGCTGTGCGTAAAACTTTCCAGATGGAATTGAAGGCTGAAATGTCAACTTCTTTCTCTTTGGATCCTACCAGGACTGTGTCCTGAAGGTTCTTTTAGAGGAAAAAAACCTTCCCCAGCCTCCTCCTGCCAGGGGCTGGGGGCTGTGACAGGCAGGGCCAGCAAATTCATCCCCTGAGTGAGATGGAGAACGCTGGGTAGGGCTGGGGGGCTCTGTGGGCACCTGGGGCAGGAATTGGGGCTGGAGAGGTGCCCAAGGGCCCCCAGAGGGGTGAGGGGGAGGCAAAGCCCGGCTCTGCAAAGGGCAGAGCTGCTCTGTCTGCCCCAGAGCAGGGGCATGGGCACAGAGCAGGGTTTCCCTGTGGGAAATTCCAAAGCAGGAGCAGGAGCAGGTGCGGGCCTGGCCCCTCTCTGTGCTGACCCTGCTCCCGAGGGCAGCGCTGCTGGAGCCACATCGAGCCCCTGACACCCCAGCGGGACCCTGGGCAGGTTTGTTCCCCATCCCAAGCACATCTTTAGGGAGCCAAAGCTCTGATTGTGCCAGCCCAGGAGGGGAGGTGGTTCAACACGAGCCCCAGCAGCGACCTCCACACCTCAAATCAGCCCCAAAATGGCCCTTGGAGCTGATCTACCCTCTCATGAGTGAATTCATCCCAGCCTTCTCTCAGTGCTGAACACCTGAGGGAAGGGGTTTTTTTCTGGTACAGTGCTCAAAGCAATGACAGCAGCATCCATCACCACCTGGGGCTGTTTTGTTTTTTTTTTGTGGGTGCAAGAGTCGCTTAAACACAATTAAAATATTCCAGGCTGTTTGCTTTGGTGTGAATTGCTTCTCCCAGATCTCATTGTAAATAATCCCGGTTGAAAAAGAAAAACAATTAAGTACTAAAAGCCGGCTTCTCTGTCGTGTCCTTGGAGCAGCAGCCGCTGATCCCCGCGGGATGTGCGGCTCCGGCTGCTGCCAGCGGGCTGGGAGGACAACGCCTCTCAGAGAGGTTCTTTCCCCGCAGAAATCCCATGACTAAAGGCTCTGGCTTGCCCTGAGCACATTCCTCTCCCCGAAAAACGTCTGCAGGATGAGTGACGTGCAGCAGGCTCTTACACCGCCTTTGTTTGATTTGGGGGTTTTTTTTGATGTTTAAAACACCCGGTTAATTCCTGGGAAAATAAAAGGGACTCCAGAGTGACGTGCAGGGCTGGGGATTGACCTGGCAGCAGGGAGGCTCCACCAGGGGAGGGGCAGGAATTTCAACATGGAAAGGGTGGCCAGGCCTTGGCAGGGGCTGCCCAGGGGGGTTTGGGGTCCCCATCCCTGGAGGTGTCACCTGGAGGTGGCACTGTGTGCTCTGGGCTGGGGACTGATGATCCTGGGGGAATTGATGATCTTCAGTGATCCTGGGATTCTTCTGTAAGGGCTCCCTCACTCTGCAGTAACCAGCAACATTCCCTGCCCCAGAAATCTGCAGGAGAACGCAGGGAAGCCCTTGGGGCCTTCTCTGGTGGAGATGCTGGGGCTGCGCTGAAGGCAGGAGCTTTGGGAACGGGGATCTCTCCCGATTCCTGATCCTCTCTGGGATGCCTGACCCTCCCCAGGGCCGCTTCCCTGGCACGGGCACAGCAGGAGCCCCTCGGGGGACACTCCCAGGCATTGCTCGTGTTCCGGGGCATCCTGACCTCAGGCAGCCCGGCTGGATGCAGGAAAACCAAATTACTTTCCCAGGGAAAGCTCGATGAGCCCGGGAGCTGGGGCCGGCGCTTTTCTCCTGGTAATTGTTTATCTAATTAGCACGAGGAGCTGCAGATCCTATCAAACGTCAGGTGCACTTTTCACAGCTCAGGGAATGTCCTGCAGCCAGGCAGGGACAATAAAGTTACAGTCAAGCGCTCTGCCAAAACAAAAGGTTCCTCCGAAGGCAGCCTGGGGGAAATGCCGGGAGCGGGGCCGGTGCTGAGCCAGCGGAAAAGGCTGGAAAAGGCTGGGGGAAAAAGGCTGGGAAAGGCTGGGAAAAAAAGGCTGGGAAAGGCTGCACTTCCAGCTCAGGAAGTTTTTTGCCTGTGTGTAAACAGCCCTGGCCCGGCCAAAAAGGTTTTTCTTGTTATTCCTTCCTTATCTGCCCCCTTGCATTCCTTCCTTGCCCCCTCCCCTCACCATCCCCGGCAGCCTCGCTCACAGCTGCTTTTTTGGGCCATTTTGTGGGGGTCTGAGCCCATTTCAGCTCCCAAGAGCAGCCTGGTTGCCCATAAACGTGGTTCAAGGCTGGTGCAAGTGCTCCTGCCTGGTTCGTGAGCTCACACTCTGCTCCCACACAATCTTTGGCCAATCTTTACCTTGGGGAGCCTCATATTGAGAGGGGGCAGATAAGGAAGGAATAACAAGAAAAACTTTTTTGGCCGGGCTGTTTACACACAGGTAAAAAACTTCCTGAGCTGGAAGTGCAGCCTTTCCCAGCCTTTCCCAGCCTTTCCCAGCCTTTCCCAGCCTTTTTTTCCAGCCTTTTTTCCCAGCCCTTTTTTCCAGCCTTTTTTACTGCCTCTGATTTCCCATTCTGTAGAGCGGAGCGGGGTGGGAGCCCCGAGCATCCCGCAGGGCTCGGGGCAGCACGGGAGGCACATTTTTGCTCATTTTTGCTCATTTTTGCTCATTCGTGCTCCAATGCTGCTATCTGCTGGCTGCGCCCCGCCAGAGCGCTCCGAGCGGGCGCTGCCCTGGCAGATCCCGCATCTCCTCTTTGATGTGGGAGCTCTCCCAATTTCGCTGCTCCCAAAATCCGGCCCCTGCCCCAGCGCAGGGCCCGCGGCGCTGCGATCCAGCCCCGGCTCAGAGAAAGCGAGGAATTACAGAGGAATGATGGTGTGAGCAGAGGGATGTCACTGCAGGACACAGAACACACAATGTGCACACGCTGCTGTTCTCGAGGTAAAAAAAAGGGGAATTTTGATTTCTGACTCCAACATTTATAGATTTCCAACATTTATAGACTCGGTTTATAGATTTAGATTTAATTTCTGACTCCAACATTTACAGATTTCCAAAAGCGACCCTGGATTGGAGGGTGACAGTGCCACCTCTCCAACGACACTGGACAAACCAACAGCCCATCAAATTTCTCCTCTTCCTTAAAGGAATGCAAAACAATGACTTATTTACAGAAAGCGTGTGAGAAAGTTTGCTACAAGAATGTCAACATCAGAAGGTTTAGAAAATCTTAAAAAATTCAGGGCGACAGTGGGACTTGGGGCTCAAATTCCAGGAACGGGGAACTTGGGGCTCAAATTCCATCCACGGTGCCATTTCCAATGTGGGTTTCACATCAATTTCTTTCCCATCTTCTTGCTCAGTGTCAGATCCTGCGTTTGTTTTTTTTCTGTGGGAGCTCTCCCAGTTTTGCTGCTCCATCCACGCAGGATTTTTGGTCGGACCCAGGGGATTCAGGGGCACAGAAGGGCTCTGGTGACATCCTGTGTCCCACCTCGGGAAAAGAAGCTGGAAAAGCATCACTGGGGCCAGGACATCCCTGAAATCCCAGCAGCAGCCCTGGGCTCAGTCCCTCTGAGCCCAGCTTTGAGCCAGCCTAAACCTCAGCCACCATCAGCTGGCCACAAAGGCATTTCCCAGAGCTGGAAAAGGGAAATGATCAAGCTCATTTTGATTTTTTCCCTCCTTTTCCAACCATGGTGGTGAGCCTGGCAGCACTGGATTAGTGGTTGGACTTGGTCTTAGAGGTCTTTTCCAGCTTTAACTCTTCCATGATCCTGTCTTTGCTTTCCAGGTAAAGGAACAGCATCTGTGTAGGGCTTTCCATCCCCCCTTAAAAAAAAACCAAATTATATTTAGAGCTCCTTGCATCACAGGCACTTCCCATGTGTTTGGAGCCTTTAATCTTGGCCTTCAGATCCATTTAATTTGCTGCTGTTTTGATTTGTAGTAACAGACATAAATGAGATTATCCATCCCCTGAGATCGACTGTCGGAGGCAAACGCTGAGGAATTGGGGTCTGGAAACATTTCCATGTGTGGCAAAGCCGGGGGAGCCAGGACTGAGCTCCCAAAGTGGGATCAGGACCTTGGGCTGGTGCAGAGCTGTCCCTGACCCCTCCTCATTCCTGGAGGAGCCGCAGGGGCAGGAGGAAACACCTTCACAGCCTGCAAAGAGCATCCCAGCTGCTGGGAGGCTGGAAATTTTCCTTTTCGACTTGAAAAGACAAGGATGGGTGAGCCAGGGGTGCAGTTTGTGGGTCAGCGTGGAGCCAGATGCAGAAATTCCTTGGAGTTAAGGTCTTCCAATTGAAAAATTCTTTGTGTTTTTCCTCTGGAGAAGGAAAACCCCGCAATTTTTGAGTAGTTTTTCTGTTAATTTTCTAATGGCAGCTTCTGATGTTGGGGAAGATGGGTTCCATTCCTGGTTCCACTGCTCTGACTGCAGAAAAAGAAAGGTCTGAAAAGTTCTGTCCCTTTTTGTCTTGTGTAAGACACAGGTGCCCCAAGGACTCCTACATGGGAAATTGGTTCTCAAGTCACTTATGTTTTCTTCTTATAAATTAAGAATACATCACCCTTCTGACTCTTAGCTATTTATTTGCTATTTCTGGTTCTTTTGATTTTTTTTTTCATTTTTTTTTTTAATCTTCATGTTTGCATCTTCCTTCTTTCCTTATCTCCTGCCTGCCCCAGAGGCTTATTGCTGCTTTGGCAACATGCTAACGTGTTTAGGAACGATAAGACGTCTAATTAATAGTTTAATTAGCAGTACAAGGCCTTAATAGCTTATTAAAGGAAATACATTCAGAAAATTCTTTTCCTCTCCTCATGCTGGTACAATACAATTTCCCAGCAAATGATAAAACAGTTTGGAACGTTCAGATTTTAGAGAGGGACGTGGGGCTGTGTTGGTGATTTCACGGGGGATTTCACAGCGCTAATGCCATTATTTTGTTGTTGTTGTTGTTTTAAAACAATTTAAGAGATTAACAAAAGCGATTGGGAAGGAGCAGGCAGGGCAGGCAGGAGAGAGGAATGAACAACTGCTTTCCCCGTTCGTGTTTATGAACAATCCTGGGGAAGGCGAACTTGCTCTTTAAGAGGCTCCGGCTGAAATGTCAGGTGGAGGTCGGAGCCGGGGCACAGCGCTGCCTCCTCCCGCTCCTTTCCCACTAAATTACTGAAAATTCTTTCATTGAAACCGAGGCGTCCTTGGCTCACCAACTCCAGCAGAGTCTGGCCCAGCTCTGAGCCCGGTGGCTGCCTCTGGCTTTGGGCAGCGAGGATGAGAAACCCGGAGAGGAGAGGAGAGGAGAGGAGAGGAGAGGAGAGGAGAGGAGAGGAGAGGAGAGGAGAGGAGAGGAGAGGAGAGGAGAGGAGAGGAGAGGAGAGGAGAGGAGAGGAGAGGAGAGGAGAGGAGAGGAGAGGAGAGGAGAGGAGAGGAGAGGAGAGGAGAGGAGAGGAGAGGAGAGGAGAGGAGAGGAGAGGAGAGGAGAGGAGAGGAGAGGAGAGGAGAGGAGAGGAGAGGAGAGGAGAGGAGAGGAGAGGAGAGGACACAGAGCAGGACACAGCAGAACAGGGGAGAGGAGAGGAGAGCACAGCAGAACAGAGCAGAGCACAGCAGGGCAGAGAGCACAGCACAGCAGAGCAGGGCAGAGGAGAGCACAGCACAGCACAGCACAGCACAGCACAGCACAGCAGGGCAGAGAGCGCCGCCGCAGCTCGGCTTCCCCCGCCGCCGTGTTTTTCCTCTGACCCACACAAAGATTTCTTTCTAAATTTATCGCAGCGTTCATCGGCAGTCCCACATAGCGCAGATTAGGCGGCTGGGCGGGCAGAGCCCATCGCAATGAGGGCAGGGGAGCCCGGAGAAGCCCGGGAGAGGGCGAGGGGACCCATCCCCGCTCCCCATCCCCGCTCCCCGGGACCCCCAGCTGCCCCCGGCCCCTGCTCCACAGGATCCCCCCGGCGGCCGCAAAGCCCCCACGGTGGCAGCGCCCCAGCTCCCGGCCGGCTCCAGGGAGGTTTTGCCGCTCCCCGGAGGCCCCGGCGCTGGCACCGCTGGGGAATTTCCACTGGGCTGCGGAATTCTGCGCAGGGCGCGGAGCTGGGGCAGCGCTCGGGGAGGGTCGGAGCGGGGCTTGGTGCGGCTCCCCCGGGCACCGGAGCGACCCCGCGCCTCCCCAGAGCTCTCGTGTGCCCCCCGGGTTATACCTGCGTGGGTCCGTGCCCCGAGGAGCCCCCGGGGGGACACGGACGGGTCCCGTCGCTGATTTGAGCTGCACGCTCTGCAGAGATGAAGCCCTGCCCAGGGAGTCTGAGCCGTGTTTGGAATCACGCAGGGAAATTATGCAGTTCCAAGGATGGCATAATTGGGAGAACGCTTGACTAGCGCAATTTTCTTGTGTGCCTGTCAGCAAATCACTTAATGTGTGCTGTGCCAAGTTTCCCAGGCGTTAAATGGGGAATGATTATCCCACCACTTCCTAAGAGGGAGCGAGGATAATACCCACTAATGACTGTGGAGGTCCTGGAAGGTGGTCCCGGAGTTGTGCAGCGGCGCACGCAGGGGCTGCAGCCCTGCAAGGAACACGCAGCACTTTAAACTCGACCGCCAGACATTTATTTCTCCTCATGCTGCTGTTTTTGGTTTTTGTTTTTTAAATCCCGAAATAGATCCGCGTCTGTTTGTGCCGGATTCTCAAAGACTGCGCCGTCATCCCCTGGGATGGGACATCCCAGCTCCGATGGGGAAGAAGAGGAAAATGCCGGGGGAAGGCGGCTCGGAGGGGTCTGGAGCGGACCCCTCACTCCCGCCCAGCTCCCCCCGCGCCTTTTCCCGGCATTTCGCTGCCTCCTGGGAACTGGAGGCGCTGCGGGGTGACCTTGGCCCCGCGGCCGCCGCCTCTGCGAGGGATCCAGGAGGGCTCGGGGGGCTCGGCCGCCTCCGCCGGCCCCGCTCGGCCCGGGCTCCCCGCGGCGCCCCGGGAGCGATCCCGGGCCGGGGATGCTGCGCCAGGCGAGTACCGGGGCCGGGGAGCGGGGGGATCGGGGCCGGGCACGGCCCGAGCGCAGCCCGCGCACAACCCGCGCACGTCCCGCTCTATCCCCGCGCACATGGCGCGCACGTCGCGCTGGATCTCCGGGCTCATCCCGCGCACGTCGCGCTGCATCCCCGCGCACATCCCGCGCACGTCGCGCTGCATCCCCGCGCACATCCCGCGCACGTCGCGCTGGATCTCCGCGCTCGCCCCGCCGCACCCGCGCTCACAGCGCGCTGCATCCCCGCGCTCACCCCGCCGCATCCCCGCGCACATCCCGCGCACATCCTGCGCACATCGAGCTGCGTCCCTGTGCACGTCCTGCGCACATCCTGCGCACATCCTGCGCACATCCCACTGCATCCCCGCGCCTCCCGTGCGCATCCCTGCCTGCATCCCCCTGCCCATCCCCTGCCCATCCCCTGCATCCCGCCATGCCCATCCCCTGCACATCCCCTGCATCCCCCTGTCCATCCCCTGCATCCCCTGCCTGCATCCCCCTGCCCATCCCCTGCATCCCCTGCCTGCATCCCCCTGCCCATCCCCTGCACATCCCCTGCATCCCCCTGCCCATCCCCTGCCCATCCCCTGCATCCCCCTGCATCCCCCTGTCCATCCCCTGCATCCCCTGCCTGCATCCCCCTGCCCATCCCCTGCCCATCCCCTGCATCCCCCTGCCCATCCCCTGCCCATCCCCTGCTCACCCCACGCCCCCACTCCCGTCCTGCCCCCCGCTTTTCCCCCCGATCCTCGCAGGAGCCGGGACCCCCCCCCCCCCGCCACAGCCCCGGCCCGAGGGGAGGGACTGGCGTGGGAGAGGGATGAGGATAATTTAAAACCATGATAATGCTGATAATGATGGTGATTATTATGAGAATGTCAATAGGAATAATAATAATAATAATAAATAGGAATAATAGGAATAATAACAATAGGAATAATAATAATAAAATCATAATAGTGCTGATAATGATGATTATGATTATTATGATAATGTCAATAGGAATAGGAATAATAATAATAGGAATAATAATAATAAAATCATGATAATGCTGATAATGCTGATGATTATTATGATAATGTCAATAGGAATAATAATAAATAGGAATACTAGAAATAATAGTAACAATAATGATAATGATAATGATAATGGTGATAATGCTAATAATGGTGATAATTATATCATAATTATGTTACATTCTAATAATAATAATAATAATAATAATAATAATAATAATAATAATAATAATAATAATAGTGTTACATTTAAATAAAAGTATCGAAGTAGATAAAATCTTAGCCAGCTCTGCCCAGGCTCCCTCCTTCCCAGTGGATAAGTGGGACTGACAGCCCCAGGCCAAATGGGAACATGAGGTGGAATTCAAGGGTCTCTCATTCTTCCTATTTAACCCAAGGCCACGGGGGTGGAAGGAGCTGCTTCGTATTTCCCCTGTTTTCTATTTAGGGATAATTGCTCCACACAGCATTGTAACTTCCATGCCATGGGCTCTTATGTTCCTGCTCTTTTTTTTCCTCCCAGAATATATGATGCAGGTTCTGTTTGTGGACTGCTTTAATAGCAAGGTGGCTGAGACAAAGTTTACTCAATAAACTTGCTTTTCCCCTTGAGCAGCTTGAGCTTAGATAAACGGGCTTTAAAGTCCCGCTCTAGCGTGGGACTAGGACTGTTTACCATTCATCATTGTTAGTTAATTGCAGTTTGCTTAAATATTTAGTTTGGATTAAGTTCTTTTATTCCCTTTTCTTTAAAAATAATAAATAAAGGTGTGTTTAGCCATGTGGTAAAAGGCTTTTTAGAAGGCTTTTTAAAGACACTGCAGGGGGGAAGCTCCATAAAGTTCTTTATTTATATTTTGCATTTAAATTATCTTATTTTTAGTCTGCTGTGTTGTTATATTTGTAATTAGCCAGGCTGAAGCAGCAAGGACATTTCACTGTTTTCTGTCGAGGCTGCAGACATTTTTACTCCTTATTTCAAAGAGAAAAACCCATTGAATCATGGACTGTCCATAGCTGGAAGGGACCCACGGGACCATCAGCCCCTGGCTCTGCAGGGACAGCTCCAAATGCAATTTTTAGAGCAGGTTAAAGGCACCAAACCCAGCTGGGGGCCCGCAGGTGGATTTGCTCCATGGGAGAGGACAGGGGAAGGGCAGTTTGGGGAAGGAAGGGCACCAAGGAGGATTCCCAGCCCTGTGAGGTGTCCATGAGCAGGGTGAGGAGCCGAGTGCCTGGGCCCAGGGCAATGAGCAGCAGGAAACTGCGGGGACGGGCTGGGGGAGGCCTGGCAGAGAGCAGCAGAGCACTGAAAGGGCCTTTTTTGGTTCAAACTGCCGTGTTCCACAGCAGCAGTGACCCAGTCGTTACGTAAACAAGGGTTTAATTTTGGAACTTTAATATTTCATGGCTTAAGTTTCCTCCCCTCGTTCACACAGGGCCTGGCTGGCAGAACTCTTCTCACCGCTGTTATCAGCCACTAAAGGCATGTCCTGTGCTCTGCTCCAGCTCCAGTCCATGAATATTTCATGAATATTTGGTTTTGGGACAGTTCTGTGCCCCAGCAGGGCTCTGCCAGCCTGGGCAGGGTTTGGAAGGTGCTCCCAGCCCGGGTGGCTCCTCTGAGCCCAGGGAGGACAAGGAACACCAAAGGCTGTTGGTTTCTTTCCATATTCTTGCAGTGAAGGTGCCACAGGTGTCCCCTGGGAGGGGACAGAAGCTCTGCCTGTCCCCTGCTGCCAAAGGCAGAGCTGGATTCTCACCTGCGGTCCAGCCCTCCCTCCTTGGCTGGTCTGTTCCAAACCAGCAGAGAATTCAGGAACAGGAGGTAAATTCCATCAGAAGTGCTTTGAAGGAAGGAGTTTCCATGGAGATGGGGACTGGGTGGTTTATTTCAGGTTATTAGGAGGCAGCAGGTCCTTCCCAAATGAACCTGTGTGGTCTCCATCCCACGACTTCTGCCTTTCCTTCCCCCTGGGCTGCGCTGGCAATGGTGGTTCCATCCTCTCCACTCATGGAATGGCTGCAGCTCCAGCTTGGAACCATCCCTGGACCGTTCTGAGCATCCCCTCCCATCCCAGTGGGATGGATTTCCCTGTCTTGGGTCTGTGAAAAGGATTTAGAGAAAGGTTTGGGTCGGGGGCTTTCAAACTCACCTCATTCCACCCCTGCCATGGCAGGGACACCTTCCACTATCCCAGGCTGCTCCAAGCCCCATCCAGCCTGGCCTTGGACACTTCCAGGCATTCACAGAAGTCAATTTTTGTTCTTTGTGCTGCAGGAATTACCTTGGTATTCCGAGAAAGAAATATTTGCCTTGAAGCTGCAATGGAGCATTTCCCTTGTGTTCCCAGACTTTTCCTACCTGGCTTTCCCTGCCACAGCATTCCCAGCCAGCTTCCACTCCCACAGAGCACCGGGAGAGGGAATAATGGGGACTTTGCACCTTTCAATGTGATTTAATGTGCATTTCTCAGTGCTGGGCTGTGCAAGGGGCAGGGATGTGTTCGGGCACGGCCTGGAGCTGTCCCTGCTGTGCTTACCTGGCACCCCCAGGTGCTGTGTGAGCCTGGCCCGTCACGCTGCCAGCCCTGCCAGCCCTGCCCTGCCCAGCCCTGCCCTGCCAGCCCTGCCCAGCCCTGCCAGCCCTGCCCTGCCCAGCCCTGCCCAGCCCTGCCCGGCCCTGCCCTGCCCTGCCAGCCCAGCCCAGCCCTGCCAGCCCTGCCCACACCTGCCCAGCCCAGCCCTGCCCTGCCCAGCCCTGCCATCCCTGCCCAGCCCTGCCAGCCTTGCCCTGCCCAGCCCAGCCCTGCCCAGCCCTGCCCAGCCCAGCCCAGCCCTGCCAGCCCTGCCCAGCCCAGCCCTGCCCTGCCCAGCCCTGCCAGCCCAGCCCAGCCCTGCCAGCCCTGCCCAGCCCTGCCCAGCCCAGCCTGGCACGGAACTGGCACGGGGCAAGCACGGGGTGAGCCCTGCCCAGCCCAGCCCTGCCCAGCCCTGCCCTGCCCTGCCAGCCCTTCCCAGCCCTGCCCAGCCCTGCCCTGCCCTGCTGGGGCTGCACAACCCGGCCTGCCTGGAGCTGCCCCTACACACAAGGGTGTGATGGGAGGGACTGGGATGTACTGGGATGTGCTGGGATGTACTGGGGTGTACTGGGGTGTGTTGAAGTGTGCTGGGGTGTGCTGGGATGGGCTGGGATGGACTGGGAGGGACTGGGATGTACTGGGGTGTGATGGGAGTGACTGGGGTGTACTGGGATGTGCTGGGGTGTCCTGGGATGTGCTGGGAGGAACTGGGATGGACTGGGGTGTACTGGGAGGGACTGGGGTATGCTGGAGTGTGATGGGGTGTGCTAGGATGTGCTGGGATGGACTGGGATGTTATGGGATGGACTGTGGTGTTATGGGGTGTGACGGGATGTGCTGGGAGGGACTGGGATGTACTGGGCTGTGCTGGTGGAGGATCCCTGGGCCAGAGCAGGGTGTTAATACCAGGGGGTGACGGGCACCTCTGTGACATAACTCTGGTTGCCATGGTTACAGGTGGAAATCTGGGCTATGGGTTACCTGGGGCCAGTGGCACACGGAGCAGAGCCTCCCGTGCCATTTGGGGACACCTGAGGGGGTGTGAGCGGGGCTGGCGGCCACCAGAACCCCCTGAGCCCCCAAACTAGAGCTGGAAACTTCCCCAGAGCTCCCAGACAGGAGGGGCAGAGGGGAGCAGCCCCGGGCATGGCACGGCTCGGGCGGAGCAGCCTCCTGTGACAACAGGCAGGAGGAGCCAGCCCCAGCCCTGGCACCTTCTGGCACTTCTGGATGCTAGCACCCCAAATTGGGCTACCCACATTTGGGCAACCCACGTTGTAAGGCTGCAGCCTGGGCCAGTGGAAGACATGCCTGCCCATGGAACAAGATGGGATTTAAAGTCCCTTCCAACCCAAACCATTCCATGATAATTTATTCTTATTTTCTCAGGTTTTTTTTGGGAAGGATCAGTATTAGATGCTGGCTCAGAGGCTTAAACCCAGTCCTTGCCCTTCCTCAGGTGCTGGCCCTTCCTGCAGGATGAACGAGAATCCTCAGCTTTTTTTTCCCCTTTAAATGAGTAAAATAGGCTGGGAAGGAGCTGGTTTATGTGGCGTTTTTTAAGAGGAAAAGAATTGGCAGGTACATGAGCAAAGCTGAAAGTATTTTCATCTGTTTTGGTTTGTAATGCTTAATGTTTTGTTTTCTACTTGACACGCTATTCAAAGTAATCACTCAAAACAAAGTTCTCCCATTCTGGTAAGGGGAAAAAAAAAATCTGTGTTGGGACTAATGAGATTAACGGCAGGTACACGAGCAAAGCTGAAAGTTTTTTCATCCGTTTTGGTTTGTAATGTTCAATGTTTTGTTTTCTACTTGACACGTTATTCAAAGTAATCACTCAAAACAAAGTTCTCCCGAGTGTGCGGCTGCTTTGGGAGGCACGACGGGGCTTGGGAAATGTGCCGTGATTGATGGGGGAGCCTCAGCCCCGCTCGCAGCCCCGCTCGGCCCCGCTCGGCCCCGCTCGGCCCCCCTCGGCCCCACTCGGAGCCGCTCGGCCCCTCTCAGCCCCGTTCGGCCCCGTTCGGCCCCACTCGGAGCCGCTCGGCCGCTCTCGGCCCCTCTCAGCCCTGTTCGGCCCCGCTCGGCCCCGTTCAGCCCCGTTCGGCCCCACTCGGAGCCGCTCGGCCTCTCTCGGCCCCTCTCAGCCCCGCTCGGCCCCACTCGGAGCCGCTCGGCCTCTCTCGGCCCCTCTCAGCCCCGTTCGGCCCCGCTCGGAGCCGCTCGGCCTCTCTCGGCCCCTCTCAGCCCCGTTCGGCCCCGTTCGGCCCCGCTCGGCCCCGCCAGACGCGCTCGGAGCCGCCCCGGCTGCCAGGGAACGCCCCGAGCCTCAGCCTCGCTGCCACGCACAGCATTTATTCTGCTCCGAAATTTAAAAAAATAAATAAATAAATAAATAATCCTGAAGTGCTTTTTATTACCGAAAATTATCATATTTGGGATTATCATATTCATCAGCTCGGCTGGCCGGGGTGTTCTGCTGCTCCTGATGGGATTGGTGCTGGCAGCGCTGCCTCAGCTTTCTCCCTGCCTCTTGTCTCAGCCTGGAAACTGGGATTGGAAATTATTTTGGCCGGGGATAAACTGGCCTAAATAATTTGCTTGTACAGCGCTGAGCCACTGTGGCCTCTGGGTCTCAGCTGAGCCTTCTGGAGGCTTCTAAAAATAAGGAGTTCTAAGCTATTATCTTTTAAAATGCTTGGAAAAAAAGAGGGGGCAAGACGAGGATTCTTTCACAGTTGTTTTGGCCTCAAACTGCCAAGATTTATTTTTTTAAAAATGTGTTTTCTTGATCAGTTCTCTCCATAGCCTTTCATAAAAAAATGGCTCATAAATTTAGGACAGGTGTTTTGTACTTCTATAGCAAAAATTATTTGAAAACCACCACTAACTTCTAAAATCCAAGCTACCAGTAATAAAATGAAAATTGATCCTAAAGCCATATTTTTATGCATGAGTTGATTACTCTTCCCAGCCTGGAATTATTTTGCAAACACAGCTCAATTAGAGAATGAACTTTTCTATTTTTTTCCTAAGAAAAAATAGACATTGTCATTTTTGAAGATATTTTGGATTTTTTTTTCTTGCCTAGCTAATTCTCATTAATCTCATTAGTCCCAACACAGATTTTTTTTTCCCCTTACCAGAATGGGAGAACTTTGTTTTGAGTGATTCCTTTGTATAACTCACAAAGTAGAAAACAAAACATTAAACATTACAAACCAAAACAGATGAAAATACTTTCAGCTTTGCTCATGTAAAAAAAAAAAAAAAACCACATAAACCAGCTCCTTCCCAGCCTATTTTAAGGTGAAATCACCCCATTCATTTAAAGGTGAAAAAAAAGCTGAGGATTCTCGTTCATCCTGCAGGAAGGGCCAGCACCTGAGGAAGGGCAAGGACTGGGTTTAAGCCTCTGAGCCAGCATCTAATACTGATCCTTCCCCAAAAAACCTGAGAAAATAAGAATAAATTATCATGGAATGGTTTGGGTTGGAAGGGACTTTAAATCCCATCTTGTTCCATGGGCAGGCATGTCTTCCACTGGCCCAGGCTGCAGCCTTACAACGTGGCTTGCCCAAATGTGGGTTGCCCAATTTGGGGTGCTACCATCCAGAAGTGCCAGAAGGTGCCAGGGCTGGGGCTGGCTCCTCCTGCCTGTCCCAGGCTGGGCTCCCCTGGCACAGCTGGTCCCAGTGGGCACAGGGGTTCTGCTGCTGGCCCAGCAGTGCCAAACGAGCTGCTCAGGAATGCCCAACAGGTTTTTTGTTGGTTTGTTTTCCCGTTTGTTCATTTCCCAGCGGGAAAATGTTGCTTTGTTACGCGACAAGGTTGGCAGAACTTTTAATGGGAAGTTTTTGTGTACCCAGGGTGCAGCTCCAGGCAGCTGGGAGGTGACAGCAGGAGGGACAGGCAGGACTGAGGGACAGCCAGGAGCTCTGCCCTGGCCCCATGGGACTTCTCTGGGGGAAGCCAGCAGGGCTGTGCAGGGGAATTTCTGCCCAGCAGCCCACAGGGAGCAACTGCTCCGCACTGAGTCTGTCTCATTTAAATAAAAACAAAATAAAAAAGCCAAATCCTGGATCTGCATTTCAATGCAAAGGGCGATTGAGCCCTAAAAGTGTAAATGGAAATCTTTTCTGATCAGTTCTAAGCAGAAATCCTGTTGCTCCTCAGCACATCCAAACCCTTATCCCCACTGAGAGCTGCCTGCCAGCCTGGACACGATCCTGCCTTTCTCAGGGCTGGGTCCTGGCATTCACCATGACTTTGATTTGTACATAAAACATCCCATCAGGCTCAGCTGGACATTTAAATAAAGCTCATGCTGTTCCCTCTGTACCTGCAGTTGTTCCTCAGGTAAATCCAAGATGTTAAAATTTGATTTCTGCCACAGAAAATAAAAGAAACCCCAGAGCATTCCCTCCTGGTTTCTGATTAAACAAAACTAAGTTGTTACAGCTGAAGGCATTCATTTTCTGACTAAATATTTAAATTGGTAATTAATATCCATCCCTTTGGTGGGAAAAGAGCTGTTTGCCAGAGTTTCCCAGAGTGAATGGGACAAACAAACTTACCAGAGTTTGGAAAACAAGAGGCTTAAATCTGTTTATTTCCCACTAAACATTTTGCAACGCTGCTGACAAGAAGCAGCCAGAGGAGCAGTCAGAGAAGGAGAGAAGCAGTCAGAGGAGCAGAGAAGCAGTCAGAGAAGGAGAGGAGCAGTCAGAGGAGCAGAGAAGCAGTCAGAGAAGCAGCCAGAGGAGCAGTCGGAGCAGAGAAGCAGTCAGAGGAGCAGAGAGCAGTCAGAGAAGGAGAGAAGCAGTCAGAGAAGGAGAGAAGCAGTCAGAGAAGGAGAGGAGCAGTCAGAGGAGCAGAGAAGCAGTCAGAGAAGCAGTCAGAGAAGGAGAGGAGCAGAGAAGCAACCAGAGAAGGAGAGAAGCAGTCAGAGAAGCAGTCAGAGAAGCAGTCAGAGAAGGAGAGAAGCAGCCAGAGGAGCAGAGAAGCAGTCAGAGGAGCAGCCAGAGGAGCAGTCAGCTCGGAGCACTGTCCCAGAGGAAATCAAACTAGCCAGGATTGCTGGCACAGCCCTGCTGCGGGGTTTAAGCAGAGCCTGGCACGGCAGGAGGTGCCCAGGGCTCGATCTTTGGGCAGGGAGGCCGCGGGAGCTGCAGCCGTGCCCGGCAGAGCCCGGGTCACAGCAGAGCCGATCTGCAGCGGGGAGTGCGGCTAAGCCGGGCTGGGCAGCTGGGGCTGCAGCCAAGGCCAGCAGCAGGGACACTGCTGGCACTGGCACTGCCACTGGCACTGGCACCCTCCGAGCCCCCAGGTTAGGCAAGGACGGGCACCGAGTGCCCCCGGCCCCGCTGCGGCCACCCGGGCACGGAGCCCCGCTCCAGTCACAGCCCCTGTGCCCACGGGAACCTGGGCAAAGCAGAAGTGTGGCTGTAATTGGGATTAATCTATTTTTAGCAGGCTGTCTGCTGCCCTGTCCACGCTCCAGCTGAGATATTTAATTCTGTCCAGCTCGAGTGGCACCCAGGACTGATTTTTCTTTCCTTACAAACCTTTAATTTGTTTGTTGTTCTGTTTTGTTTTGTTTTTTTAATTCATTGCTATTCCTTGTTTTGTTTTTTTTAAAAAATCTTTCCCCCCCCCCCTACATACAATAACTGGAAAATCCAGCACTGAAGCAATACAAATGTTGCTGTATTAAAAAAAAAAAAAAAAAAAGTTATACAACGTTTACTATCATTATTATTCATTTTACTATGGAGTTTGGAAACCTCGTCATAGATCAGGAATGTGTTGTACCCTGCGCTGCACAAACAGCACAGAAGGAAAATTGCCTCTTCCAAGCTATATTGGATAAAAACACACAGTGATACCAAGAGGATTTTGGTTAAACAGCAGCAGGACAAGATGTTAAAGCCATCTCTGAGCACCTCACCATTTACTGACCCCGCATTTAAATACCTGCCGTTCGTATCTTTAACCTTTTATGAGGTATTTGCAAAGGGAACTTCGAGATTAGCACTTGGGAAAACACCCTGGAACACAGCTGGACCGACATCAAGAGGCTCCTCCGGCCCGGGAATGTTTGCCTTTCCCAGATCCTCCCGCCCGTGCCAGGGCAGGACCCGCTGCCCGGGGATCGGTGCCTTCAGCAGAGCACGGGGCAGCTCCTTGGGCTTTTCCTGCCCATTGGGAAGATGCTCCGCAGGGAAAACCAGGCACCCGTGCCGAGAGCTGCCCCGCAAACCCAGCCCGGGGCCGGTTCTGTGGGGTTTGGACCCTGCTGGGTTCGGACCCTGCTCGGTTCGGACCTGCCCGGTTCGGACCCTGCCCGCCCCAGCTGTGCCGTGCCGGGCCGGGGTGACTCACGGAGCTGCGGGTGCTGAGCTGGAGCGCGGCTATTTCCGTGCTCCCCCTGCAATCCCTGCTCCTCCGGCTGCGCTGTCAGGCACCTCAGCACCCCCGCCGCCTCTATTCTTAGCAGCTAATAGCTGAAATAATTCCTTTTGTCTCCGCGCTGTTGGCTCCTTGCTTTCGCTGCCCCCACAGCCGCTGCCAGCGTGGGGAGGGCGGCCGGGGGTCCCGGGGATGGGGGCGGTGTCCTTGTGCCCACCGGGAATTCTGGTGTGGGCTGAGCATCCCAAATACCCCGGCCCCGACTCCAACACGAAGCGGTGCTTTGAGGCAGCCGGGATGTAAATGCGGTGCCACCTCTTTGAAAAGGATCCTGGCTCTTCCAGCTGGGTTTCTTAGATTTCACCGGAAAAATTCCAGGTTTTCAGAGGGAGGGCCAGGTTTTCACCTGCGGGCTCTCATTTCAGTGCCTGCTCTGCGCCGTGGGCTGGGTTCGCACCGAGAATGCAAACGCTCCATGCAAATGCGAGTCCCCAATGCCAGCACAGCCGTGCCAGCACATCCCCGACAGCGCCCGGGAGCGAGCCCGCACCTCTGGCAGTGCCAGCTGTTCCACACAATTGCCTTGAACCACCTCCCGAGGGGCACCGAGAGCCCCCCGCCCCGCTCTTTGTGGGGCTGTCAGCTGTGCACACCCAAACAGACGCACGGAATTGGCTTTGGAACTGTCTGGGAAGGGGTTTGTTGCTCTTTATCTGCCTGCTGCTCTTCCTCCTGCCGCTTGGGACCCCAGGGAAAGCAGCAGAGTGTTCCAAATGGAACAGGGTGCCCAGAGCACCCCTGGATCCCTGGAAGTGTCCAAGGCCAGGCTGGATGGGGCTTGGAGCACCCTGGGGCTGTGGGAGGTGTCCCTGCCTATGGCAGGGGGTGGCACTGGATGGGCTTTAAGGTCCCTTCTAACCCAAACCATTCTGTGATTCTGCTGGGCTGGTGAAGAAAGGACTCACTGGCCAATTCTCTGGAATTCACTAAAGAAGCTTGTCTGGAAAACAATAAACCTTTTGGAAAGAAATGAAACCTGAATATTTGTTGAGACTGTCCCTCACTGAGGCTGTGTTTGTAAGGATGAAGTATCACTGGCAAATCCAACAAGAGCTACCCCACACCAGCACTTGAAAAACCGACTATTCTGCATTTTAAAGCAGCTTTTAAGCCTCTGGCTTGGTAAAGTGAAGAAACTTTTCCACTGCCCCGTCCACCTTTGCCCGATTCTTTGCTCCTTCCGCTGGTGCCCAGCCCCTCCCGCGGGGATGTGCCAAGCCTCCCCTTCCACGGCTGAGGTCGAGGGGTTACAGATTTACAGCTGCCCAGACTTGCTCCAGCCCGGGCAGGAATTCGCTTGGCATGAACGAGGCCTTTGGATTATTTATCTCAGCCTTTCAGTGAAACAGGAACATGCCCTGATTTTAACAATCGTGCTTCCTGCGCTGGGGGAAGGTGTGGCCGATGGCATTTAAACCGAAACCCGAGCCAAGGCTTCCCCGGCAGGAAGCTGGAAGTGCGGGCAGGACCACGAGGGTTTCCTTCAGCACTCAAAACACCAAGGGCCTCCCTCAGGTCGTTTTATCACGCCCAGCAGCAGTAATGATGTGCACAGGGTGAGATCTGGGGAGTGTCAGACTCCATTTGTTGTTGATATTAAGGTCATCGCAGCATGACGGCAGAAAATTGCACAGGAGACGCTGGAGAAGGGAGGATGAACCTTCAGGTACAGCCTGGCACAGAAGCAGGGCAAGCCCAAGCTTCCTCTGGAAGCTGAGGAATCGCTCCCTGATCCTTTCGTGGTGTTGAGGGAACTGTCAATGACAGCCTGGAGGGTCAATCCCCTCCTTCCCTCCCTCCTCAAAAAATGGTATTTTCCCCAAATATCCAGCCTGAACCACCCCAGTTGCAAGTCCTGAAATCTTGTTAGAATGCTCAGCACTATAATTTTAATTTTATTAATCAGCACTCTAAGCACTCAGGGCCCAGCTGTGATCAGCCATGGGGTCATCCCCAGTTTTGGAAGAGATTCCTACCTTGCCATTCCAACTGTGACACTGATCTCCCCTGTCTCACACCACAGCCATGGATTATTCCCATTTTCCAAGCCTCCTTTCTAGCCCAGGACTTTGCACACTCATAGGCAGTTCTTACAAAACCAAAGCTCTGCCTCCTACTTTTGAAGTCTGGAAGGAAAAGAAAAAAAGCTAAAAAAAAACCCAACCCAAACCAGTTTCCACACATGGAAATGGCCTCCAGTTAAACCAGAAAAGCAGCCTAGATTTTTATTGTGGAATGTCGAAGATGCTCGAACCAGAAAATGCCAAATCCTGCCCAAGAGTGTCAGAAAATGACTTTATGTTTTTAGGCCTCGTCACTCAGTTCTGAGGGCTGAAGTTTTCCATTGCCCCAAGATTTCTCACAGTTGATTTCTCACAGCTCTGAGCTCTTCTTGGGAGCCTGAGTGCCACCAGCAAGTACCTAGAGGCAGGCAAAGACAGAAACACACCAGGGCTGGTGATTTTCAAAGGAAAGCAAACCATAAAATAAACGCTGCATTTCCCCTGAAAGCAACCAGAAAGAGTCATTTGGGATAAATCAAAGTCGGTTTCACCTTCCTGACACAGCACAGGCCTGACAAAAGCAGTGTGAGCCGACAGCACCAGCGAACTGCCCTGTTTCTGAGGCTCCCAGCTTTCATCTGGTGTCTCATCTCGCTGTGTCACTTCTGGAGCTCCCTGATCTCGAGGTGGGCTCTGCCTGCCTGCACAGCCTGGTGCAAACCACCAGGGAGAAGAGGGAACACAGAAAATTCACCCTGGCCCCGCGTGCCGGGGCTCCTGAGAGAATGGGGGTGACGGGAAGCAGCACAGGCAGCTCCAGTCTCAGCAAAGCCCGGCCTGCTTGGGGGGATGACTCATTTCAGGAGCCTGTGCTCGCTCCCAGTCATTAAGG
Source organism: Agelaius phoeniceus (assembly GCF_051311805.1). Taxonomy (NCBI): domain Eukaryota; kingdom Metazoa; phylum Chordata; class Aves; order Passeriformes; family Icteridae; genus Agelaius; species Agelaius phoeniceus. Next base: position 1,212,518 of record NC_135289.1, read on the forward strand.
AAGGAGTTAATCCCTGCAGCTTTGGCCACAAAGTGGATGTGTAAGGCCTGGAGTCCCATGGGCTCGATTGCATAAGAAACCATGTATTGTGGCATTTAGTTGATCATGCACTACTTCTTCTGGTCACATGGAGGCTTGATTTCCCCTTGCATCAGCTACTACAGACTTTTCACATTTCTCATGCTGGTGTCTGTTCAGTTCACCGGGGTCATCCCCTTCACCCCACGGCCGAGCCCCTGCTGCTCACCCAGCCCTGACCCAGGGGATCTCGCCCCATTTTTTGTAGGATCCTATCAGAGAACCGGGCGCTTGTAATTTTTCTCATTTGTGCCTGTGCGTAACAGGTGTCATTTTCAGAGTAGTACAGACAAATCCCAAAATAGCTCAGGCTCTTCAGACGCTGCGAGGAGAAAAAAAACCCGTGGTTACTTCAGCTTTGGTTGTAGTGAAAAACCCAACGCTCGCAGCCGGCTCTGAAGTCAGAATTAAAATGGCAGACGGAGGAGTGGAGCAGGGATCTCTCTGCATTCCGTGTTTCCTGACGGACTGCTCCTCGCTGCTCTGTGTGTGCACATCAACTCCCTCTCAGTGCTGCCTCTCCATCAGCTTCCCTGATTCCCAGGAGCTGCACCTACCACGGATCCTCCTCCACACTTCCCGGTGCTGGCAGAGCTCTGCCTCCCCTGCCGGGTGCCGGGGCTGGCCGGAGGCACCAGAGTTATTGCAGGGATCTGGGGGGCAGAGGCGAGGAGAGAGCGTGCAGCTGCAAAAGGCTCCTTGCCTGGGGATGATGCCTGCTGTGCTGAAATGCAGAGCTGCCTGTGGACTGTCTTTGTCGGGGATTATTGGATTCTGGTGACTCCAGGAGTGCAGTTATTAGTTCCCCTGCCTACGCTGAGCGTTTTGAATCTGTGTGTGTGATAACACTTATTAATGCTGCTCAGATTAAGAAGATCTTGTGGCTTTCCAGCACTTCCAGCACCTTATCTCACGCCATGCATCTGCCCAGCAGCTAAACCACGCTCAGATCAGTGTCTTGTGGCCAGCAGAGCAGGGGCTTGTGGGGCCAGCAGTAGCCTCATGCCCAGAAGTCCTGCATCTGATCACAGCAGCAGCTCCTCTTAAGCTGCCTTGTGTTTTAGGGGATCTGCCTGCTGAGGATTTGCAGGACATGGGCCTAAAATATTTCATTTCAGGAAGTCAAGCAGTGGTTCCTGTCACCAAAACAGTTAATCAGAAAGCACCAACTCTCCACTGCAACGTGTGTGTGCGTGCACGTGTTTTTGTTTTTTAGAGCCAGCAAGATTTGCTTTGGTTTTTTTAAAGCAGAAAACACCAAAAAAGTTGGCTGTGGTTTCAGCTGCTATCGCTCGAGATTTGTACTGCTGACTACCAATGCTAAAAGAGTTAACCTGTATGTAAGTATGACTCAGAAGCAGAGAAGGAGATGCGAGGCTGAGAGCCGGGGAGGCAGCACAGAAACAGAGGTGAGGAACAGAATAATTGCCAAAAAAAGGTGCAGAGTCCAGGAGCGACGCTCCCTCCGGTCTGCCTGGCCCTGGCACCGCTGGCACGGGCTCCCTGGAAAGCTGCAGTTCCGCTCTTATAACACAAGGAGCAGGCTGGAGAATTTAGAGCTGCGTCACAGAGCTCAGCGAGAGAGTGAGAGAGCAAGCTCCGTCGATAGGTCTACCAGCAACAGCCCTGCTGCAGCAAGAGGGGAGAGAGGCAGCAAGAGAGGCAGAGAGGGCTCCAGGAAGAGAAGTGGCACCAACACCACGGACTGGGCTCCTGCCACCATCCACTGCCATTTGCACCTCGTCCTGGGGCTCGCTTGGCGTAGGAGGCTTCGCCCATTGACGATGCTGGAGACCCGGCGCGCTTAATCCCACGGGGAGGGAGAGTGGGCAGACACCGAAAGGGTTAACGGGAAGGAAATTTCTGGAACCTTCTCTTCTGCGGCGCTCCAGAGCGAGCGGAGGGCTGAGGACTGCGCAGATGGTGCACGGGCACGGCTCCTCGGTCCGGTTCGTCTCCCTCACGTACGTACCCTTTGATCAGGATGGGGCTGGAGCTGCAGCTACGTATTTGGATTATTTGCAGGGCGTCCCTTTCCCCCGGCGTCCCTGAGTTCGGATCCCAAAGTGCCTTTATTATTATTTTGGCTGGGTAGGATTGCTCTGTTCTGCGTCAGAGCTGTTTTCTCAATGGAGCGACGGCACAGGTTGTACTAATGTCACTCCTGCCGGCATTGCTGTACTGCAGAGGAGGGTAGTAGTCGTGGGGGAGAGATGACAACTTTGCAAAGACTGCTGTTTTCCCGGTTTGGCTGGGCTTTCTATCCCCCCCCGTGTCCCTGGAGGCTGGCATGTCGGCACGGGGCTGGTGCAGGGGTTAACAGGCGCCCTGCGATTCCGAGCTCGCAGGTTTGTCACTGCGTAGTTCGCAAAGTGGCAAACGGTGACGCAGTGATCATTGCAGGGCACGTCGTCCAGTTTTTAAAAGCACTGGGGACAGGTAGACGGGTGCCTTCCAGACGCTTCCACACCAGCTGAAAGGGGTTAAAGATGAGTCGAGCCGGGAAGCCAGCATTTAGGGATTAAATGTCATCATTTTGGCGTTGGAAAGTTGTTTACCTTGCTCTCTCGGTGTCTCCATGCTGGCAGGCGGCCAGCTCACATGTGATAGTCTTCCCTGGACTGCTGCATCATTAACGAGAGCCAGCGCCGGCTCCCATTGGCCGGGGAGGGCGCAGCGCCGGGGCCGCGCCGCCATTGGGCGCGCCGGGGATGGCAGGTGGAGCGCCCGAGCCCATTGGCCGTGCGCGGGTGTCAGCGGAGCGGGCACGGAGCGGGGCTGCCGTGCCCTCTGACACTGCCCGCTCCTATTCCCTGCCTGCCCACTGCCTGCTCCCTGCCCTGCTCCCTGTTCCCTGCCTGGGGGTGTCAGCGGAGCGGGCACGGAGCGGGGCTGCCGTGCCCTCTGACACTGCCCGCTCCTATTCCCTGCCTGCCCACTGCCTGCTCCCTGCCCTGCTCCCTGTTCCCTGCCTGGGGGTGTCAGCGGAGCGGGCACGGAGCGGGGCTGCCGTGCGCTCTGACACTGCCTGCCGCTGACACTGCCGCTGACACTGCCCGCTCCCTGCTTCTATTCCCTGCTTCTATTCCCTGTTTCTATTCCCTGCCTGCTCACTGCCCGCGGGTATCAGTGGAGCGGGCAGCGAGCAGGGCTGCCTCTGCCCTCTGCTCACTGACACTGCTCGCTGCCGACTGCCTGCTCCCTATTCCCTGCCTGCTCCCTATTCCCTGCTCCCTATTCCCTGCCTGCTCCCTATTCCCTGCCTGCTCCCTGCCCTGCTCCCTATTCCCTGCCCGTGGGTGTCAGCGGAGCAGGCAGCAAGCGGGGCTGCCGTGCCCTCTGACGCTGACGCTGCCCGCTCCTATTCCCTGCCTGCTCCCTGCCCTGCTCCCTATTCCCTGCCCACTGGCGTCAGCAGAGTGGGCAAGCAAGCACGGCTCCCTCTGCCTGCTCCCTGCTTCTATTCCCTGCCCGCTCCCTGCCCGCGGGTGTCAGTGGAGCGGCCATGCAAGCAGGGCTGTCCTCTGCCCACTGCCTGCTTCCTATTCCCTGTCTGTTCATGTCAGAAGAGCGGCTCTAAGAGCGCTGGGCTCCTGCCCTCTGCCTAAGGCCCTGCTCCTTATTCCCTGTTCCCTGCCTGCTCCCCCTCCCTGCCTGTGGGTATCAGCAGAGCAGCCCTGTGAGCGCTGGGCTGCCTCTGCCTGAACGTTGATCCCAGCACTCCGAGTACCAGCAGCTGCCCCTGTCCCACTCCCTGCCTGCTCGTTGTCTGCTCCCCCTGCTCCCTGCCCATTCCCTACCTTCTCCCTGCCTATTCCTTAGCATGCTCCATGACTGTTCCCTGCCTGCTGCTCCCTGCCCAGTTGCTGCCCATTGCTGGCTGCTCCCACCTCCCTTCCCACTCCTGCTCCCTGCCCACTCTCTGCCCGCTCTCGCTCCATGCTCACCTCTGACCCCAGGATGCCAGATGTCCCTCGGGCAGGAGGCAGGACAGGAGCTGGTCACTGCTGGCTCTGCTGGGTGCAGTCCTTCACCCATGGGTGCTCCCAGGAGGTCTCGTTTCGCCATCCACTTGCAATGATGACGTGTCAGAGCTGCAGCCCACGGTGCAGGGGAAAGTACTGGGGTTCAGGGCTTTTCTCCTTGCTTCCTTCTCCCTTGTGAGATGCTGGAGTGTTGGCAGCACTGTGAACTGCTTGGGGCAGGGATTGCACCTGGAAATTATGTCGTGGGAATAGTTAAAGAAATGAAAACGACTCTTGCCCAAACTCAGCTTTTGTTTGCACAAGTGTGAGTGTGCCACAGGCTCGGTAACATCACAGAGAGATGGAGACTGCCCTCAGTGATGGGTCTGTAAAGGTTTGCAAAGGGATAACAGTGTTAGAAAGCAAGGACGGAAGGACTGGGAACTGGTTAAGGATGACTGGGAGACTGAGAGCAGAGACCAGCTCTAGAGAGAGGGTAAGGAAGTGAAAGGGAGAACACTTTTCCCTCTTAACCGTTTACTATACTATTTTTTCACCTCTCTTCTTAAAGCGCCCAGCAATGAAGATGGCAGCTCTGCCTGGAAGTGCTGAGGACACAGCCAGCCTTGAGCTTGGTCCTTCTGGCCGAGGAAGTCTCCCGATTATGCAGTGGAGTGGTAACTTTACTTTCTCATACAACAGGGGCCATTATTCCATAGCCTTTCATCATTCTGAGCTTACCCAAGTTTCAGGATGTGCTAGCAGGAGTGTTTAATCTCTGTTACTCACCGGCTGACATCTCCAGCATCAGGGTTGGTTGTTTAGCAACAATCGCTGGGCTCAGGCACCGCGTGGCCGCCGTCCCCATCGCCTGGGCTGCAGCCTGGGCTCTGCAGGGTGCTCTGGGAGACAGGGAGAGAGGGCAGGGCTGGATTTACACCCCAGACAGAATTTTGGAGGTTCGGTCGCGCAGGCCGCAGGCGCTGCGGATTTTTCGCGACGCCGTCCTTTGCGCAGGGCCGCCATTTCCAACGGCAGTGCGGCACAGGGACGGGGAGGGAAGAGCCCGACAGACTGTACGTGCCACTCCCCACTTTCTTTCCCTCTTTCCCATCTCCATCTTTCCTCCTTCCCCTCCTTTCCTGCCAGATTCCATAGGGAATTTCAGCCTCTTACTGCAGTCATCACAACCCCTCCTGACTCACTGAGTCTTCGCTGGCTGTAGCTGGCTCCGTCAGAGCATCCTTGCCTCCCGCAGCGCCAGATCTGCAGAGCAGGGCAACAACAGCCACAGCAGAGACAATGGTGGCCCCTGCAGACAGACAGACAGGCATAAATACACACACACACATGAGAACAGTCCCAGGCAGCTGTGGAGGGGGTTCTGTATGGCCAGGAGCTGGACTAAGGCATGATGCTGGGTTGTGTGGATGATAGGTGGGTTGAGTCTGTTTTCTCGAGTGTTGGTTGCATGGACAGCTCTTTGTGGTTTTCCCCATCATGGCTGTGGGGTGGAGAAGCCCTGACTTTGTAAAGCTGGTGCTGTTTCATGGCTTTCAAGGAGGTGCCACTGGCTGCTGAATGTGTTCAGCACAAGGATGTATTTGGTTTAATTCTTTTTGCCATCGTGTTTTGGCCGTAGCGATTGTTTAACTGTGCCTAAACGCAGGGAGGGTAAGGAGACGGATATAAGAGGAGTTATTTCAATGTTAAACTCCAGCTGTAAATCTCATTACTCAGGAATTGAGGTTACTGTCAGCAGGTAAATCTGTGGGACTGGCAGGAAACAAGGCTAAGAAGGGGACATGGCATATTTCTGTAGGACAGCAGTGATTGTGTGCACAGGGGTGGCACCGTCACCGTGAGCTGTACCTGGGTAACTGTTCCGCGATCGTTTTCCGCACAGTGCTGCAAAAGGACTGGGGAAAGCTGTGATTTCTCCCTCCCTCTGACACTTGTGTGTGTGACACCGTATGAGCTGATTCATTTTCCTGTATCTGGGTTTCCCTGCTCTGGGGAGTGGGGTTTGCTCTGCCTCGGCCTTGGTGCAGCATCGTGACGCAGCGTTCGGTACCACGCCGACAAAACACACGCAGTTTTCTCAGGCGTTCTGACCGCTCGGGGACCACGGGCTTTGGGGAAGGAAGGGCAGGATTTCACATGCCCATGATATAAATTTAAAAGCATTACCTCTTCTTGTCAGCCAGTGAAGGAAGGCTCTGTGAAGGACGAGACGGCCGTGATCTCCTCCTGCTCTTGTTTTGACGATGGTCATGTTACATCTGTGACGCAGACGAATTTTGCTGTTAGTTCCTGTCGGTGCTTTAGGGAGTGGAGCTGATGGGGGCACAAGCTTGAATATGGTTAGAAATATTCATTTCATGCTGATGTTAGAGTTGAAACTACACCTGAAGGGTCAGGGGTATCAGGTCCACCTAGTGACCCCCCAAATGGTGAAGGAATTCGGATGAGCCCCAGCACCCCTGGCCATTTTGCTGCTCGCAGAGCAGGCTCAGAGCCTGCAGCTCTGCTGCTGCTGCTGTTCATTTCCATGTTATACAAATACAGCATTGGGCTCTGTGTCAGGAGCTTTCTGATGCTGTGAGAAGCTTAGAGTCTACAAGCAAATGTTTTTCTTTTCTTATTTGGGAACATTCATTAAAATGTCTAAATGCCAAGTGTTCTACCCTCTCTCCTCTGACAAATCTCTCCCAGACCCATCCAGAAAATTCAGTGCTGCTGCGTAGGATTTTTTTAAACTTTATCATGGTGTTTTCTTACAGTTTAATATGGGTATGGCTGGGGGGAAGAGTAAGATTTAATTTGGTTAAATATCTGTAATGCTGATGTTAATGGACAGGGATGTAGGCAAGAGATAAGAGTTGTCCATATCCCCTTTATCTCTGTATTTAAACAGTCCAAGCCCAGGCTGTGAGGAAAAAAGGGAATACTCTATCCCATTCCCACCCACCCAAACAATTTCAGTACAAAGGCAGCAGGAGAAAAGGCCAAGCTGGAATGTCACAAAATGGTTCCACCAGCACTCAGAGATGCCAGTGCCGTTTATCCTGGCACGGCTCCGAGAGCGGCACCGTGAGCTGCCTGCTGCAAGGTCATTCCCCTGAGTCATGGTCAGCAACCAGTTGGTTCAGGAACTCCCAATCTACTCCTCTTGCAACTGTGCCCATGCCTGAACCTGGAGGGGAGGCTTGAGAATTAACATTACTGCAGTAGTGGGGGCACTGAGCCCAAAACTGTAGCTCCAAAAAAAATCCCATGTCTCTGAAAGATTTTAAAATCCATATCTGTAGTTTGTTTCTTTGCTAGCTCCAAAAACTTTCCACTAGTTCCCTCATCCCCTTTTCCCCCAAGACTTCCTCTGGACTGCTGGGAACTAGGAGTGCCATGTATTTAAGGGCTCAAACTCTGTTCTAGGAGGAAAACCTCCGTGTACATTTGCATTTCTGTGGCTATCAGGTGGGCTCTGCAGGCTCCCCAGAGCCTGTCAAGCCAGGGGTGTCTCTCAGGTGCTTTCAGTTTCAGGTACCTCAGCTCAGGAGCTGTCTTGTCCCCTCCCAGGTTTCCCCATTATTCCCTGGTGTTCCTATTTACCCATCTCACTTGTATTTTCAGTTGTCTCAGGACAACACCAGCCATGGACATGCTCAGGGCTGTCTCAGCCTCCCAGGCAGCAGAGCAGTGGTTAATGCCTGAGAGCAAAAGAACTTACTTAGTGCCCAAAGTTCAACCTGGGGGCACGTTCTGTGGACAGAGAGGGACAGGGGAGCAGAGCTGCCAGCCCACCTCCTGACCCTGCCCACCATGAGCCTTCGCCACCCTCATCATCACTGCCTGGTTTCCAAAGGGACAGAACCTGGCTGCCAATCCCGATGCCAGTGACGGCTCCTCGCCTACAGGGAGGCAGATGTGATGGCTCGTCTGCTAAAAACTGAGCCAACACACTGTGATTCAGCCCTCCAGCTTTCCAAGGAAGAGCTATTTCTGAGTGAGGCTCATCTCTGCAGCTCCCCCCACAAACACTCACGGCGCTCAGGAGCCCAACAGCAGCCCCTGGGTTTGCATTTGGATCTCCAGCCCAAAAGCTTCTTAAACACCGACTTGGACAGCGGCTCTTGGACACACGGTGATATTTCAGGGATGGAATGATGGAAACCCTGGGAACAGGGACAGACCAGGAGCTCGTGTGCCTGGGGGAGTCAGCCAGGAGTGTTTGGTCAGTGCTTTTCTCCAGCTGTTTTGTTTTGCCAGGTCCTTGTACTGCAGGCAGTGTTAAACTAAAGGCTTGCTTTCAGCTGTCTGGTTTAAAGGCAAGTTATACTTCAGTGAACATCTGGCTGGGTTGGTTTCCTTATGCTCCTCCCTGGCACAGGACATTCTTTTGTCTCTAGAATGACACAAAAGAAAAATATGGCTTCCCTTGCCATTACCTGGAGGAGCTGGAGCGGTGGTGTTGGGGGAACACCGTGTTCCTGAACTGACTGTACAAATCACAACAATCATCTCCCTGTGAGAGCATTCAAGCCCTGCAATCAGTACTTTACATTCTAAAGTGATGCTTAGGTACAGGAGTTAGGAATAGAAAATGGCCCTTCTGGTTGCAGCTGCTTGGGTGGATCATTTCTTTGAGTGGAATGAGTTTTGCAATGCGCTGCTCACTCAGGCTGTGTAGGGCTAAATTTGATGAGTTCTCTTTCCTACTGCCCTTCCCTGACCTCAGCCATGTAAGTGCAGTGCTCTTCTCGAGTTTGCCCAGTTTCACCTCACTGTTCCCTGTGAATTCTGGAATTCTCCACAGGATCCAGGGGTTCAGCAGCTCCTGTGCCCTCCAAACAGGCTCAGGGTTTGCCCAGGAACTCTCCTGAGAGCAAAGCTGGAGGAGAACTGGATGACTCCAGGCAAGTCAAAGCAATTTCAGACGAGCAGGGGGGATCCCAAGATGGGGAACTACAGCACTAATATCTAAGCACACCTCTAATGGTCACCATGCTAAAACAGACACTGCAGAGTGCTCTGACAGATTCCCTTTGACAGGAATTGAAATCAGCGACTCAAACCAAGCAGGCCTGACTGTCCCACTGCTCAGTGAAAAGGGACACAAAGCTGCACAGGCTTTTACCCCCATCCTGTCCCAGTGTTCAGCCTTCCTTGGAGTTTTGGGGGATTTCAGGCACAGAGTGTCTGGCTTTTGACTCCATTTGTACTGCAGTTGTAAGGCTGCAAGAGTAGGACTGAAGGAATAAGCTACCTTCAATTCAGGATTGTAATGTGGAGTTTTTATTGTGGCCTTAATAAAGGAAAAAAATATCTCCCTTATGCTTCAAACTCGTGAAGGAAGTACCTGTTCTTGCTGCCCATAACAGCAGTGGCCTTTTCAGAGCCATCTCCTGGCACAAATATCAATTTTCCTGAGCAGTGCAGCCCTGCTCTGCCTGCCCTCAGCCCAGGCCGGTGCTCTGACACACCAAGGGCTCCACACTGAGGACTGGCTCCCAGTGCAAGTCAGAGCACATTTGTCCACAGCTGACCCACGCAGCCCCAGACCTGCACAACAAAGAGATGCAGTTACAGGCTCCCCACGCTGAGGAGGCTTTTTTTGAAACCTTAGAAGTTCACTCATTTCCATTCCCCTTACAGGTCAGCACTTGTCCTGTCACACCCCTTGTCCTGCACCTGGCCCTGGGCTGATTCATTCCTTCACTGGGAGGATGATGCATCAAGCTCAGATTCTCAGCATGTAAAACAGGGATTATTTTCTCCAGGGGAGACCAGAGCCTGATGAACCACGAGTTTCACCCCATGATGTGAAAATGGAGGAGAAAATTTATGATGCACACTGAGATCTGTTTTGCTTTCTGTAAAAGCCCCAGAACTGCCTTTCTATAGAAGGTTGTGAAAAATCAGGTCTGTGACATCCAGGCTTGCCTTGCTCCTGCAGACTGAAGGTCTCAGGGTAGAGAGGAAGTTCCCTTTCACAGGGAAGGCAGGGATTCCCTTTCTGTCTTTGTCTCCTATGGAATGTATAAAACAGTGTGAAGTCCCTAAAAGGCTTTGAGCTGTTCCTCTGAAAGAAGCGACAGCACTGCCACTAAAACATCTGAAAAGGAGGAAAACCACAGAATGATATTGTACTTTCCCTGCTATTATTTACTGGAAAGTCCAGACCACTGTGACAAAGCCAAGCACAGGTGACAGCATTTGCTGCTCTCCACACAGCAAATGTTGGAGACCAGCATTGCTTCATTTTCTTCCCTGAGAAGGTGGAGAAGGGCTGGGATGAATTCCCAGAGCAGCCCCACCCCTGGGAGTGTCCAAGGCCAGGTTGGAGCAGCCTGGGACAGTGGGAGGTGTCCCTGCCCAGGGCAGGTGTGGCACTGGGTGAGCTCTAAGCTCCCTTCCAACCCAAACCATGCTGTGCTCCTGTTTCCCTGCCCGTGTGCACGTTGCCAGCAGGGAGCTGTGGATCACAGCATCCTGAGCTGCTCCCTTCTCCTGCCCAGACACACTGGGAGCCTTGGAAAGGAGAGCACAGACAGATGTACCCTTCCCAAATGTGCACCTGCACCTTGCCAAGAAGGGCTGACACCTTCTGGGGAGCTTGTGAAGGCAACAGGACAAGCTCCAGGTAGCCTGGAGGAGAAGCAGCAGCATCTTAATTATGCCGAAGTGAAACCTGGTTTTATCAAAACTATAAATAATAAATGAGCCATTGGTCTGCATCTGCTGCATGATATTTCTGGAAAGGTTGGTCTCCTTTGCAGAGGGGAAGATGTGCAGAGGTGTTCAGTCCTGCTAAGTCTCATACTTTGACACAAGTTCCCACTTTCAGCAGCACAAAATTAAGTGACGTTTCCTCCAACTATTTTTCAAAACCCTAATGAAGATTTCTTTGTAATGCTTACTACTGAGGCAAGGAAAAAACCAAAGCCAACCTAAGTGTGAGCCTGTTTCTCAGAGATGCTGCTGTGATTCTGTGATTCTGCACCTGCCTCCCCTCAGCAGCAACTCCTGGTGCAGCTTTTCAGGAGTAAATCTCACCTGCTAATAGAGGGTGCCTCCTAAATAACTGTGCCACACGGCAGGCACTGGGGAGGGAACCTGCTTTCCACTCGTCTTTCACCCTGTTGCCCCAGATAATGGATTTAGAAACGACAGTCAATATCCAGACAAGGAATCTAGTCCAGTTATTTCCCCTTCCTCCACCCCTCTTTCTTGGAAGGACAAGCTCCTGTCTCTGAGCTTCCCCTCTGCTGCCTGGGAGTGTGCATTAGGATGGAGGCACCAGAGCAGATTTTTGGATGTGGTTACACCAGGAATACACAGAGCTGCCAAAACCCCAGGGCATCAATAAGTGAAACTGCTGCCTCCAGTTGTGCTTTGTTCCATTTCACATTGGCCTCCACTCCAGCACAGGTCAGACACTTATCCAAGGGTTGATAGCTCCTGAATTATGCATGTGTGGAGCAGCTCAGAGGCTTCTCAGCACCCCCTCCATTCCCTCTGCTTTGAGCTGTGGACACTGCAGGTTAAGTGCTCAGCCCTGCTGCAGTTCCAGGAACCATCAGCCACTCATCTCCACACTCTCCTTCCTCAACAACTTCCACTGAACCATTTCCAGTTCAATTTGTGAACGCTCCCTTTTTGTTCTGACCCACACTCCAAGTACTTTCAATCCAATTTATCTTCATCCCGCCTGCAGAATTTAAAAGTTGTCTCACAGAAATCTGCAAGTCCTGGCTTACTTAAAGCACAGGGACTGCTGACAGAGGAAGTTCCATCAGGACACTCACATTTCCTTTCCCTGTCACAAAAAGCACCTGATCTGTCCTGTACTCTCTGATCAGTGAGTGACAGAAAGCCAGAACACTCTCTGTCTTGGACAGAATGAGGTTTATAGCTTGGTTTCATCTGCAGTGAAATGGAAAAAGTGTTCCTGAACCACACAGATTTCCCACACTCGCCCCATCAGCATCGTGCTCTGCACTAGCAAGAAATAAAACCTTGATCATCACTTGCTGGGAAGAACTTGAGTGCATTCCACCTGGCTAGGGCAGGAAACAACACTCACTGCCAGGCTGGGGGTTTTCCTCACCACATATTTCATTTCTCCTACACCAGCCTCAACCATCCACAAGATGCCACAAAAAAAGCGTGTCCATAAAGTAGCTAAGCCCAAGTAACTGTCTTGCTGTCTAATAAAATTAAATAAATGAATTTTTCTCTAGGTACGGTGGAGATGAAGGATTTTCTCCCTCAGCCTGCAGCCATGCACAAGATGTGTCTTCCTCTGGAAGCTGGTTTCACATGGTGGCTTAGATTTTCCCACTTTGTATCTAGCACCATTTGAAATCAGTGTTCTAGGAGCAAGAATTACAGCGTGGGAGGAGACCAAGCATTTCAACAACATCCTCTGCTCCTCAGATCAGCCCCTTTTCCAAAGGTGCTTTCTTTGCCAGCCATCCACTTTGTAACATCACCTGATTTCTAGACACTTCTCCAACCACTGTATGCACCCTCCAGGGCCAGGGCCACACCAGCACAGCCTCCTGCTCCTGTACTTCTGCTCAATAAACAATGGATATGAGTTCAAGGTGTCCAGAGTAAAGTGATCCGCAAGTCGCATGAAAACCAACGTGCTATCCCTTGTGCCTGACAGGCAGAGTATGTTTGGTACCCACAAACTAGGATCAACCTTGAATTTACTGCCTCAGAGCAAAAGGATTTCCACCTCCTGCTTGGGGGCTCCATCACCACAGGATTCTCATTTCATAGCTCTGCAAACACAGAAATTCCCCCCAACAATTTGACCTCAGCAGTCAGACACAGAGGCACCTTCAGCAATGCCAGACTGGCTTGGGTTGGAAGGGACCTTAAAGATCATCCTGTTCCAATCTCCTGCCATGGGCATCATGAAGATGCCACACAGCACACACAGAACCCACTCCTTTTTCCAGAATCACTTTTCAGCACACACAGAACCCGCTCCTTTTTCCAGAATCATTTTCCAGCACACACAGAACCCACTCCTTTTTCCAGAATCATTTTCCAGTTTGCTGCTGGTCCCTCCCAGCAATATTTCACTTCTCCAGCCCTGCATCCCAACCTAGAACGAAGCTGAACTCTTTTTTTGCCCTCCCTGCTGCCCAGCGTGTTCCCAGACATGGAAAAGCTGATCCCTGTGTGGATGAAGGTTTGATCAGAGCACTGAGTAGTCATCTCTAAAGAATGCATAGCTGTCATCTCCAAGAGGATCCTTCTCTGAGCCAGGAAAACGTCTCTTACACAGGCTGACCGATTTCTCTTGGTGTTCAGAGTCTCAGTTTTTGTCTAGCACCATTTGAAATCGGTTATGATGTAGGGGGAAAAGCAACAGTAATGGGAAACTTCCTTCCCTCACCCCCCAGGTCACAAACAAACACCATCCTGAGCACCACCTGGCCTCCCCAACACCACTGGCTTGCTGTTCTGTGACCTGGAGTTCCCCCCACAGGCTGAGCATCCTGCACACAAGAGGACAGTCAGCATCCCCTCAAGTGAGGATGGGATGCTCCCAGACAGAGAGAAGCATCTCCTCAAACATAACTCAGCTTCTTCAACTCAAGCAAGCCAGGGCCTGGGTGTGACAACACAGCCACCCACCCCTCTGACCACTTCTACTCCATGTGCTGTTTGTTTGCCTTAACCTGTTCTTTACACAGATTTTTTTTTTTTTCCTTCTGAATAAAATTGTGTGCTCTATGCTCCTGGGCTCTGTCTCAGGCAGAGAGATCACCTTGCTCCCTGCTGGACAACACCTAAGTGCTGCAAGTCTCTTCATTTCAGCCCCCAGCTCCATTTTCACCACCCTTAGAAATATTCAGATTCAGAGAATCAGAATGGTTTGGCTTGGAAGGGACCTTAAAATCATCCAGCTCCAACCCCTGCCATGGGCAGGGCTTAATTTATACTGATTTTAAGTGTGACACTGAAAACCCACCAACCACAGTCACTCCACATTATTTAACCCTAAACCACATAACTCTGGACCTGTTTTGTTACTCCCACTGCCCCTGTCGCCAGTAGATGGCAACAACTCATTTTTATTCCATGCAGCTTTCCCTTAGCAGAGTTCACGTCCCTTTAATTATCAGTTCCAGACTCCAAAAGGAAATAATTCATGCAGCACTGAGTTGTAGAAAAACAGCACAGGACTCATGACAATTAGACCCAATTAATTTGTAGTGTTTAAGTCAGATTCACAGAATCACAGAGCAGAATCCCACAACGGTCTGGGTTGGAAGGGAGATTAAAGATCATCCCATTCCCAGGAACTTTGCTTATCCCCTCAGTGCTCACTGCAATCCCAAACCCCACAGTGTGAAGCTGTGCAGCCTGGCATCATTTCCACACCAACTCACTGGGAGTATCTCAACCACAAACTGCAAAGAAAGACAGCACATGAAGTTATTTTTTCTATTCCACCCTCTGAGAGGCTTCACTCTGTCAGGAGCTGGCTCCACAGCAGTTCAGTACATTTCAAGTGTGAACCTCACACAATTCCTCAATCCACTCTCCCTCACAGGTCACCTAAACCCACCAGAGCTGTATTCCCCAAGGATTGCATTTGTCACACTCTGGACTAAAGGGCCAAAACACCTTCTGGGCTTTGCCTCGAGTGTTCCACCAGAAGAGCCCAAATTTCCTCTTCTCCATCAACTTTTCACCGATTTTTTTCAGGAATCAACACTGTAAAATTTTGGAGGTTCTGGGAAATTCTCTGCAATTCTAAAAGGAAATCCCAAAAGGTGCTCAGCAAATCAAACCCCATCCCCTACACTGCCACTGAGTAATTCTGTGTACAAACTGCAAACCTCAATCTCAGCAGTTTCCACCTGATATTCGGGACATGAAAAATCATCTGGATAACAATGGGAGAAGAGCTGCTCAGCACAATGATGAATGAAAGACAAACACTTACTGCTAAATAATTTAACATTTTTATTTGGAATATTACAAATCATGGCTAATCTTTACATCCAGAAAGAAGAGCAAAAACAACAGCCACTTTTTACAGTGATTTAAATTCCAAATTAAGAACATTCCAGTGTATTTCAGCACATTGCAGATGCCAAAGCAAGCTGAGCTCCTGACCAGCACCACACTCAGTCCCAGTCACACATCCCAGTGTTTACAAACAACTCTCAAGCTGAGCTATCAGCCAGGCCACGAACAGCAAATCCTTCTGCAGAGCCAAAGCCCCTTTCTAACAACCACAGCCTATTATGAGCTCCAACAATACAACTGCTGGGATTGTCCCAAAAAGCCCTATAAAGCCCCAAACAGTTCTGTGCCACTCCAACAATCTGTTTATGACAGGGAGAGCAGTGCCAAGCAGCCACAGACAAGCCAGAGCACTTTCAATGCATCTGAAGCGAGGCTATTTGGGTTTTCTGTGAAAATTAGAAGCTTTCTGGATGCTGATAGTGAGATTCAAGGAGCTAAAACCTGTTCTAGTTAAGATATGGGGTTTGCTGAGGAATTAGAAGTAGCAGTGATTCTAAACTAATGGCAAATACAGTAATGGGGGCTCCTGGAGTGAGAATCTGGACTAAAACATTTGCTGAACAAGCACCAAGCAGCAAACAAGAGACCACCACATGTACCAGCACTCACAGAACTGAACTGGTTTGGTTCTCCTTTAACACGAAAAGCAAGTGACAGGGAAAAGCTTCTGCTTCTAAGCAGGAATCTGATGCTAAATCCAGCTTTTCAGAGCTTGATTTAACATCCCAGTCTGCAGCCAGAGGTTAGAAATGTGGAGTATGTGACTTCAAGTAAAAAAGCAAGGAAAGTGGATCACACAGCACCTGTTTCTACCCCTGAAAGCAAGAGAAGATCTCCAGACCTGACATCAGGGCTCACTAAAATTGAGCACCCTAAGAACTTCCACTGTGCCCATGACAGGACACAGCCACCACTGAGCTCTCAGCAGCTCCTTCAATTAGGGATCTCCTGTCAACAGGCAGGGGATGCCTTTGCTACAGAATCCTTCAGTTTTCAGGTCCAACAAATCCACTGCAGTCTTTGGGAGATTAAAGCAAAGAATCATAAATTTATATATAGCTTTTTTCCTTCTTAAAAGCAAAGGAAAAGCTGTAAAACTCTGATTTCAAGGCACACTTTTTAATTCATTATATATACAGCAACCAACTTCGACAGACAAAGAGGTAGAGTATATAAGATCTTAACTGTGATAGTTTCCAAAAGACATTGCCTCCAATGGCACCAGACTCTTCAGGGAACGAGCAACAACACAAAGGGAACGACAGAACCATTTACAGCACCTCTGCTGCAAAGAGGGATGGGAAGGACAGCCAGGTTTGAGCGAGCAGAGCTCTACAGGACAGAGGAGAATATTGGACATCTTGTGCAAGCCAAGAGGTGGCACTGAAGGCAGCAGGGACAGGGGCATTGCAGCACTCCCACAGGCTCTGGCATGCTACAGGTATTGCCCTTCCCCAGCTGACGTGCACAGAAGGACAGGGAGGGCCCAGGAGGCAAAGCAGGATCTGTGGTAGCTATAGTGCACACACACTTCTTATCCTATCAAGCATCTCCTCCTCCAGTTCACCAGCACAAGGAACTCAAGGGCAGCCACTCAGTGCAAGGGAACCAATCCTTGTCCAGCTCTGCCAGGGACATCCCAGTGCCCAGACCCTCCCACCCCAGCAAGGGCAGTCATGGTTTACACATCTTATATTCGGCAGAACTGGGAGTGCTGTCACGTTTCCTACAAACAAAAAAACAAGTCAGATCAGAGGGTTTCACATTGCAAGAGGTTTTACATTTACACTGAAAGCACATCCTTAGTTTTGGCATTAAAGCTGCAGGTGAAGTCACAATTTAGCCTCATTCTTTAGCCTCTCTTTACCAACTGCTGCACTGAGGAGATTTTAGCTTCATTCAGCTACTGAACTGTCAGCAATGACCCAAGGAGCAGCACAGCCTTAGATCCAAAGGGATCATTCCAAGTGATGCCTGGTATCACCAAAAACTAACACCAGAACAGTTACAGGATTCCCTTAACTCCACCAGGTGCACCCTGGAACTCATTTTAATTACAGTCTGCTTAGTATTTTTTTCCTAACCAAAACTGAAATATTTGTTCATGTGGATTTTGATTCTGCAGTCCACTAACAGCAACTTTACAATACTTAAATACACAAGAATTAAAATTCACAATGATATTCTTAAATATGTCCCAAGTTCTTCAATAACTCCTGTTCTGCTTTAACAAAAAACCCACCCCATACCAAAGCTCAGTGCTATTACTCCAAGTCTCTAAGGAGTTCCTTATTCCATAAGAAAACCTCCAGAATTACCAGTGTCTTGACACACCAGACCAGTAATTTCTCTTATCATGTGTAAAGGTAAGATTGGAATGAAGAATTCTATTCTATCTCCTGATTCATTTTTTTCTCTCCAAAATTAAGCCAAATTAACCCAAAAAGCAGATCCTATCTTAATTAGAAACATCTTTCTTCAGAGTGAAGGTAATATTCCTTAATCTATACATTATTTTGGAATAAACTCCAAGCTTAATATTCATATAAAAACTCAACAAAAATACTGAAAATTCACCCGTTCTTTACAAGTCAATAAAATCAAGACTATGCACATGAAAAGACCTTTGCATTAAGCAGGAATAAGAGAACCCATCACCACCTCAGAATCTGTGCAATGGAGAAAAGCAGCAAAAAAAAAAAGAAGAAGATGCTGATTTTAAAAAATATTTGTAGTTCCAGATCTGTTGAGACTGCAACGACAAAATACTGGCAAGGAGAAGTCAAACTGAGCTGTCCTGTCTGCAGTGTTCAGTTCAAACAAGGCAGGAAGAACCAGATTTTGGAAGAGCCCATTTGACCCTACACAAGTGCAGGAGGAACCCCAAAATTCATCACAGGCATCTCATTGGAGTGAGGTTAAAATACAGGAGAGCACATCAGCTTCAAAGCAACTGAATTTTGATTCTTTTCAGGGCCACAGAACTCTGGGTTTGAAACAGAAATCACCTTTTCATAAGAAGGTTTCAAAAGATCCTTGTTAGACCCTTCATTTATTCTTTTCTAGAAAGCAAAAATGCAGATGAATCAGTAATGGTGAGAGATGTGAGCTGGTTTTCTCTGAAGGGATGCACAACTACCTTTAGAGTTTTAGTGCCCAAAGGTGGTTCCAGCTTCTAATTACAGGGAATTAAACTATTAGCTAAGAAAAGTAACTCACCACTGGGACGGGTGCAGACATTCTTCTGAGTATTGTAGGCAATGTGCTACTCATTCTTCAAACACAACACCAAGAAAATGTGATTTACAATCATTGGAAGCTCTTACTGACACTGCTAAATGATAAATCTCTACATATTATATCCTGTTCTCCCAAAATGAGTGAAAAGTCAAGAGATTCTTTCCTACAGGAAGCCAAGGTTCCCAGCTACTCTTCAGGATTCCACACTCCTGAAATTCCAAGCAAACCACAATAAAAAAGACACTTAAGCTGCATTGCAAAAAGTCCAAATGAAGTGGAAAGTTATACCTTTTCATTAATTCATTTGTGCAGTTTCTTCCATCTCAGCTGGGACATTAGTTTTTAAAATACAAATGTCCTTGCAACTCTCATCAACTGTGTACGAGCTGAACAGCAGAAAGGGAGAAAGGTCTAATTGAATGTCCCATCCAAGGGCATTTCACACACAAAGAAACAGAGGCCAGGAAAGATCTGCTGTCACTTGGAGGCTACAAACTGCAAGGATCAGGGGCTGGAAGCACAACAACAAAGGCTCAGCTGCATCAGGAACTCAGAACACTAAACAGGGAGATGGAGGCTTTCATAAAAGGAGATTAGATCAGGGTTTTCAGACAAGAAAGAGCTTTAACAGTCAGATGTTCAGAGAGGAAGATGAAGGGAAGCACTAGGCACAATGAGGCTTTTCATGCTGTCAGATATTCAGGGATGTCACAGAGTTTAATTTTTGATGATGCTGCTTTAGATCCCTCCTGCTTTCTGCGCCCTGAGAAGCCTCTCCACGGGTGAAGGCAGCAAGTGCTGCCCTGAACTGCAAGAGCTCTCCTCTGGCCCATCCAGGCTGCAGAATATCCAAGTACTGAATAAAAGCAGTGGCTCAAAAGCACCAAATTGCTCAGAGCACACTCTGGCCCTTGGATTGATACTCCACTGTCTATTTTTAAGGCTAAAACCTCACTGGATAAAAACCCTCTCCCAAGTCCTCTGTGCGGACCTCATTACAAATATGAGCCACAGGAATATTCCCTCTGGTTTGCTTCATTTAAAGCATTCCTTCCTTTGTGTCATGTACTGCAGATAAATCCCAACAGGTTCTGGAAAAAGACAACACTGATGAGATGCTCACCCTGACATTCCATGTGTACCACCTAACCTGCCCTGGACCAGCAGCGTTTTGCATTTTACAAAATATTTCTCTGACAAAAAGTTTTTTCCCAGAAGATAAAATCAGACATCACAGCAAAAAGCAATGCACAAAGAGGAACTTAAATCTCCTGCCTCTCCATGAAAAAACACACATAAACCCCAGTTGTTTTGAAGATAAACTTTAAAACACCCCACATGTCTCATTAAAAACAGAACACTAATTGCTTGTGCACAAATCTAGTATTTTACAGTTGATTTTGCAAGTCTTTAACATAGGGACACCAACATTGGGGCTGAAGGAGGAGAATAAAAACCTGAAAACCTTCTGGCAGCACGAGCCCATACAACCAAGACTCCCCCTGGCTTTAGGAGATAAACTGATATGTTGGAAGCAGATGGACAAAATACTTTCCTTGGCAAACACAAGCTTGAGAACAGGGTTTTTCCTTCCTTGAAATTAGTGCAAGTGTTAATTAGCAGCCTAGCTGAACAGCAGATTCAAAACCAAAGACAAATTCATGGTTAGGCTTTAGCTCCCATCAGCTGCTGGGAGGAGCTCACACAAAATCAGACGTTTGAAAAAGAAAGGGCACACAAAGCTCAGGAAACTTAAACATCAGCACAGCTTTGGCTCAGTCATTTGGAAACTTGCAGGATTAAAAAAAAGGAAGCTTACTCACCCATTCTGTGAGAAGAATTTCTTGTAGATCCAGAAGGCTGCCAGGAGCACCACAACTACCACAATCACTTTAGGAAGAAGTGGAAAAAAAAAAAAAGCACTTTAGAGTAATAAAGATCATCTCCAGCTCACAAAAAAGCAACAAAAATTTTGCAGAAATAGCCTTGTTTTCATCTACAGGTCTATCCCACCTCTACCCCCCTAAAAAAACCCACAACCCAACTTATTTATGGAATGAGCCATGTAAATTAAATATTTGATTCTTCAAGATAGTTCAGCTCAGAACCAGTGACCACCAAGATGGCAAAACTCCACCGGCTCAGAAACTAAAACAGGAATGACAGGGGCCCAGTGTTACTTTTTACAAGTTTGTACAAATCTGGTTAAGGAAGGCAAGGACAGAGGATGAACTGAACACTTCTGTTCACTGGCAGAGTTATTTACTCACAGTGAATATTTACTTGTTGGAAACTGCCTTTGAAATGTGACCTCACCACATGAGAAAATACACATTTCACACTAAATTAAACTGTAATAGCTAAGTCATCTTTCTTTGAATCATGCAGCTTTAACCAGAACTCCAAAATCACTCTGCTGCAGTCCCAGGTGATTGGAATAAAAAAATGGACTTTCACATAAAAAAATATAATTTGTATCGTATTTTTTTAAGGTTTTAGAAAATACTTACCACAGATGATGGCTATGATATATCCACCTGAAAACAGAAGGAATCAGCATCACAAGAGGAACACAGATGCTTCTTGCTCAAATATTATCATAAAAATATTCACAGAGCTATTTCAAGTCAAGTACTTCTATCAACACAATCTTTGAGGCAGACTAATTTAAATAATAATATTTAACTTCGAATATGAATATTTTAATTCATTTTAACAAACCCTGTTTTTCCCATTAAAATAAAGAAGGAAGC
The DNA here is from genome assembly GCF_051311805.1 of Agelaius phoeniceus. Lineage (NCBI taxonomy): Eukaryota > Metazoa > Chordata > Aves > Passeriformes > Icteridae > Agelaius > Agelaius phoeniceus. The sequence goes on from NC_135289.1 coordinate 1,233,615, forward strand.
TGCATTAAATCATTTCTCCTGAGCACAAAAGGACTGTTTTCTGAGCTGTATTTTCATCCTAGTGGAGATTTTGCAGCCTGTACTTACTGAGCTGGCAGGTTGGCACTGCAGGCACCCACTGGTTGTTTCCAACGTACTGAATCCGAGCCTCCCCATTCAAGGTGTAGCCCGTGTAACATTCAATGGTAATGAAATCCCCCACAGAGTAGGAAGATTTTTCTCCCTCTACCACTCTCCCATGGTTTATGACTGGTGTGGAACCAGAACCTTCAGATTCACCTGGAAAGAAAAGGTGGGAGGAAAAAAAACAAAAAGAAGTATTACTAGATCAGATATTTACAACTTGTCAGTCTGCTCCTGATTTTAGCAATTTTACTCACAGGAACACTGCTGTAAAACACCCCAGGAACTCTGTCCCTGGCAGGTCACTGTCATCTCTGCAGAGCCATCAGGGAAGGAGCAGCCACCATTGCACCTGATCTGCACTGACTCTCCTCTTGTATAGGCAGGTTTGTCTGGAATCAGGGCCCCGTTGGGGATCTTCGGGGCAGGACACAAATCTGGAGTAACTAATGCAGGAATTTAAAACAAGATTAGTGAGAATAAAGCTTATTTCATAACTCAGTAACTCATTCCACAAACACAAGTTGCCTTCATGTAAGAAAAATAGCTCAGCACATGTCAGAAGTTTAACTTTACCCCAATTTAAAGTGCAAATATTCCCCTTAGAAAATTTAAACATCACTGTAGGCATTCATTAGGGTAATACAATCCTGTGACATGGCAGCTCAGAAATCCTTACTGGTTCATTATTTCTCTGAGCTCTAGAATCATTTCTAGAAAGCAGGAGCTGAAGAGCTGCATAAAAAAAACACAAAGACTTCAACTACTCCAGAAGGATACTACAGCTTTCCTCACTGTGCATACTCCTAATTCCCTGGATCAAATATTTTTTCCTGTATTCCACATCTTTTCTCCTGCCTTCACCCATGAAATCACTACAACACCAGGATGCTCTATTTTAGCTAAAACAATTTCAACACACAAGAGAAAAGGGAAAATTACAGAAAGTCTTACTTTTCTCACAGGTTGGTTGTGGAGGAACCCAGGTGTTACTTGCTTCACAGGTAATTACCTGTGCTCCAACCATGAAATAGCCTTGATTACACTCAAACACAACTGAGTCCTTGTATCTGTAGGGAAATCCAAATCCAGATATTTTTCTCCCGTTTTCAACTCTGGGGTCCTCACATTTGACCACTGAAAGAGGAAAAACATTCGTTAACACAAACATGCGTTAATAAACAGAAACAAAGCTTGGACACATCTGTTAACACAAACATTTGTTAACACTAACATTTGTTACCAATGAAAACAAAGCTTGGAAACACCTGTTAACACAAACATTGCACCAAACACAACATTCCTTTTCCACACATGCCAATTGCCACAAGTTGTTTTGGAGAAGCTTTGTAGAAACATTGATTCCTGCACTTCCCTAGTGGCTGTGTTTTTAGGAACAGGATTCCTCCTTAGCTTTTTACAAGTCCTATCCAGCCCCCACATCTTTGCCCTTGACACAATTTTTCTGCAGGTTTTGTGGTCTTCCAGTTCCTTCACTTTGGCCTTGTCACTTCTACCAACAAGACACTCAAAATACAGGTATTTTTCAAGCTTTAACTTAAATTTTAGCAATATTCTATTCATAATCCATCCATATCCACCATGCTGATGTAATCTCCACTGGAACTGTACCAAACTTTGTACCACAGCATTTCTTCCTCCTTTCCTAGAGGCTAAGTCCATTCTCCCCACCCCACTTCCAAGGAAAGGGCCAGACACTGTAAAAAAAAAAGAAAAAAAAAAAGAAAAATCCCAACAACCTCGACATTCTGGAGGTGGCCCACTCCAAACTCCGTTTGAGTGTGCATCAGATGTGCAGTAAATGGTTTCTGGGCCAATGAGGGAGAAGGGATCACTGCCCTGGGGGGCACCCAGGCACCTGTAGGTCACGGAGGTCTGGTACACGTAGCTGTCTCTCTCCTCGTACTCCCCGTTGGCTATTTTGGGAGGTGGCTCACAAGGAATTACTGTAAATCAAGCACAAAAACTGGTCAGGTTGGTTTTGCTGTGTTAGCTGGTTCATCTCTAAGAGCAAGCCTTGGTTTTCCAGTCATTTCACTGAAAACCTGAGACAGCCACTCGAAGTCAAGCTACAGAACCTCAGCTTCAACAAGAGGTTGATTTTAATATGAGATATTAAATGAGATAATATGATTTTAATAGGAGACAATTACCACCAAAACTGACCTTTTTCTGTGGTCAATCATCACCCAAGGAGAAAAGAAAAAAACCATCCCTGCTTTCCCATCATTTTTTATACTGGCAAGTTGGTGGCACAGCTGTTTGTAAATAAACTACCCCCTCTGAACAGAAAATCAAACACAGCAGTAATTTACTTACTTTCACAGTAAGGCAGAGCTCCATTCCAGTCAACACCTCCACTCATGGAGATTACACAGGAAATCTCTCCCTTACCCCGTAATCTGTATCTGGACAGGTAAAAATTTTGAAGAAGCGAAATTTAAATTTCTCATTTCTCCAACAAGCACAAAAAAATTGGTTCTTATCAATAATTCTGTTCTGTGATTACAGGGACATAACACACCAAGGTTTTGTTGTAATGAGAACAGAATCTTGCTTATTTTGCTGACAGTCTCACTTTGAAAACAAAACAGAAACAACAGAGAAATCACTAAGGAACTGTGGAAGTCTTACAATTTTTAGAAATATCCTCCAATATTAAAGTCCTAAAATTACTGATACTCAAGGAAAAGGAAAAAACCCTCCTTAGTGTTGTTGACTTAATTATTCAATAATGAAGGATGATGAATATATATCTACCCCCTCTGCCACAGGAGCATTAAAAGAAGTCACCAGAGATAACACTGCAGTTCTGCAAAATCTCACTAAAAAACTTCAGGTTGATGCAAAGAGTAATTAAATCAGAGAATCAAATTAAATTTTGCTGTAATTTTATTTGCTACAGGTAGAATTCAGACTTCAGGTCAGAACTGGAACAGAAAATTTGGGTTTATTTCAAATCTGGTGTAAACATAAAAAAAAAAAAAAAAGAAAATATTAACTTCACCAAAACACTTACCCTTCATTACAATGAAATGTCAATTTTGAACCAAATGCAAGATCTCCTGGATCATAATAACCATTTTCCAAGGATCCTGGGTATTTACATTGTCTCGCTGGGGGAAGGCGGCGGGGGGAAGAAAAAGAAAAGAAAAAATTCTACATTTTTGTAGTTACATACAAAGACAAAATCTTTGGCACTTATTGCTCTTACCCACACCAGCGTTTTCCAAGCTTTATTTAAAATATGGCAAAACCCTAATTCCCACTTGCAAAGCAATTGGAACTGTTAAATGTCAGTGGGAAAAAAAGGTGTACAAAAACTCACCTTTACAGAACACGCTTGTTTCTGACCACTGCAAGTCCTCACCACACATCCAGGTCAGTGACTTCCCTGGGACCCTTATGTATCCTGGCCGGCAGACGAAGGTGATTTTGGTTCCAGGTGGAAAATTCTGGATGTCCCTGGAGTTCTCATCGAGCTCTGCATTCTGCTGCCGCTCTGGCTTGGGACATGAGCCTGGGAGAGGAGGGAAAAAACAACACATCACCTTAGTGACAAGAAGAGAAACACACTGAGGTGTAACAGCACAGGGGACAGAATCACTCCAGAGCTCTTAAGGATATATTTAAGTCGTTCCAAATTTTTTAATTTGCGTTTTAACTGTGTGCAGCGTCCAGCTCTACTCATGTATATGGCACGTTACTCACTGTTTCCTTAAGTTCTTTAGTCATTCTACCCAGACAATGCACTTCCTTCCAGATCCTATTTTCAGATTCTTGTCTGTTTGCCTTTATTTTGTAGTTAAACACCCGACTTCACTCACTGTACACCCATTTCGTTTGCTGCACGAAAAACAAACACGCCAGCCGCACTCACAGAGCTCATTGTCCTTTCTTAAGGAAAAAGGAAAGCGGGTCTGAGGGACAGAAAGCCGAGTTTAGAACCGGCTCCAAGGCCAGGCTGGAGGGAGGCTCAGCGGCAGGTGTCCCTGCCCAGGGCAGGGTGGAACGGGATGCGCTTTGAGGTCTCTCCCCACCCGAACAATGTCACGATTCTCTCGATTCAAACCCGCCCAAACCCTCGCGGCTGCACCACCGCCCTTAGAGCCATTTCCTTCCTTCCTGCCAGCCTCGCCCTCCCCATCCCGACCCCGATCCCAATCTCAATCCCGATCCCGATCCCGACCCCGATCCCGATCGCTCCTCCCAGCCGCGGCCCCCGAAGGCTCCGCGCCGCGCCCGCCGCTCCGAGCGCCCCTTCCCCACCGGCACCGCCCGCTCAGCGGAGCAAAGAGCGAGCGGCCGCTGTCTCACCCTGAGCCCAGGCTCCGCCGAGCTGCCACAGCACCAGCACGGACAGCAGCAGCAGCAGCGGCAGCACCGAGAGCCATTCCATTCCCGCAGCAGGGCCGCGGCTGCGGCCGCTCCGCTCCCTCCCGGCGCCGCCGGAGACGCAGCGCAGGGCCGGGTGTGCATGCGCGGCCCGCCCCGTCCGGCCCGCCCTCAGCGCGGCTCCGCCATGGCCGGGCCCGCCCGCCGGGGCCCCTCACGCCGGGGCGGCACCGTGGGGACAGCTCGGGCCGCTGGTCGGTCAGGGATCGCTGATAATCCACGGACCGAGGTCTGCGTGCCGGTGTTACACACAGGGCTGCAGGGTAGGGCGGTTTTCAGGCACAGCCGCTGTGTTGTGATGAGTTAATTGCTACGCTAATGACGCAGTCCCGGCTCGGTTCAACGCATGCTCGGGGAAGGCTCTGATTGAAGCGAATGTGTGATTTTTAGCAGCGTAATAGTCGCTGTTCAACTGAAGAATACTTCCGCCTTGAGTATTTTGCCAAATACATTCATCAGCATCTTGATTTACTTCATCCTTAAAGATAGTTCATTCGGGGATGCCCTTGACTAGGATGCTCCTGCCCGCTCTTTTTTATGAATTGAAAGTATACAGAGATCTCCCACTAAAGAATGCCCTGACTTAAAGTAATCTTGGAATATGTGGACATATTCCTCATTTTACAACACCCTCGGCGCATTACAGCCCTGGGTGCGAGGAGATTGAATCCTTTCCTGGGCAGCTCAAGGAAAGAGGGGAAAAAATTAAAGTGTGTTTAGGTGCCACATTGGAACAGCAGCAGTGATAAATTAAAAATAACAGCTAGCTCAGGATGGACATTCCTGTGCAGTGCTGCTCGCCTTTGGAAGTTAAATTTGAAGTTAAATCCCGTGTGTGGTGGAGCAGCATTAAAATAGAACAGCCCAAAAAAGTTTAAAAAAACCAAAACAGAAAAGACTTAAAGTTCTGGGTAGGTGTAAAAGAAGACACAGAATTGTCATCACCAGCTTTTATTAGGTTAAGCATTGGTAGAGGAACACTGCACATAAGCGTTGCTGGAAGGAAATAAAGATGTAAATACAGCTGTAATTAAGACATTAATTAACCCATGGTTACTCCCACATTTGTTCAGGTATATTTTGGTGGGCATAGGGAGACAGGGAGTGGGGGATATGGCCAGTGCATTATTGATTGTTTCTTCCCACCAAGGCTTGGGGTTATCCAGTTATTTGGGGACAAAGGAAATACTCTTCATCAGGAGCAGTGCACAGAATTCCCTCAGAGGCAGCACCTGCACTGTGTGCAGTCTGAGCCTCATCAGATCCTTACAGTAACTGAGCATTGCAGATTTACAGTAAAATGTCCTTTTTTTTTTGCCACAGAATTCCAGTATCCCTGTGAGCGGCGCTTCCTCGCTGCAGGGAACGAGCTGGGTGCCTGGTTAGCAGCAGCAGGGAGGAGATATCTTTCCAGCCTAGGAAAGAGATGATATCCTGGTGTTGAAATCAGGATTTCCTGGCTTTGTACTGGTGTGTAGAGATTCCATCGCCACCCGGAGAGAGAGGAGAGAATTTCTAGGAAATGCTTTGTTTCAAAGAAATCACACAAAATTGATATTGTTTGCATGCCCCACTTTGTAGGTGAAGTGCTGTTAACATTGAAAATTCACTGCTGGCTCCAATAGATCCACCATAGAAAACAGATTCACTTGTAAGTAAAAACACCATTTTAGTCAGTATGAATGCAATAAAAAACCCCAGGAACCAAGTTCAGTGTCCTTTTCTGACTCTTCTACTGCTGATGCAGTTTTTCAGCTTTTTCATAATCTGTACAAATTAAAAGCAGCTTTAAGTCAGAAGCAAGGACTGGTCTGGAAGTCTGACCTGTGCACACCAACCATCCAGACTGTGGAAAAGGGAAGACACACTTTGAGGGTGGTGTCAGAAAGAAAAATAGGATGTTTTAAACCCCCAATATGTTTAAAACATCTTCTATTCAGCAAAAGAAAATATCCTATAGAAGACAAAAAGGAAAGAGGTTTCTAGCTGAATTATTGTATTAGGAAAATAGTCATTCAAGGAGACAATGCAGTCAGCAATATAAACAAATGACAGTATAGTTATTGCAGCTCTAACTGGTATTTTGTGCTGAGGAATACAAATCCATACCTCCTATGGCAGACACGAGCCTTCGTGTTCAGTGTCTGGGTTCAGGGGGGTTCTGTAATTATAGTTTTCATACGTATGATAATAGCTACGTGAAAAAGAAGAAAACAATGAATTGCCTTGTAAAAGAGCACTTGGTTTGGTTTCCTTTAAGAAAGAGAGGCTTGAAATAAAATGACTTAACCACACCATGAGTTCCAGGTTGTATCATTTGCAACCTGAGCTGAAGATACAGAATTACAGGGCCCGGACGCACTGAGGCAAATATTTCAAGTGTATGAAGCGTATAAAGCTTGGGGCTTGGCACCAAGGGGCAGGAACAAAGAGCCAGAGCTGCCTTACCCTTGCTTCTGCTTGGAAATGATTTTCCAGACAACACCTGCCCCCAAGAGCAGCAGAACTGCTGCAGCTGCCACTCCTGAGGGAGAAGAATGCAGGTTATTCTCACTGTGTAAAGTACACAAAATGCACAACTGGGTGTATCTGCCGAGTAAGCAGAGGGAGGCTGTGCCACTGAGGCCACTGAGCTGGGGACAAAAATGTTTGTGAGCTGCTTACCTAGGCCTACTGACCCGGGCTTGGGGGACGCTGGAGGGAAGGGAAAAAAGGAAAATCAGCAAACTGTTCAACCAAAATACAGCATTTCTCAACTGTCCTTAATCAACACCAATAAACCTTTTAGAATCACAAGACAGTTTGGGTTGAAGGGACTTAAAGCTCATCCAGTTCCACCCCGCTGCCATGGGCAGGGACACCTTACACTGTCCCAGGCTGCTCCAAACCCCAGTGTCCAACCTGGCCTGGGACTCTGCCAGGGAACCAGGGCCAGCCACACCTTCCCCATGCCAGTGTCTCACTGCTAACACCACAACACCAGGTTTCTGAAAACCACACCCGTGTACACTTCCTTATTTTAAAAATGCAGCCAGACATTTGCGTGTTTAAAGTGCATTTGCATCTTCTGTGTGATCTTTGCTCTGTTTACGTTCCACTCACTCAGTTTACAGGCTGGCACGGGAGGGTCCCAGCTGAAATCCTCTTGGCACTGGGTGTGACTGATGCCTTCCAGCGCGTAACCATCGTCACATTCAAGAGTGATGTTAGTGCCAGAGCGATAAGTACTTCCTTTAATGGCTTTTTTAACACCTTGGACATCCGGGAATTCACATCTGATCTCTGAAATTGGAAGCAGTAAAAGGAGGACATTTAGAGGGAACACAAAATATGAGAAACACAGCTGTGGGTTATTCAGGACATTGCTCTGGAGTTCCTTCTGAGTGTAGCCAGGAATTAATTCTCATTCCGCATTCTGCAGAACTGGGAAAGTGCCCGAGTCCCAGGTGGAATTCCAAAGATCAGAGGAAGCACAGACTCACCTTTGCACTGCGGGAGGGGCTGGCTCCAGGACCCCGACCCCGTGCAGTTGATGAAAGCGTTCCCAAGCAGGGAGTAACCGGGATCGCAGCCGTAGGACACAGCGGCTCCGGGGGGAAAGGTGGCAGAGGCGTTGCCTTTCAGCCTCCCGTTGGTGATGCTTGGAGGCTGCGGACACTTCACAGCTGCAAAGTCAGGGAGAGACAATCACCAGGATGCTGAAGGGTGGCCAGGGAGTGACTGAGGCACCGTCCCTCTGCAGCCTCGACTGCTCCCTTTGAATTTCTTTCCCTGCACTCAACAGCCCGGACCCCTGTAACTCCAGCAGGCTTTGGAAAGGTTAAAACTCGAGCTTGTGCTTATCACACATTCTGTACTGAGATTTAGACCTTCTACAGACCTTCCCCTAAGGCAAGGCTTGTTAAATGTCCTTTGTTCTTTGCTCTCTGCAGCCAAAACAAACCTTGACAGACGGGAGGAGGATGGCTCCAGGCTCCAGATTCTGTGCAATAAATGGATGCTGTCCCCAGGAGGGAGAAGCCAGGCTCACAGATGTAGTTTACAGATGTTCCCACAGTAAAAACTGCCTTTGCTGGGCCACGGAAAGACCCGTGGGTGATATCTGCAGGCTTGGAGCAGTGCAGCACTGAAAACAGAGAGTGGAGATCAAAGCAGAGCTCAGAGAGACAAGAGGGAAAACTTCAGAACAGCTGGGGAAGGCTGAATGCTCCCTCCCCCAGCACTGACCCCAACAGTTCTGCCCAACCCTCTGGAAAGTTTCCTCAAAAAAGGAGGACAGGTTGGGAGGAGGAGTTAGTGATTAGTAAATCAAATCTTGCCTCATCAGGTAACAGACCTACCTGGCTTTGCTGTGGGTTTTTTATCAGGGTGGTGATAACGTTCTGACACTCCATCTAAATGCAGCATTAAGAGTTTAAAAACATGGTTGAGCAAATAAAATGTACACATTTACCTTCATTTCCCATCATCCTGGTGTTATATTCCCAGGAAAAAAATTCACAGCTCTCTTATAGTCAGTGTCCTGCAGCTACCAAATTCCACATTTCCAGGGAATTAAGAGAATGTGGATTATGGATTGCAACAAGCAGTGTGAGAAAGTGCAAATCATGTCAGTACTTACAGCATTACCCAAGCCCTGCTCATCTCCTGTGTGTGAAGAGAGGCATAAATGAAAGGTAAAATTTCTGAGTTCTCCTTAAAGTAGTTGCAGCAAACAGGAAAAATAAAACCAACTTTGGCTTTGGTAAGCGGGCAGGACAGAAATCAGGTGAGAAACCAGGAGGAACGTGCAGTGCCACCAAGCCCAAGAGCTGATCCTTACCCTGCTCACAGACAGGTACAGGTGGGTGCCACCTCCTGTCCCCTTGGCACTGGGACGTGGGGTGGCCTCGCAGGGTGAAGCCTCTGCGGCACCTGAAGGTGACAGAGTCCCCGTAGGTGTAGCGGGGCCTGGGGACAGCCACCCTCCCGTTCTGCACCTGTGGGGCTGGGCACACCACCCCTGAAAGAGAAACTCCAATTTAGGGGTACAAAGCCATGTGGGTGCTGAATGAACGCATCCTAAAGCCCATTCTCAGTGTGCTCAGAGCAGATTCACAGGTAGGACTTAGAGAATAACTCCAGGAACTGAGGGGAGGGGTTTCAGTTCTTTTAGGTACCTTAAGGATACCACAGTATTATATACATATACATATATATATAAACATAGATGGCGTGAATATATTCTAATAAATACATGGAATGGGGTAGAAATCTGTCAGTACTGTCATTCTTGTGAATGCTTTACTGTCCCAACCTCAAAAAGCAATGCCATCTGAAAAAAAAGACTAATTGCAATGATCAACCCCTGCAAAACATCCTTGTGCTTTGGTTAACAGTTCAGGGTTCGGAAAATTCCATTTCAATGGTACTCAAAATATCACTCTTCTACAAAACATATTTTTTCACTTGATTTCTTATTTACTGTTGTAAAACAAAGGGGACAAGTCCCTGCAGGCATCTCACAACTCTTCAGTCTGAATTGCTGTGACAGATCAAAGCTTACATGTGGAAGATTTTTAGAAGAAACCAAATATGCAAGCATAAAAAAACCCCTAAAAACTATCCCAGAGGAATATTATCCTTTAATAGTCTTATTCATTTAATTCAATTTATTTAAAGGAAACACTTTTTAATTTTAAGGACTTAATATGGCAATTTTGGCCCCAATATAGTGGTGACCTACTTACTTTTACAGGTGGGAGGCACACCAGTCCAGGCAACATCTCGTCCCAAAATCTCACATCTCCTGTGGGACTCTCCAACCAGGCTGTACCTGCAGGTGCAGAGAGAGAAATATCAGCTCATACCAAGCCCCTCAGCTTGGATTTTTCCCTCCCCAGAGGTTTCCTTCTGCAGCCTCCTGATTCCAGCTGATCACCAAGGTCACTCTGCTGGTTTGACACGTGGGAATGAAGGATGCAAAGTTGCTTCTTCCCAGATCCAAGGGGAGCAACACTGACCCCAAAAACTCTGGGTTAGATTGGTCAGGTGATAAATCGGGACCCAACTGATTTCCAAAGGGCTGGAGCCTCCTTGCAGCACGGCCTTGCTCCCACTCTCAGCTCCTGCTCAAGGGCATCTGAGAAGGAAAACTGAAACTGGTTTGCAAATTAATCTGCTGAGCACAGGAGGGAAGAATGAGACAGTTCTCCCTTTCTGGAGCAGGCAACTACAGCGGAATTGGAACCAAAATTCCAATTCAGGTCTGCTGTGGGAGAACAGCTGTACAGAGGAGTGGGCTCTGATTGTTTACCCACCACCAAACTCAGACACAGAGTCAGCAAAGGCAGCGTGGGACTCACCCTTCATCACACGAGTGGCTCACAGTTGACCCAAAAAGGAGATCTGTCAGAACAACAACTCTGCCATTCCTGAGGGGTTCTGGGTGTCTACATTGCTTCCCTGGGAAAGAACAAGGCTTTGTTTAAACTCCTCTCTTGAGGCTGTGCTACACACTATGAGAAGGTACCTTAAGGCTCTGTCCAAGTTCTGCCACCAGCAAAGATGTGATTTCAAAAAGGCCCAAAGCGGCCCAGACCATGTGACTAGTAAAGCCATGTACCAATCCTTCCTTCAAAAACCCACAAAACAGACAATTTCCAATAACCAACACCAAATGGATGGAGCTATTCACTTTTACAGAACTCTAGGGCTTCAGACCACGTGTGGTTTTGGAGGCAAGTCAGAGTTTGGGGCACTCCGGGGCGTCTCGAGTGTCCCGGCCGGCAGCTGTAGCTCACAGTGTCCCCAACAGCAAATTCCAGCTGATTTCTGTATTGCCTGCTTAGCTCAGCAAAGGTGAGGTTTGGAGGTGCACCACAGCCACCTGTCAGGGGAGAAAACAAGGGGAGAAATGGGGATGTCAACCACAAAAGTTGTTTTAAAATGCATTTTGCGTATGTACGGCTTAAAATCGTTGTGCAAAATGGGTAAAAGAAGGGGAGGGTAAAGGAGTCAGAATTTTGGGAAGGGTAAGGATGAATCCTACAGGTAGAAAGTGCCATAAGTCCAAGCTCAGAGCCGCAGTGTACCTGCACACTGAGGGAGAGGGAGGCTCCAGTTGCCAGAGCTGGTGCAAGAGATGGACGCCTCTCCCCGGAGGCTGTAGCCAGGGTCACAGCTGTAGTTCACAACCATCCCAGTGGGAAAAACCTCCAAGTCCTGGCTGTCGTGGGTTCCTTTGGCAATATTTGGTGGTGAAGGGCATTGCAGCACTAAAGAGAGAGGACAAAGCAAAACTGAGAAAAGGGCAGGGCCACGACCCTGGGACAGGTGGGGAAGTTGGGGTTGTTCAGCCTGAAGGGAAGGCTCCAGGGAGACCTTAGAGCCTCTTCCAGTGCCTAAAGGGGCTCCAAGAGAGCTGGAGAGGGACTTGGGACAAGGGATGGAGTGACAGGAACGGCTTCCCACTGCCAGAGGGCAGGGTTGGGTGGGATATTGGGAAGGAATTCCTGCCTGTCAGGGTGGGCAGGGGGCTGCCCAGAGCAGCTGAGGCTGCCTCATCCCTGGAAATGTCCAAGGCCAGGCTGGACAGGGCTTGGAGCGAGCTGGGGTAGTGGAAGGTGCTCATGGCAGGGGTCGAGATTAGCTGATTTTAAGCTTCTTTAACTCAGTGTCATAGGGGAAGAATCACTATTTCCAGGAGTCTGCCCAAACCCTCCAAAGGATAGAGTGATGAAGGGGAAATTGCAAGGCTTCAGCGCACAACAATTTAAACCAATTAGAAGCAGCTGCAAAACTTACTTTTGCAAAACTCCTGGGCTTCAGACCATGTTAGATTTTCAAGACATGTGATAGTTGGTGTTATCTGTGGCTGTTCCACGTATCCAGGCCGACAAGTGTAGTTCACAGTCATCCCAACAGGAAACTCAGTCTGATTTTCATATTCCTTGCTTAGCTCAGCAAATAGCAACGGTGTTGGTGTGCCACAACCGGCTGCCAAGAAATGAAATGAGCATGAGAAATGTGTCCTTGGCTGTGAAATGCAGCTAAAGAGAAACAGGTGCATTGATAGGCACTGCTAAGCCCCAAGTTATTAATGCATCTTCTATGTAGTCTGACATTTGTCTGCATCAAATAACACTCTGCATATAAGGACACAGGCACTTAATTTATGTGGTCTTGAAACAAAATGGGGTAAAGCAATGCCCAAAAATAGTTTGGTCAGTGTGGTGCCTTCACACAACTCTGGGCTGTAAAGTACATAAATCTTTAATTTCAGTGTTTAGAACATCCAAGCCTGTCTCCTTTTGGGAAACTCGAGCAGTGCCACCAGCTTATTCCCAGTGCCACCAAAGCGAGCACAGCTCCTGCTGTGGTTCTCCCCATGCCAGGCAATCCTGCAGGTTGGCAGGTTTGCCTGACCCAGGGTGAGCCTGGCATGGGATGGATGCTGAGTGTGGTACAGAATGGATGCTGGGCCTGGCACGGGATGGATGCTGGGCCTGGCACAGGATGGATGCTGGGCCTGGCACGGGATGGATTCTGAGCCTGGCATGGGATGGATGCTGGGCCTGGCATGGGATGGATGCTGGGCCTGGCACGGGATGGATGCTGGGCCTGGCACGGGATGGATGCTGGGCCTGGCACAGGATGGATGCTGGGCCTGGCACCGCAGGGATGCTGAGGCAGCCCCACCTGCACAGCGAGGGTAGGGAAGGCTCCAGTTGCCCCAGGCCGTGCACAGCACGGAGGGGTCCCCGAGCAGGGAGAAGCCAGGCTGGCAGCTGTAGCTCACGGAGGTGCCACTGGTGAAGTTGGTCCCGGGCTCGGCGCTGAGCGTGGCGTGGGCGATGACGGGGGGCGGAGGGCAGGGCCGCACTGCCGGGCAGGAGCAGAGAGCAGAGGTTGTTTTAGGGCTTTCACCAGAGGAGCAGCGCTGGCACCACGGCAAAGCCGTCACTGGCTCACCTGGCTGGCAGGTGGGCACCGCGGGCACCCAGCGGCTGTCAGGCTGGCACTTGGCCCCACGGCTGCCCCTCAGCACGAAGCCTGGGTGGCACCGGAAGGTGACGTTGTCCCCAGGGTGGTACACAGCCCTCCGGCCCTCAGCCACCTCCCCGTCCTTGATGCTGGGGCTGCTGCAGGTGATCACTGGGAGGGAAAAGCAGCAGAGCTCAGGCTGGGGGCACGGCTGGGGGCATGGCTGCCAGAGCTGAGGGTGCTCCTCTGGTTTTGGGAGGCCCTGTGAGTGCGGTGCTCTCCCTTTGCACTGGGGGTAGCAGCATTTGCAGCTCACCTTCACAGCGGGGGTAAGGGATGCTCCAGACTCCCGATGGCAAACAGGAAATGGAGCTTTTCCCAGTGAGGAGGTAGCCTGGGTCACAGTGGTACTTCACTGCCATGCCAGGGATGAACTCTGCCACCCCCTTGCTGTCGTGCTGGCCATTTCTGATAGTTGGAGGGGAAGGACACGGCGGCACTGCAAGGAGAGGAAAACATCCCAGCTAGCCAAGAGCTGGTACCACAAACCCCCCTGCAGGCTGAGGCAGCCTCTTAACTTTGTTCTTTCCCATTAACTTCTGCCCAACAGCAACGAGGGCTGTCACTGAATGATATTTCCATCCTACCCTCTCTTACCTTCCAGCCTTCATGTTTTCTGAGCTTATTGACATAAAAATGATAGTTTCTCACTATTTAGACATCTACAGTGGTTAGTTTCCATCTGTGGCCCTAATAACTTGCTCTGGTCTTTCTGTGGTTGTTAATGATATCAGGTACCAGCCTGGATTTTGTGGATTCATTTAAACAGCCCTACATTTAACAAGGGTCTGGATCACAGAAACATTCAGGTTTCAAAAGCCCACTACCCCATGTCCCAAGTGTCATATCCACATGTCTTTTAAATTCCTCCAGGGATGGTGCCAGATGATGCCCACTCCTCCCCAGGCAGCCTGTTCAGGGCTTTGGATGGGGATTAGAAGGATGGCAGGACATATATGTGCATCTTTTTCCTTCCCAGCCCCTTTACCTCCTTTACAGGGGTTCAAAAATCAGCTGTCCCTCATTTGCACTTACACTTCTCACAGCTGGGGACAGGAGGGTGCCACTTGCCCCCAAACTGGCAGTGGGACTCTTGGGAGCCCTTCAAGGCATAACCAAAGTTGCACTCAAAGATGATGATGTCCTCCAGGTTGTAGGTGGTCTCTGACCCAGCCACTTTTCCATTCTCAATCTCTGGCCTGGTGCAGCCAATTGCTGGAAGGGAAGAGCAGGAGATGTGAAGAGCTGGGGATGTGAAACCCCTCCTGGCTGTGGAGGGGCACTGGGCAGGGACAGCACCTGCTGCTGGGCCTTGCCATCCCTGTCACGGGCATTTCAACATTTCTGACTCTTGTTCTTAGGCTAAATACCATTATTCAGCTGTTCCTGAGCGTTTGTACTCAGTGGGAACAGAAAGGGAAACCCACATGGGGGCACATGGGGCTGCTCCTGCCCCTGGCACCTCTGCTCGCTGCCTGTCCCTGGGGATTTGCTTGCAGTGATTAAACCGAGAGCCCAGAAGGAGCAAGGAGCCCCAGGAGCGCACCTCGGCAGCGGGGCTGGGGCCGGCTCCAGGTGCCCCTGGCGGTGCAGCGGATGGAGGCGTCGCCCAGCAGGGAGTAGCCCTCGGCGCAGGTGTAGAGCACCACGGAGCCCGGGCTGTGCCTGGCGCCGGGGCTGGCGCTGTGCTGCCCGTTGGCAATGCTCGGCGGGGCAGGGCAGCTCACCTCTGCCGGGAACAGGGAAAGGCAGGTGAAAAATGGGGCAGGGCAAGATAAACACCTAAAAGCCCCAACCTGCTGAAAGCAAAGGAGCGAGATAACACAAGAGCAATCAGCCGGGACAAGGTGATACGGAATTTTTCCAGGAACTCTCCTTAGCTCTTTGCTTCAGCAGAAACCAACGTCCTGGTTTTTAGAGCTTCTTCAGAAGCAATAAATCAAATTAAGTTGTAATGAAAACTGAAGCAATAATAGTACTCCCCCATCAGCATCAAAAAGAGAAAGCCGTTATAGTAAAGCACTAGCAAATATGCATTTTATGCGTCGAAAAGTGATTAAAAAATTGTAAATCCTCCGAGTTGTTTTGAACACTGACATTAACTGCTGTGAATAAATAAAAGCGCTTGTGTGAGCTGTGTCCCCCAGGTTGTCCCTTGTGCCAGGGCCAGCCAGAGCTGGCTGTGGGCACAGCCCGAGCCGTACCTTGGCACCGTGGCACTGTCCCACTCCACGTGCCGCGCTCCCCGTCCACAGAGGTGCAGAACAGGGAGGTGTCTCCAGCTGGGGCCAGCCCCAAGGCACAGGTGTAGGTGACCACATCCCCCAGGGAGAAGGTGTCCCTGGAGCCCCCGCTGTGTGTCCCGTGGGGAATGGCCGGAGGGGCAGCGCAGGTGACACCTGTGGGCAGGACAGGGGGATCAGCACTGCCCGGGCTGCAGGGCACACACACTGCCCAGGAAGGGCACTGACACGGGGGAAGCCACCTCAGCGGTGACTCAATGACCTGATGCTCCAGGAACAAACTTTGCATGGATAAAAGCACACATGGGAATGAAATCTGTCCCCTCCTGTGAGTCACTTCCTTGCTGCCCGTGTCTGGAGGTGCTGGGACAATTCTTACCTCCCTTTCCGTAATCATTGGTGACACAGAGAGGGACTGGCCAGTGAGAAATACTTACCCACTAACAGGAAGTTTAAAACATTAATGTTTCTTTCCAGTTTGCACCAGAATAAATAAAAGACCTTTGAAAGCATTTTCAGAAGCATATCCAAAACAAAATGAAAAGAAAAAGGAAATATTTTACACATTCAGTGACTTGAGAAATCTTTTGCAATAAAACCTTTGGCTTGAAAGAAATTCCACTTTATCTTGTAAACCATCTCCAAGGGCCTGTTGTGGTGGCCTACTTACGCTGGCAGACAGGAGGATCCCCACTCCATGAGACGTGTGTGCCAGAGACCTCACAAATTCTCTGGGAGCCTCCCACCAGCTTGTACCTGGACCACACAGAAGGATTCGTTATTTGAGCAGTGAGATTTTTTTCAGCTTGAGATTTCTTTACAACCCTTGCAAGTGGCAGCCAAGAGTTCTGACTTGGGAACTGGGTTGTGAAAAGCTGAAAATCCACTTCACTCTCCCCAGGGCAGGACTCACCCTTTGTCACAAGTGTAATTAATTTTGGACCCGAAGAGGAGATCTGTGAGGACAACAGCTCTGCCGTTCGCCGGGTTCTCTGGGCTGGGGCACTGCTTCCCTGGAAGGCAATGCCAGCCTCCATCAGCCCTCAGCTGTGCCCACATCCCAGCAGGGATGGCACCACAGGGAGCAGGCAGAGGCACCCACAGAGTTGGGGAAACACAGAAACCAGCCAAGCCTCCCACTTCAGGCTTTCCGCGCTTGCAGGACGTACTTTTACAGAACTCCAGGGCTGCAGACCACGTCTGGTTCCTGAGGCAGGTGATGGCTGGGGACACCCCCAGGAGCTGGCTGTAGCCAGGCTGGCACACGAATTCCACCCTGCTCCCCTCAGGAAACACTGTCTGGTTCCTGTAGGGCTCCTTCAGCTCGGCAAAGCCCAGCCTGGCAGGGGCTCCGCAGCCAGCTGCCAGGACAGAGAGCAGCCTGGCTGTTTAAGAGCCATAAAAGGCGGATTTAGAGAGTGGGGGAAGGTCAAAACCTGTTGGGACACTTGCCCTGCTCGCAGACGGGCACAGGCGGCTCCCAGGTGTTGTTTGGCTGGCACTGGATCTCTCTGTGGCCACGAATGGCATAGCCTGGGTCACACTGGAAGGTCACAGTGTCCCCGTGTGCGTAGGCAGCCCTGGCAGCCAGGATCCTCCCGTGCTGGAGCTGTGGGACAGGACAGTTCGCCTCTGGAAAAAAAAAAGAGGTGCAGGTGCTCAGAACAGGCCCTCAGGCAGAGCTGGGCAGGGCATTTCAACATTTGTCCTCAGGCAGAGCTGGGCAATGTGAAGCCAACAACGGCTGCAATTTTAAGACGCAAGCCTGAAAATAATTTTCTTGGAGAAGATGTTGTGCCCGCATCCTGCAACATCAAACATTCCAAGGGGAAAGGGGAGCAGGGTGGCTCTCCAGCCTCCCCTGCTCTGCTGGCCTCAGCCCTGGAAAATGCTGGGGCGAGAATTCCAGCTAGCTGCAGTTTCCCAGCCGTTCCCAACCCGGAGCAGCGGCGCTGGGAGGATGGCCGGGGGTCCCCGCACCCTCGGGCAGCCCTGCCCACCTCCGCAGGCCGGCAGGGGCTCGCTCCAGACGCCGTTGCGGCCGTCGCGGGTGGTGCAGTGGATGGAGGGCTCCCCGTGCAGGGGGAAGCCGCGCTGGCAGCTGTAGGTCACGGCCGTGCCGTAGTGGAACTCGTTCAGCAGCCGGCCCGTGTGCTGCCCGTTGGGGATGTCCGGCGGTGGCTCGCAGGGGATGCCTGCAGAGAAGCAGAACCTCAACTCAACAGCAGCACCACAGCACCCGGAACCCCTCGGGCTGTGGGGCACAAACACTGGTTCCAAAGGTGGGGTGAAGCCACCTCCCAGCTGAGAGCTGGTTGGGAACAGGATCCCCCCCATGGCAGGTAGAAAGCAGAGCGGTCATCAAAGCTCTCTGTGGAGGAAACTTTGCATTGTCTACTTTTTAAGAAATAAGAAATCGAGTACTTATTTAGCAGCACTTGTATAAAATCCTGGTGCCAAGTTTTGGAACGGGCACAGACTGTGCGTCACGCGTGGTTCACACCTACCAGGAGAATCCGGGAAACGCTTTAAAACCTCAGAATGTACCAGCAAATGTTTCTTTCTTCCGTATGAAACGGCCCTGATCAGCCACGCTACTTGATCAGCAGAGAAACCCCCAGGTGGAATTGCTGAGGAGCAGCACAGCAGCTCTTGGGCACTCACCAGTGGCGGAGGGAGGGAACAAACCCGGTCCGGGATTTTGGGATTCGCTGCTGGCCCTGCCTCAATGCTCTGCCTCTCCTTAGGACTGACCCTCGGTCTCTCTGGGTCTGACAAAACAACCCCTAAGCTGAGCGTGTTTTCCCTTCCTCTCCTGCAATGGGCTCCTGGTGTCAGTCAGCACCAGGATGCTCAAGCGCTGCTGGAAAAGCTCCAGCTGAGGTGTTGCTTTCCATAATCCCTTCAGCCTTGGGATCTTGTACCTTTTCCCACACTGCTTTCCTATGACTTCCAAACCTTCTGGTAATTTTCCTGCCCACAAAGGGGAGAATTGCCTGTGAAAGCTTTGATTGGAAAGATGTGGCAATCTCTGCTGGAAAATATTCCCCAGATCCCATGCAAGCCCCCAGAGCCACGAGCTACTCACGCTGACAGAGGGGAGTATGGCCAGTCCATGCAACACGTCCCCCAGAGACCTCACAGCGCCTGCTGGCTTGTCCAATTAACCTGTGCCTGGTGGTGAAAGGGTTGGTCACTCACCCCAAGCCATTTCAGCTGGAATTACTGTTCCTCCCAACCACCCGGGATGTGGGATCAGCCCTGCTGGCAGCAGAGCTGTGGCTCTAAAGGGGAAATTCCTTCCCTGATCTGCCTGACCCATTTCCCAGCATTTATAGGGGATATATATAGATATAGATATAAATATAGATATCAATTATATAGATATAGATATAGATATCCATTATATAGATATATATATCCATTATATATAGATACATATATATATACATATACACACACACACACACACATATATATATAGATAGATATATATCCATCATATATATATATATATATCCAGAATCCATTTACTGGGACTGAATGAACAGGGGTTAAAAAGGGGGACACTTACCTAATCCACCTCCAAAGTAGGACTTACCCTTCCTCACAGCTGTAAACCACTGTAGACCCAAGCTGGAGATTTGTCAGGGAAATAATCCTGCCATTCATAGGCTCACCTGGGTGACTGCACTGTTTCCCTGGGAAAGGAAAACACCCTTATATCCTGTCTCTCTACATCACAGTACCAAATATGCAATTATTCCTCCAGTCCCCTGCCCACATTCCCAGTCTCCCCCAGCACGGATTTCCAATTTCAAAGGGTTACATGGCTTTACTAGTCACATATTCAGAATAACATCAAGGTTTTGGCAGCATGGACAGAACCTGAGACCTGTTCCTCCTGCAACAACAGACACCAAATCAAGGAGCTATTCACTTTTACAGAACTCTAGTGCTTCTGACCACACTCCACTCTCAAGGCATGTCAGAGTAGGTGACATTCCTGGCACTTTAGCATATCCAGGGCGGCAAGTGTATTGCACAGTCTTCCCAACAGGAAAATCAATGGCATTTCTGTGCTCCTCATTTAGCTCAGCAAACTGCAACCTTGTGGGAGCACCACAAGCACCTAGTGAGAGAGAAAAGAGATGTGAGAAGCAGGCAGGACAGGCACATTGAGGCCAAGCACACAAAGAGCACTGTTAGGAGGAAAGGGGTTTGGTTTGCCTTGTAAAAATGTTCGTTTTGATTAATATAGCCATTAATAAAGACATTTTCCCAAAGGATTGCAGAGGATTAGGTTCTTATTCCCAGGATAGGCTTGAATCTTCCCCTCAAAGGATTTAACAACATTTTTTTAAACAGGGTTAGGGGACATAAACCAGCAGTTATGTCAGGTACCTGGAGACCTGGTGAAGGAGTGGTGGTGGGGCAGTGCTCTGTCACACACAGGAGCAGGGGGCTGCCAGCTGCCATCCTCCTGGCAGGACAGGCTGGCACTGCCCTGCAGGCTGTAACCATCGTGGCACCGAAATGTCACCGTTTGCCCGGGGGCAGAGAGAAGCCCGTGGCCACCGACTTGCCTTCCATTGGCTACGATTGGATTGATGCAGACAGTCCCTGGAAATGAGGGTGTGCAGAAGGGGTTGGAGCAAAAGAAAACACAAAACCACCGGCTGTTAATGTTGGAACCACAAAATCAGCGCAACGTCCACACAAACCTCCCCAGCCGTAGGAAGGCTTGGCACTAATTGATTCCATGATACACTTTACATGGAATTAACCCTCTTGGAGGATCTGTTTGCACTGGTGAGGGTGTCCCCTGTGCTCAGAGCCTGAGGGGACAGAGCTCGGACTCACTTTCACAGCGAGGGCGGGGCTGGCTCCAGTTCCCCGATGCTCTGCAGGACACAGCGGCATTTCCGACCAGGTAATAGCCAGGATTGCAGCTGTACCTTACAGACATTCCCATGGTGAATTCTGCTATGTCCCGGCCGTTGTGATTTCCATTGGCGACCTCCGGAGGCATCGGGCAGGGCCGGACTGCGGGAGGAAGATGGGAAATTTAACTCAGCGAGAGAACGGGGAGCGAGGGGAAGCGCCCGGAGGGGTGAAATCCCAGCCTGCAGCCCCCGATCCTGAGCAGCACTCACCGCTATGGCACACGAGCACCGGCGGGTCCCAGATGCCCCCGGGCTGGCACCGAGCCTCACCGGAGTCCTCTGCTGCATAGCCGTGGTGACAGTCAAAGTGCAGAGTCTCTCCAGCTCTGTAGGTGCTCTGCGCGTTGTGCACCTTCCCGTTCTGCACCTCGGGTACCTGGCAGCCGATCGCTGGGGGAGCAGTGACAGCGCCCTTTAAACTTCACTGCGCGAGGAGCGGATCCCGCACACACAGAGCCCTCTCCTGCCGCCCAGCCCACGAGAGAGGCCCCACAGACCTTCACAGCGGGGCAGGGGCCAGCTCCAGCGCCCGGAGTCCGTGCAGGTGATGGACTCGTTGCCCAGCAGCTGAAAGCCCTCCCTGCAGCTGTAGGACACGGTCACTCCCCGGGGAAAGCTGCCCGAGGAGGGCCCGGAGTGCAGCCCATTGGCGATGCTCGGTGCCCGGGGACATGTCACCTCTGCAGAGGGAAAGAAAGCGTCCTGTGGGTCTGCTCTGAGCTGGGTTGTGCTCCTGGCACAGCTCAGTAACAGCAGGGTGATCTCCTGAATTCTGCTCTGGGCTGCATTTGCTGGGTCACGGCTTTAGTTCACTCCCGGTGCAGCTGCACCTGGAAGGGAATCACTGGCAGGAATGAGAGTCCCGACAGGACTTCGGGCACATGGCAGGATTTGGGAGGGATCCACACTGATGTGGAAGCAGCGAGAGCAGTGAGAAGTTGTGATTACTCTCCACTCCACAATGAAGGTGAAAATGCCCCACATCTGGCCAGAAGCAGTGTCAGAACCCCCCCGGCATTCAGACCCTGCCATCCTTCAGGGTTCACCTCTCCCCATCCCTCTCAGAGCCCCAGACAGGTCGCAGCCATCCCCGTGTCCCACCGGAGCTGTTTCTGTTTCTCTGCCAGCCGAGCTTGGGAAGGGCAGCCAGGACAGATCCACCCCAGCTTTGCCTTCCCAGTGAACTTGGGAGGACACAAGAGAGTGTGGGACACTGGTGTGACACTCACCCTTTTTGCACTGCGGCAGAGGGGGGTCCCACCTGGAGGCAGCCCGGCAGGTGCTGCTGCCCGGGCCCCGCCGGCTGTAGCCCGGGTTGCAGGTGACGCTCACCGTGTCCCGCGTCCGGTAGAAATGGCGACGAGGGGACACCCGCCCGTAGGGCACCCGGGGGGGCGGGCACCAGGCAGCTGGGAGGGAGAGAAGGGAAATGCGGACCTGCCCGGCCCCGGGGCGCTGCAGGGTGTCCGTGCAGCCCGGTGCCCGTGGGCTCTGGGGGCTGCGGCTGGGCTGGGGTCCCTGGGACCCTCCCTGTGCTCCTCGGGGACCCCGCTGCCACCTCAGCTGACAAAACCTGCGTGTCCAGGATCTCGTGTCAGCACCCAGCAGGGTCAAGAGCCTTTCCTGGCCCTCCTGAGGGCGTGATCTGACCAGGAAACCACTGACAGGGCAGCCCAGGATGGACCCGACAGCCCCCCAGGGTCTGTGCTGTGCCAGGGGGCTGGGGGCGCCCAGCCTGGGCTGGGGGTGCCAGCTGTGGCTCTGGTGACGGGCCAGCTGTGGCTCTGGTGACAGGCCAGCTGTGGCTCTGATGGCCCCAGAGGGTCTCTGCCATCAGCAGAGGGGCTCAGGGCTCTGTGATGCCGAGGTCCACCTGGGACCAGTGCAGGGCTCCCGTTTCCCTCCGCAGAGAAAAGCGCAGGGATCAGCGAGGACAGAGGAGTGATGAGGAGCAGGAGGGCCGTGGGAGGAAGGCCCCAGAGGAGCAGAGCTGCTGCCCTGCCTTACCTTGAGCCCCGGGCGTGGTGCTGAGGAGCAGAGCGGAGCTGCCCAGCAGGCAGAGGGTGAGGGTGGGCACCATCCCTGGCACAGGCAGCGGCTCCTGGGGGCACGGGGCAGATATGGGCGCCCCAGTTCCCCCCACTGCCCCCGTGGGAGGAAGGAGATGCTGCTGGGGAACTTCCCAGGACTGTGGGACAGGAACTTGGGGGCTCCCCAGGACGTGCAGGCACAGCCAGCACCCCCAGGAGGCTGCAGGTGCCTCAGGCTGCTGCTGCTGCTGGTTTTAGCAGGGGAGGATGTTCAAAGAGGGGTGGAAAAGGGCTGGGTGCAGGCAGAGGTGCTGTAGCTGCACTGTGCCCATGGAGCAGAGTGTCCTCCCTAGGGAAGTGGCCCAGGCTCTGTCCCAGAGCCCCAGGGGATGGTGGTGGCACCTGAGGGACACAGCACAATTCACCTGCCCAGGGGTGGGATGGGCACTGGGGAATTCCCTCCTTCCATAAAAATGGGACCAGCTGGGGACACAAATCCTCCTGACCTGACCCTGGGCTGATCCTCCCCCTGGCAGGAAGAATCAACTCCCAGCCAGGACTTTTGGATGAGGAGCAGCCTCAGCAGCTCCAGCTGCCCACCTCCCACAGGTGACGCTTCCTCAGCCTAAAGCAGGCAGCAAGACATGAACTGCTCAAGTCCTTTTATTTCTTTTATTGACAGAGAGCTTCCAATACTTACAAATCCAACGTTCACACTTCAGAATTGCACTTGGTCATTTGCACTCAGATTATAAAGAAAAATTATCTGCAATTGATTACAAATGCAGTAAATAAACCCTCTCCAATGGTAAATTTTGGTGACCACAGCTGTAAACAATGTTTCAGCATTCACAATTCCTTTCATGTGATTGTGGGGAGATAATTCCAAGCTGATCCCCAAATCACATGTTAAATAATTTGAAAACAAAAAATCACTTTGGACTATGCAGTGTGAATAAATGTGCTGGGATTAAAATAGCAAAATCAAACACAACCCAGAGCTGTGAGGTTTCAGGTTGTGTTTTGTCCATTTAGTCACTCACATGGCTTACGGTAAAAGAGCAATAAAAATAACCAGCAATGTGCAAGTGCTTGTTCTGCAAGGCTGAAGAAACAGGATCTGCAGTGGCCCTGTGCCAGCTGAGCAGGACAGAGCTCTGCTGGGGAGGGAGAACTTGGGGGCCTGTCTGGAACAGGGCTGATGTGTGCATGAAAATGGTTATGTGTGGGTTTCCTTCTTATTAGAGATGTGTTCCTGCTAGCAGGGGAAAATGGAGAAACCAAAGGTCTGTAGTAGACACATTTTGGGTGGTTCCTGTTCCCAGTGTGCATCATGAGAAGCTCCCAGATGGGTGATTTACCTCTGCAGCAGACAAAACCCCAAACCTCAACATTTTGCTTTGCCAGCAGCTGAAAGTCTGAGTGTCTCAGGCCTAGGCAGTCAAAATTCCACCACAGTGGCATTTCCCTTCTGAGCAGGAAACCTTCCAATCTTAACTCCATTTTATGACAGCTTATCCAGCGAGCTTCAACCAGGCTGAGTTAGAGCCAGGAAAGGACACCAATGCCTCAGCATGGCCTTGCCCTCAGCCAGACAAATCCAGGGCCTTTTGCCCACATGGTCCCTCCCTCACCTCTCTCCATGCTCACACACGTCCTCAGCACAGCCACGAGTGGCTCAGGGCAGACAGGGTGAAAACAAAGTGCCCAAAAGCCGTGGGGTTGGTGTCCTGCTCCCAGGACAAAGGTCTTGGCATCTCCGTGGCTTCACACAGGGATAGCTGCCCTTGAGTTCTGAGCAGCATTCCAGAAGTTCTCAGCAGCATTCCAGAAGTTCTCAGCAGCATTCCATTACGAATATTGAATTTATAATAAGTTCTCAGCAGCGTTCCAGGTGCCTTCCAAAGCACTCCAGTCCCACACAGCAGTGCCAGGGTTTCCTGGCAGTCGCTGCTTCAAGGCCACTTTGTCAGGAGGGAAAAGCAGAGCCCTGCCCCACCTCCCTCGTCACAATTCCCAGGAAAGCTCAGGCACTGGACACCAGTGCAACAGCAGCAATTAATTGAGCAGAAGCAATTAATGAACTTGATTACATCTGGCAAATAATGAGACTGCAAAGTCATTTAAGCCACTCTATGGGAAGGCTTGATTAGTAAATATGAAAAAAAACCCCAGAGCCAGGATACCAGTATTCTTTGTTTTATATTCCTTTTATTTACAAAACAGTTTTACTATAAATACTGTAAATTTTGCACTTTTATCTGCACACTAGGAAAGGAACTTCAGTTTAAAAAAAAGTAGTTTAAGAAATACAAATAAATCTTGTAAGATTGTGCAAAGTGGAAATTGTTTTCCTAGCGCAAAGAAACGTTTACTGACTTTTTAAAGTCTCACTTTAAGAGCTGCAAAAATACTTTGTTCATACAAAAATAAACATAAAAGCGGGCATTATACCAACAGAGAGGTGGGTTTGAAGTATGTTTGGTTTTTCTGCTTCTTTGCCAGCCCAGGTGAAGTCAGAGCCTTGACTTGAGGTCCCTTTATTGCACTCAGAGCTGAATCCCTGCCAGGCATCGGTGCTGAACTCCCCTT
Organism: Agelaius phoeniceus; assembly: GCF_051311805.1. NCBI lineage: Eukaryota > Metazoa > Chordata > Aves > Passeriformes > Icteridae > Agelaius > Agelaius phoeniceus. The sequence goes on from NC_135289.1 coordinate 1,258,989, forward strand.
CCCTCCTCAGCTCCTGGATTTATCCTGCAATAGGAAACAAGCAGGGATCAGGGGGAGCCCCTCGGCCTGGGGAGGGTTTGAGGAGCCCTGTGCCCCTCCCCAGGGGGTGTTTGGGGTGCCCTGAGCAGCTCCTACCATCAGGTGCCAGGCGCTGGGGCTGGCACAGGTGAGCGTGGGTGGGCACCGAGCACACGGGGCACAGGTGGCAGCTGGGGCTGTGCAGAGGGACCAGGTGGGCTGGGGTCCCCTCCCCGGCCAGGGGACACAAGGGGCTGCTGGCTGTGTCCCCGTGGACGAGGGACAGGAGCTGTCTGTCCATGCAGGGGGCACAGACCGGGCCCTGGGGGCTGTGGGGACAGAGGTGAGTGAGTCCCAGCAGGGTCATGACAGGACCTGCCCCTCTCCAAACCGCCCTGCACAGGCTCCAGCAGCCACAGAGCTGCTCTCCTTCACTATTGCCCTTTTTAAACTCCAACAGGCAGAGATTCAAGCATGCAGAACTGGACCAGCTCCCCCACGACTGGGGCTCCCAGCCAGTGGAGCAGGCACTCACAGGAATAAATGGAAAAACCCCGAGGCAAATGCAGCAGCAAGGAGTTCACACTTCCCAAAGCCAAAGCAAGCAGATCCACACGTCCAACCATGTTTATCTGGTTTTTCATGTGAATTTGGCTCTGTCAGTGGTGTCTCTGTTGAGGAAGTTTTGCCAGCTTGAGAGAGCACCGGACTCACATGGGCAAGTGTCAGAAGATAAATAAATAAACTGAGCAAATAGCTTTACCTCGTCACTTCTCTGGCCCAAAACCTCACCCTGCCACAAGCAAAGGAACCACACCCACAGGTGGGAAAAGCCCTGGGCAGTGGCTGAGAAGAGGCTCCCACTGCAGGGTCTCACCTGGGCTCTTTGCTGCTTAACCAGAACCAGAGCCCCAAAGAACACGAGGCTGAGTCAGGTGAGCAGAGCTGAGGAGCACAGGATGCTCCAGAGACACCCAGGGAAACCCCACAAGCATCATCTGAGTGAACCTCACCCAGTCCCACATCTCTGCTTGAGCAGGCACCACCCTTCTACCCTGGCACAGGGCGAGGAGCAACCAACACTCACACACTGCCACCTGCTTGTCCTCTGAGTTCAGCAGCGAGCTCTGGGCCCTCACTGCAGTGCTGACGGGGGCTGGACAGGAGCTGCCGGCCCTGGCCACACTCACCCCTTGTGCTGCCACTCCCCCGGTGTCACGGCACTGCTGCCACCCTGGCCAGTGTGGGCACGGAGCCAGCTCTCACAGATGGGACAGATGTGGTCACTGTGGAGAAGAACCATTGAGGATGAGCACTGAGAGCACGGATGTGCCTTCCAGGCCATGGCTCTGGGGCTTGGAACAGCCTGGGACAGTGGGAGGTGTGGGGTTGGCATGAGATGCTCCTTTAAGGTCCCTTCCAACCCAAACCACTCTGGGATTCTCTGATAAGCACAGTTCTGAAATTCACTGATTTTTGCCCATGACCCCCGTGGCATCTGGGTGTTTTTAGGTGGAAGGCTGACCTTTGGTGGTCCATGGGCTGCTCTGCCTCACTGCTCCACGGAGCAGCTGCTCCTGTGCCATCTGCCCTCAGCACATCCACAGCTTTGGCAGGAGAGCTGAACACACAGAGAGAGAACACACAGAGCCTGAGTGTGTGGCTTCCCAAAAACACCGCCTGCCCAACAGAGCCACTGCTCCCCCATATCAAACCCTTGCTCCTGCTAAGACAGGAGCCACATGAATTCCAACTGCAAAACTCACTTTATGCACATAGAGATGCTTCCTCCCCCTTTCCCCTTACTTTGCTCCCCTGTGGGATCTGTACCTGATGCCTGCTGGGCTCTGGCTGTCCCCACCACCAATGCTGGGGACCGAGTAGCTGCGGGGTTTGTGGGGCTGGGAGCTCAGCCAGGCCTGGCAGGTGGCACAGCCGTGGCGTGGGGGCTCTGAGAGAGGGGCCAGGTCACTGTGGAGCTGCTCCTCACAGCTGGGACACACGTGGCACTTCCCTGTGTGGCTGTGGATGAGAGAGATGGGGGAAATCCACCCAGCAAACCCCAAACCCTCCTGAAGCCCCCTTTGGACAGCAGGGTGTTCATCGTGGCATTTGAAAGTCAAAAACTGTTCAAATATCTTCTGCACAGGTGAGCTCAGCAGCAGTGAGACCCCTGGCTATAGTCACAAGTAAGTCTGGCACAAGGTTTTGGGCAGATGAACAAGCAAACCTACCAAAAATAGGAATTCCAGGGCTTGGGGTGCTTCTTCTCATCTGTAACCTCCAGGTGCATCGCTTCGTCCCTTCCCTTCACCTCCTGCTTTTGTGAATTCACATTATAAGAGCTGGAGAGACAGAAAGGGCGAAAATTGTAGAATAAAATCTTCACAACATGGAAAAATCATGCTAACCATGCAAGTATACTGAAGGGGTATGGTTTGAAAGGAAAAATCCACTTATCCCCAGGGAAAGTTCTGATTTTGGAGGGGCAGCTTACTGCTTTTCACTCTCTTTCCGTCTCATGATGATCCCAGCTAGAATTCCAAGGGCTACTGGGGGAACTAACAAAGAAGGGAAAGGGAGAGTGAAATCAACCATTGACTCCAGGTATTTAACAGCAAACAGCTTTGGGGTAGGAAAATATATTTTCAATTTTAAGCTACTTACCAATGCAACTCGGAATGAGGATGCTTGCTGGGGAGGAAAATAATGAAAGGGATGTTAAAAATATGAAGGCCAAAATGTGGTGCAATTACAGCAATTAACAGGACTTCTAAGAAATGGAACTCTTACCCAGCCAGTAAGGATTGTCTTCTGAGGGTTTGGTTTGGTTTGTCTCTGCTGTGGTTTTAACTAGGGAGAGACAAAAGAAAAGCTCTCAAAATGTGATTTTAGATGGTGCTCGGCTTGTACAAAATATATAAAATAGTTCAGAGAGGAGTAAACATCACATGGGCAGGTGATTTGTGCATCTCAGGCTGTGGCAGGGACCTCTCGTGCCACTCCAGGCCTTAAGGACAGAGGGGATTCTGCTGTTCCACTTGGCTTTATTGCCTGGGTGTTGTTGGACCCGAGACACAAATAAATCCTTTCTAAGTTCCCTCCACCAGCTTTGCAGCCACCGATAATTTCTCACATTGTTCATTACATTTCTGCCTGTTCCTCTTGAAGGGAAAACATAAAACCAAGTCTGGTTCTGCCCCTGGTGCTCCTCAGCAGAGCCTGGCGCCTGGCAGAGCAGGCGCTGCTGCCCTGGAACAAACCCTGCAGAGTTCCTGTGCGGCCAGGACGGGCTCGGGAGCGAGGGCAGCCCAGCAGGAGCGAGCTGCGGGGAAGGGGTGGCTGTGAGCGGATGGGGCTCACCCCGGCAGGCGGGCGGGGCCCCGCTCCAGGTGCCGCTGTCGCCGCTGTCGCCGCTGTCGCCGCTGTCGCCGGTGCAGCGCAGCGTGTCCTGTCCCACCAGCTCCAGCCCCGGCTCACACGTGTAGGTTGTGACGGAGCCCAGCGCGAACTCCTCCGAGCCGTTCCCACTGTGCTGCCCGTGGGGGATGGCTGGAGGAGGGGGGCAGGAAATCGCTGCGGGAGAAAGAGGAGAGAACTCAGGAGGGGACCCCGGGATGCTCTTCTCAGCAGAGACTGATCCTGCCAGGCTTGCACAGGAACCAGTGATGCTCCTGGGGACTCCCTGCTTGTGACAGCAGCTGTCCCCTTGCAGAGATGCTGGCCTGGCTTCACTTAGTGAAGTAAACCAAAAATTCAGAATTTCTATGCTGGAATATTTGTTTTTTCCAGTCAAGCACTGGACAACTTCACTCACCCTGACAAGCTGGAAGAGGACTCCAGACAGCTTTGTCACCCTGTAGGAGACACCTGATGGAAGGTGATGCTCCCTTTAATCTGTACCTGCGGGGACAAAAGGCACATCCCAAAATCAGCTGGTTGCCACCAACCAAGAATATGTCACCACAGAGGTGCTGAGGACTGCACGGGCAGAGCCCCATGTCCCAGTTCACACCCCAGTGAGTCTGACCAGGCAGCTGGGATGCAGAGGGAAGTGACTTCACACTCACCCATGGTCACAAACCACTCTGGCTGTTCCACCCAGCAGATGATCTTTTGGGATATCTTTTAGGATGACTTGGCCATGTTCTGGATTGGCTGGAATACCACAAGACTTCTCTAAAAAAGAGTAAGATTATCCTTAGGGCACCATGAGGCTGGGAAAAGCCCCACAAACTTAGTTTTCATGGTGGTATGGCAATGTCAAATCAGGCAGTTAATGGTATTTCATGTTAAATGTCATTAGAAAAGAGCAATTTTAAAATACAGGCATGGCGCTTGGAACACAGCATTGGGGAAAATGAAATGAGATGGGGACAGGGACACTCACTCTGACACAGTTCAGGAACTTCTGTCCACGTTAAGTTGTCCAAACAGGTGCTGGTGGGGGGCTGGGCTGTGGTGTTGTCATAACCTTGGCGACAAATGTACCTCACCGTGGTGTTAACGGCGTAAAAATTCTGCATTTTGTCTTCTGGTGATAGTGCAGCAAATGGCACAGATCTGGGTGTGGGACAGCTGCCTGGCCACCACAGAGACACCCAAATGTCCGGTTACAGAGCAAAAATAACAACATTTTGCTTTCAGCTGTAAACATAAATCCGAGTGATAACACACGAGTCTCACTAAGAGCACGGACCCCCCAAACAGTGCCCTCCTCCCTGGCCACTTCCAGCAGGGAATTGTCCGAGGTGGGGAAGTGCAGCCAGTTCTCACTGGAGAAGTTTCCAAATCCCCAAAGCCAAACCTCCCTGCCTGGTTAACCCTTTGGTCACTCAGTGCTCTGCCCCTGCATTCCCTCCCCTTTTCCGTGCTCTTCCCAAGCTGTTTCTCTATTTTCATTAACACACAAGTGCCACGCAAGTGGCTCCAACGGCTTCGGTGGAGTGTAGGAAAAAGGGGCAGCAAGAGAAGTGGCCAGACCACTTCATCCTGTGTGATGAGGAAACCCCTGAGGCAGCGATTGCCAAAGCTGTGGGTGTTCCCACAAGCAGCCCGCACCCTCCTGTGTCAGAGGAAGGGAAACACTCACGGCCACAGAACTCTGGCAGGCTGGACCAGCGGGAGTTCGACAGGCACCGGATGGTGTTGGAGAGAAAGGGGAGCTTGGTGTAACCCGGGATGCAGCCAAAGGTCACTGTGGAGCCCACACTGAAGCTCTGCTGGTGTTTGGTGTCCCCCTGGGGCTCGGCGTGGCTGATGTTTGGCAGTGGTCCACAGTCCCCTGTGGGAAAATAAAAGGAGATTTAGCAGGGCTCCTTCTGCATATATATATCACACACACTGCCGTGGATAACCCACACTGCCGTGGATAACCCACACTCCCATGGATAACCCACATTCCCAAGAATAACCCACACTCCCGTGGATAACCCACACTGCCATGGATAACCCACACTGCCGTGGATAGCACACATTCGCATGGATAACCCACATTCCCATGGATAACCCACACTGCCGTGGATAACCCACACTGCCGTGGATAACCCACACTGCCGTGGATAGCCCACACTGCCGTGGATAACCCACACTGCCGTGGATAACCCACACCCCCGTGGATAGCACACAGATCCCACACTCGCACACCCACAGGTGCAGAGAGCGCTCCCACACGCACGGAGCACCCAGCCCAGTGTGCCCGGCTCCCCGCACCCCGCTCCCCTCCAGGGCTCACCCCACGCCGCGGGCAGCTCCAGCAGCACCAGCAGCACCAGCAGCAGCGGCAGCAGCGAGCAGCGGCGGCCGGAGCCCATCGCGGGTCCCCCGGCACTGCCCGGGCAGCGGAGCCACTCCCGCGGGGCTGCTCCGAGCTCCGCGGTGCCCCCGCCCGCCCCTCCCGGCCAGCCCGGCTCAGCTGAGCTCAGCTCAGCTCCGGGAAGGCTCTGACGAAAGCCGTGAGCGCGGTGGGGAGCGGGGCTGGGTGTGGAACGCGCGGGGTGAGCGGTGCCAGGCGCGTCTGGCATCCCAAGGAGCGGCTCCCCGGGAATCCGCTGCCTCAGCCTCTCCTTCTCAGCCTCACTCTGCACTTCCAGGAAAGATCCCCCTCCCTCCAAAGCTGCCAAGCCGCAAAGGAAAAGAAAATACCCAAACCTAAAAGGGCAGGAAGGGGAATGTGTCCTCCCAGTCCAAGGAGAGGGCAGCCAGCAGCAGCCGACCTGCGCCTTCCTGTTTCCCTTGGTTATCCAGGAAACCGCGATGTTTCCTCTGCTCAAACTTACCAACTTACCCCTTTTATTTATTTCTTTTTTAATTTCCACTTTATTTTCCTTTCCTATACAATTTAAGTTCCAATCAGATGTAACAATGAGATACAGAGGTGGTTTCCGAAGGAAGGAATCCAGCACCTTGGATAACGTTTCCCTGTAAAACACTCCCTTGTAAACACGGTGACAAATTCCATGGAGAGAGACCTTGGCTGCATTTTCACAGCTCACTGGCCTGAATGGGGACGGTGGCTGCATAAGGCAAAAGGAATCTGTTAGCAGGAAGAAAAAAAACACCTTTAAATTCTGGGGAATTCTCCTGTATTAGCTTAGGGCTGTGACTTTGGCACGGAGCAGGAAGATGCTGAAAAGTATTTGGCAAAAGACTCTGCGTGATGCTGAGCCCCCGCAGGGAGTGGCTGCACTCACAGAACCGAGTGAAAATGCCCTTGCTCACAGGCTGAAACCCTGAAAACCCCAGAAAACATCAGAAAACCCTAGAAAACACCAGAAAACCCCAGAGAACACCAGAAAACACCAGAAAACACCAGAAAACACCAGAAAACACCAGAAAACACCAGAAAACAGGCTGTTTTCTGCTTGGGGAGGGAACAGGAGACATCTCTGCCCCCTGGCCGGGCACAACCCTGCCCTGTGCACCCACATTCGCTGCCCCGTTTTGCCGCAGGAGCCGCGGGAGCAGCGGCTCCTCCCGGGCGGTGGCTGAGGCCCCGATAGCAGCTCTGTCCCTGCCCGGCCACCGAGGGCCAGCAGCTTTATCTGGCCCTGCCACCCGTCCCCGCAACGCGGGGATCAGCCCGGGCACCTGCTGGGGTCACACACGGGGAGCAGCGGCAGGCGGCAAAGCCCAACAGCAAAAACAGCGCTGGAGCTGCCCCGGGACTGCCCCGGGAACTCAGCTCCCAACACCTCCTGAGCTGAGCCTGGGTCTGCCTGAGCTGAGCCCGGGTCTGCCTGAGCAGAGCCTGGGTCTGCCTGAGCTGAGCCCGGGTCTGCCTGAGCTGAGCCCGGGTCTGCCTGAGCTGAGCCTGGGTCTGCCTGAGCTGAGCCCGGGTCTGCCTGAGCTGAGCCCAGGATCTGCCTGAGCTGAGCCTGGGTCTGCCTGAGCTGAGCCTGGGTCTGCCTGAGCTGAGCCCGGGTCTGCCTGAGCTCAGCCTGGGTCTGCCTGAGCTGAGCCCAGGATCTGCCTGAGCTCAGCCTGGGTCTGCCTGAGCTGAGCCTGGGTCTGCCTGAGCTGAGCCCGGGTCTGCCTGAGCTCAGCCTGGGTCTGCCTGAGCTGAGCCCGGGTCTGCCTGAGCTGAGCCCAGGGTCTGCCTGAGCTGAGCCCAGGGTCTGCCTGAGCTGAGCCCGGGTCTGCCTGAGCTGAGCCTGGGTCTGCCTGAGCTGAGCCCGGATCTGCCTGAGCTGAGCCCAGGATCTGCCTGAGCTCAGCCTGGGTCTGCCTGAGCTCAGCCTGGGTCTGCCTGAGCTCAGCCTCAGCTCAGGGCATGCAGGGCTCAGTCCCAGGGTGGCTGAACAGGATTAGGGGAGGTGTAAGTCCAGCTGCCTTTTCCAGACTTCCCAGAAACACATTCCTGCTTTCCTCCTTTACTACTTTTTTGAAATATGTAACCACCAAGTTTAACTCGCTATGGATGGCATTTAGAAAATAAATGTTCAGAGTGATAAAGAACTGACTGAGCGTTGAATCTGATCATTGCCAGGATATACCTTAAAGCTGATTTCTTCTTGAAAAAGAGAATAAAATATGATGAGAAAACAGCAGGGAGTTGAATTCACAGAGTACCCTTTATAAGCAATTCCCATTTATTACTAAATAGAAATAAAAACCCAGAAAGGCTTTGGGAGTTTGAGGTCTTTACAGGACGAAATTGGGGTAGGCAGCCAAAAGAACACACATGACTTTTCCAGTCCCTCTGTTGCAGGGTGGCAGCCCTGGGGAGGATATTTAGGAGTTGTATTTCTGTGTCTGTGCGTGGCTGATGTGCTCACAGCAGGGCTGAGCTGCCTCCCTCCCTCTGGAAAGCAGAAGTGGCTCCTTTGCGTTATGAGATCAGAGATACCCGGCCCACACGAGGCTTTATCTTCCTGTGGTAGAAATGAAAACTGCAAGGAACTTTGGGCTGATACACAAAGAAGCTTTTGCTAAAGAAAGGGCTTAAACCACTCAAGATATATAAAGATTAAACAGTGTAATATCCCAAGTACCACGGTTTCCTGAAATAAATACAAGAGGACAATACAAACTCTGCAGGACAGGGAAGCCCTTGCTTTGCTTTTCCCGGCTGGCAGCTGGATCCACAGCTGGATCAGCCGCAGCCAGGAATTCCTGGGGAGTTCAGGGAGCAGTTCCCTCCCCAGGGAGGCTGGGGCTGTGTTTAGGGTTTGTTATGGTGTTGCCAGTGAGCAGAAGAACCTGCGGGCCTGGAAACACCGCGTCAGGCTGGGCAGGAGGACACAGCCGGGCTCCGGGGCAATTCTGCAGCAGCCCCTGAAACCCTGGCGGGGTCAGCAGGAATCGCAGCTGGATCGGGACGCTGGGAGGCAACCGCTGGAAGGAAAACTCGGGTGGGAGGAGCAAATATGGAAATCAGCCAATAAATACTTTTAGGAACAATTTTCCATCGATTTCTTGGCATGCTAAAACATCATCATTAAAAAATTACATCTTACAGGTGAGACCGAGCTGATTTAGGTCATCCTTTACCTTAAAGCAAGGAGAAGGAGTCCTAATAAGTGTGACCACTGCATGGGGCACTTTTGGATCGGGTCAGGAATGGTAAAAGATTTTCTGGTTTTGACCCAAAAGACAAAACTCAGGGATGGGCAAACTCAGCTTGACCCTGACACCAGAGGAACAATTTTCACCATCCCTCAGTTGGGTACTGAGATCCTCCCATGTGTGTTGTGTCTTCCCCACTTACAGTGAGACAATTACAGCTCCCAGCACTTCCCACAAAGCCAACATTCTCCCTTTTCATGGGCAAAATTATCCTCTGCAGCGGGTGGGGAATCTGGGGGACCAGGACTTCCACCATGTCCAGCTCCTCCTGGCTGTGCATGAGCTCCCTGTGGGGAACAAGGCTGGCATCAGCACCCGGAGCCCTGGCACTCCCAGGGCTACATGGTACAAAGTTCTCTCTTGCTTTTCAAAATGCCCAAAACATGAGTTAAAAAAAAAAAAAATCTGTAATAACATAAGGGCAAGGAAATAATCAATAAGTTAAAATGTATTTCAGACAAAGCAAAGCTTTTTATGAGAATGGGAGATCAGTGCAGTCAAAGCTGAGCTGTGAACCAGATGCCCAACCAGCAAGAAATGTAAATTATACATTAGAGAAAACTTACAGAAGAGAAGAACATGACAAAAAACCCACTCACTTCCACAAAATGATGGAAATTTGGGCCGTTTTAACTTCTGCAAGCAACCAGGTGGGGGAAGGATCCCCATGTACTTCGGAGGACACATGGATCCTTTGCTGGGCCCAGAATAGGATTTTGGGGATTTGTACAAAGGTAGAACAAATCTGAACTCTGAGGCAGCCCAGTTCCTGCTCACTGAAGAGAAATATGGGGGAGAAAAAAAGAAAATTCTGGTTTTTAGGGATGGGAGTAACCAGGAGGTGGCACTGATGTCGCTGTCCCTCCAGACTGACCTGGTTTCCTGAAGAAGGAGGAGGGCTGGGAGGGTTGGATGCTGTTTTGCAGAGCCTTTTTATAGAAGCTGAGCTTCCTCTCCCACAGGAGACCCTTCTTAGAGGGCTGGGCTCCATTTCCCTGGGGACCTGAGAAAATGGAATTCACGGGGTCAAATTCACCGGGTGGCCTTTCCTAAAAAAGTGATAAAGGAGGAAAATAAATGGACTTGATTCAACGTCGAGTGATTTCAACTCACTTTTGGGAGGAGCTCTCCTCTCCGTGTCTTTTGCTCCAAGTCTGACAGCTGAGCTTTTCTCTGGGGGACAGAGAGGGAGCATTGCTCAGAGCACTCCTCCTTCCTTCAGAGCCCACCCAGTCCTTGCTCCAGCACTGCCTTTTTCCCCTTTAAAATTTCCTTACCACTTGTGTTTGACCCCTCCTGCACTTCATACCCACAAAATTTTAAGCTGGTTCATCCTAAATACCAAACTAATACTAAATACTAAGTAATAAATACCACATAATAAATAATAAATACTAAGAAATAAATACAAAATACTAAATATGAAATATTAAGTACTAAATATTAAATAATAAATTTCACTCGAATACTAAACTAATACTAAATACTAAGTAATAAATACTAAATACAAAATAATAAATACTAAGAAATAAATATGAAATACTAAATAATAAATTTCACCCGAATACCAAACTAATACTAAATACTAAGTACCACATAATAAATAATAAATACTCAGAAATAAATACAAAATACAAAATACAAAATAAATAATCAATAGTAAATAATAAATATCAAATAAAGATAAATAAATAAATAATAAATAATGAATAATTAATAATAAATAATAAATAACAAATAATTTCAGCCACTGAACTGGGATGAAACCACCTTTGCACTCGGGTGTGGCTCCACTCCAGACCCCGCTGGTTTTGTCCCTGCTCCCACACCGGATGCTCCCATTCCCCACCAGCTGGAAGTTGAGGTCACAGCTGTAGTTCACCGTGGAGTTATAAGCAAAAATCTCAACTCCTTCCCCATCGTGTCTCCCGTGGCTGATTGGAGGAGGTGGGGAGCAGGTAATTACTGCAGGAGAGAAGGACAATGTGTTTGCTAAAGCTCCGGTTTTAATAAAAAATACAAAAAGTTTGAGTCTGCCCTTGAGTTTGAGCACTAGGTGGGTAAAGCACTGCTGTCTGTCCCAGCTCTTCTCTCTGGTTTGCTCCCCAAGTGTTTCTCTTCTCACACTTTCCTCCCTCTCTTCTCCCTCTCTTTATTTGCCACAACAAATGAACAGCAGCTTGCCACACTCAGGATTCCTGGAAATCTCACCCCATCACCTTCAGTCATGACAAAAATGTTGATTTTGTGGGAACAAAGCTGCTGAAACAGCAGCAGAACAGGCATTTCCCAGCTGTGCTTTTGGGGGCAGATCAGCCACAGAATATCCACAAAAACAATCCAAAGAGAGCTTTGGACCGGACATGGAGATGCAGGATCTGCTGGAGTGAAGTAAAAAGGTTTAATCTCACAATTGAAGATGAATCTCACATTCACAAGTTGGAAGTTTGCTCCATTCAACATCGTTTCCTTTCAGCTGGCACCGGATGAAATCATTCCCGACTAATTTGTACCTAAAATACACAAGAGAAAATCAGTGTAACTGTCCAAAACCTGGGGATATTTCCCACCCACCTCCAGTACAAGCATGATCAGGAGTGTGGGAGAGGCAGTTTTAAACAAGCAGAGCTGCTGACACTGCTGGTGAACAGAACTCCTGTCAGGATCTGTGTTCATCTATTTTTGGTGGTTCCCTGCTCTGACTCTGCATTTTCCATGGCAGGGAAGGGAGAAATTGGAGCTGAGGCTGGCAGAATGCTCTGGGAATGCCAGACAGGGCTGGGCTGGGCTGAGGGATGGATTCCCACGCGGATTTGCTGAATCAGTGCCTCCAACCCTGCCTGCTCCTGGTTGACAGCAGTGCTGGGATTGACCCTGTCCCCATCCAGGGCCTTCCCCATGCTGCTGCCACCTCAGGGGTGAGGTGACAAGGGAGGAGCACCTGGGACAGTGGAAGGGGTCCCTGCCATGGCAGGGGATGGCACTGGATGATTTTTAAGGTCTGTCCCAACCCAATCCAGATTCAGACAGATCCTCCTGTACTCCAGGACCAGTGAGGGGCAGCAGGGACCAATCCATATTGAATTAAAGTGGCTCCTGCTCTGGTTTGCTGGAAGCTCAGGGGCAGCTGACACCTTCCCCATTGTGAATGATCCTCCTGTGCAGAAACCCTCAGCATCTAGCCAGGATGGATAATGATAATATCTGACCTAACTTCCATGAGCAACAGGGTCCCTCCACCCTGACATGGGTTTCCAAAGCTGAGCTCAGCCCCAGCAGGGTGGGACACGCTCTCATTTTCTCAATTGCATCCCAAGGGAGAGACAAAACCTCTCTGCTACATCTGGAGCTGGGCAGCATCAGCCAGATGATGCCAGCTGCTTCCTGCTGGAGGGAGGAACACTGGCTGGAGTGGCAAGAGATTAAAATTTCAGGGCCTGTCCGCTGCATTTGGGCCCTGATTGAAAGCAGGCAGCAGCCATGAGTCAGCTCCTGACTGTGGAAATTATGCTTCACTGCACTTTTCCAGCTGAACTTTAATGGATTTTAGAAATCCCAATGTAACCCTTTTTGTTCAATATATGTCAACTCTCTTAAGCTGAATTATTTTAAATAAGGGGTATTGAAGTCTCGAGTTATCAGCTGCGGGTACAACCAACTGCTCCTGTTGGGATGGGCACTCAGAGCTCCTCTGGGTGGCACTTGGAGGAAAAGGTGGCTCTGAGTCCTGGTGCCCTCCCTGCAGCCGTGTGCCCCTCTGGAGCCGTGTGCCAGCACTCACCCATCCTCACAGAGCACTTCCACCCGTGCTCCCAGCTGCAGGTCCCTGAGGGGCCCCGTCCTGCCCCCGGCCAGCGCTCCTGGGGTGCCACAGGACCTCCCTGGGGACACAGGAGAGGCTGAATGGGACACGAGACAGAGGCTCTGGGGAATTCCCAAAGCTTCCAGGGCGTTTTACGCCATGGGCACCACAGCCAGGCTGGCAGGAGCCAAAGGTGGGGATCCCAAAATGCTCCACACCCACAGAGGGGTTTCCATCCCAATGGATTAGGAGCAAGGTACTCGACTGTGAAAAAATATTCCTGTCCCATCACCAGTCTCAATATTCCATGAGTGTCACCAAGAGAATGCTTTGCCTTCATGTTGAAGTTCAGGGCTACAATAGCAAATTGGGATTTGTCCCCTGCCTGTGCCATGTCCCAGTGAAAACATCTTTAGGACCACAAAAAGGTTGGAAAAGACCTCTGAGATCTCTGAGTCCAACCAAACATTCCCTGGCATGAAAATCAAACCAGAGCTGTTTATGTCAGCAGGAAAACCAAAAAGAACATCAACCAAATTACATTCCTTGTCATTCCTATTTAATATTAAACAGATACTTCTGCTCAATCTTAAACAGGAATGACAAGGAATATCCCCCAATTTCATGCTAATGGGGCTGTTGGGATGATAATGACCAGGCTGTGTTTTGGGAGCAGCCAGAGCTGCTTTTTTGGGGCGTGGGGCAGCAGAAATACTCACTCCTGCACAGCTCAGCAGGCTGTGACCACGTCAGGTTCTCCAGGCAGGTGCTGGAGGGGGAGCTCTCCGAGGAGTTCTCGTAGCCGGGCCGGCAGACGTAGCTCACGTTGGTGCCAACAGGGAAGAAATTCCTCCTCTCGTCCTCCTTGGACAGGGCAGCAAACCTCAGCCTGGCTGGGGCAGCACAGCTCCCTGGCAGCCAAGGAGAGGCAGCCTGACAGAGCTGCCCACCAGAGGCTGCCCACCAAACACTCCCCGAGACCATGGGAACGCTTCTGGAGAGCTCCTGGTGCTGGGGCCAGGTGAACTCGGGCTCCTTGCCAGGCTGCCAGCCTGCTGCAGGCACCAGAGCAGGGATGGAGGGGGGTCAGGAGCCCGGGGAGGGGCCAGCAGGACATGGATGAGCTGGGGGCACAGAAACCCTCAGCCCCATCCCTGACGGAGCCCCCTGCGGCCACCAGGGGCTGTGAGGGACAGCAGGGCAGAGGGTTTGTCCCCTGGGCAGGGACAGTGCCAGGGCAGAGGGTTTGTCCCCAGGGCAGGGACAGTGCCGCACAGAGGGTTTGTCCCCTGGGGGCAGGGACAGTGCTGCACAGAGGGTTTGTCCCCTGGGCAGGGACAGCAGGGCAGAGGGTTTGTCCCCAGGGCAGGGACAGTGCCAGGGCAGAGGGTTTGTCCCGGGGACAGGGACAGTGCCAGGGCAGAGGGTTTGTCCCCTGGGCAGGGACAGCAGGGCAGAGGGTTTGTCCCCAGGGCAGGGACAGGGACAGCAGGGCAGAGGGTTTGTCCCCTGGGGACAGGGATAGCAGGGCAGAGGGTTTATCCCCTGGGCAGGGACAGGAGGGCAGAGGGTTTGTCCCCAGGGCAGGGACAGTGCTGCACAGAGGGTTTGTCCCCTGGGCAGGGACAGTGCCAGGGCAGAGGGTTTGTCCCCTGGGCAGGGACAGTGCCGCACAGAGGATTTGTCCCCAGGGCAGGGACAGTGCCGCACAGAGGGTTTGTCCCTGGGGACAGGGAAGGTGGCAGCGCAGCACAGCCAGCACGAGGGACAGGGACAGGGACAGGGACGCTCCCCCGGGGCCGTGTTTCAGATATAAAGGAAGGTATTTACGGCCGCAGGGCTCGGCCAGCCTGGACCAGATGTCGCCGGGCAGGCACTGCACGGTGTCCGGCAGCCCCGGGATCCTGCGGGCTCCCCCCGAGCAGGTGAACGTCACCCTGGATCCCACCGGGAAGCTGCTGGAGCTGCTGGAGGGCCTGGAGTGGTTCATGGCAGGAGGGGGCCCGCAGTCACCTGCGGCAGGAGAGCACCTGCTCAGGTGAGGAGCCCCTTCTCTGGCCCCGTCCCCGCCCCGGGAGGGTGCTGGGATGGCCCAGGGCTCCCCCGAGGGAAGGCAGCAGCCAGGGCTGGGTCCGTGACAGCCCCAGCCCAGCCCCGGAGCAGCCGGGTGGGATCCAGGCAGGTGTCCCTGGTCCTTCCCACGGCCCCGTACTCACCGTGAGCCACAGGAATGCTGAGGAGCCCCAGCACGGCCAGGAGCAGCTCGGGGTGGCCAGAGAACACCCCAGAGCTCGGGGGGTCAGGGGGTCCCCCCCATCCTGCTGCTCCAGCCGTCATTGCAGCGAGTGCTGAGCTCCTCTTGGAGCCCTGCTGCCTGCCAGGGCTGGGAGGGGATGCTCTGCAGGCTCCACCAAACCTCTGGAGCTGTGGAAGCCTTCCCAGGACACCCACGGAGCTGAAATCTCCGTCAGGAACACGGAGAGCAGCCAGGGTGGGGAACACTGTCACTCACAGGCTCGGGGAGAGCCTCCTGGTCCTCCTGCCCCAAGCTCCCTACTTGTGTCACTTCATTATTTTCTTCTGAGCCTGGCAGTGAGCACGGACCAACAGAGTTTTTCCGAAACTACTTTCCCAGAGAAGAAAATCCCTGTTTTAGCCCCAGGCTGGATCCAGGGTGGGAAACACCTCCTTAGTTATTTGCTGGCAGGTAACAAACCACAGATGTGCTGTCAGCAGTCAGTGAAGCAAATAAAAGCATTTTCCTTCTTGTTTGCTGTTTTTTCTTTGGATTGCCTGACTCCTGGTAATGAGGAACGGCTGTGAGCAGCCACATCTCATTAACCCTGTGACATGTCCTGTGTGACATCAGCCAGTGCAGTGGGTTTGTCCCCTGGGGACAGGGACAGTGCCAGTGCAGTACCAGCACCACGGCTACCGGCCCCAAGCCTACACATATTTAATTTTCTGTAAAATATTAAAACACCATGTCCCAGATTGCAAGGCAAGATGTATTCTATTTGCCATGTTTGGCAGCTTTCTTCTGGTCAGTGGGCAGTTTTCCTTATCTCTTCCACACCCAGTCCTCCCTTCTGGGAGACATCTGCTGATAACAGCTATTGAATGTCACTGCATGACTGGTAAGAGCTACAGCATCCCATTGGGAGGAGCCAAGCATTCCTGCTAGAATATAATCTGAGGCTCTGGGCACAGCAAGACAGGCTTTATTTTCCCACTGGATTCCCAGAGGAAACAGCTGCCTCTTCCACTGGATCTTCAGAGGAAAATCCACCCTTCTACAGCATCCCTGATCCAACAGAGCCACACCCAGCACTGCAGGAGGGCTGCAGCCAGGGCTGCCCGGCGATGGATGGATGGACAGATGGATGGATGGATGGATGGATGGATGGATGGATGGATGGATGGATGGATGGATGGATGGATGGATGGATGATGGATGGACAGATGGACGGATGATGGATGGATGATGGATGGATGGATGGATGGATGGATGGATGGATGGATGATGGATGGATGAATGGATGGATGGACAGACGGACGGATGATGGATGGATGATGGATGGATGGATGGATGATGGATGGATGGATGGATGGATGGATGGATGATGGATGGATGGATGGATGGATGGATGGATGGATGGATGGATGGATGGATGGACGGATGATGGATGGATGGATGGATGGATGGATGGATGGATGGATGGATGGATGGATGGATGGGTGGATGGGTGGATGGACGGATGGACACTGCAGCTCCATGCCCTGGCTGCAGCTGAGCTGGGCAGTTCTGTGGGCACTGGCTGTGAGCTCCAGGGCCGTGGGCAGGGATGATCTGAGCAGGGTCTGATTGGGGCCACAGAACTGCAGCAGAGCAAGTGTGCCACCTAGTGCCACTGCATCCCAAATCTGCATCCCAAATCTGCATCCCAGATCCACATCCCAAATCTGCATCCACATCCCAGATCCGCATCCCCCACCCATACCCACATCCATACCCTGGATCTGCATCCCAAATCTGCATCCCCCACCCATACCCTAAATCTGCCTCCCACACCTTCGACACCTCATTCTGGATACCCCCAACCCCTCTCCCATCCCCCTTAACAGACCAAGTGACCAGATGAATAGAGTACAGAAAATTAACCCTTTTTATTGATGCATTGCAATTGTTCTACATTTTTACCATATTATGTAGAAAATACTTAAAATACAAGCTACTTTGTAAAACCAAAGACAAACATTGAATCCAAAGATAAACTATGTTTTCACAATGGACCCTTCTCCCATATAGTTAGTATTAAATTTTTAAATATCTATTTCTTTTGTTAAAATGATTTTTACATACCCCCTAAGTACATCAGCAATACAAACATAGATCAGTAATTGTCAGAAACTACCTGTATCTAGCGGCTTGTAAAAAGGAAGAGCACAACCATAAAAGAAAGTTAAATTTTACACAGTAACTAGCATATCAAATACATTTAATAAAGTAGGAATTCCATTGCAATATCAAGGATTCAAGCAGAAATACTAACATTACATATAATGTACTGCTACATGTAGTGAGATAGATATAGTTCAAGCTGAATCTGAAATCACACATTATATAAAGTTTAGCAACAAACAACCATGTGGACATGCGGCACCATTCAGAAGTTTAAATAAAATTAAAAAAAAGAAAGCAGGGCTGTGCCAATCCTGTCATTTAGAAGCAATTTAGTTTCATGTACTAAAAGAAATTGCTGAGTCAGAGGTAAATTACTGCATCCCATCAATTAGGTGCTAAGCAGGAAAGCCTCAGGAGTTGCCTCTGCAGGGGCTATCACAGCTGCAAATACAGGTCAGGTAAGAGAAAACTGATTGAACAGCTCAAGAATCACAGACAAACCCAGCTGGGACCACTAGCTGGCTATCAAATATTCCAAAGGTGAATCCCAAACTAGGTGTGAAGAAAATTAAAGGATGCCAATTCCTATCCAGAGATAGCAGACTTCTCTCCAAAAATGTGTAGCAGGCTCTGACAATGAGGAGAGTCAATTCTTGAACCCAATTTGAGGCTGGATATGCAAGGGAAGAAGGGATGTATCTCCTTAGAGCAGAACACAATACACCTAAATTGGGCATCATATACTGGGGCCCTGCTGGGATGGGGTTTGCTGTGTATCACAGAGGAATTTTGGGGTATTATTTGACAGCTTGTTCCAAATGGAGCACGTTTGATTTTACCTACATCATTTCCATCTCATCCTCCCTGTTCCAACACTTCTGGGAACTCAGGCAGTGGAGGAGATGACACCGTGCTTAGGGAATACATTTGATTGGGATTAATTCTGTTCCAAGGTCCTCTAAATGGACATTACAAGCTGCTGTTTCTAAGGGAAAGTGGGCAAGTTCTCAAAATTATTAGCAGATTTTGCTAGAGGTCTTTTTTTCTTTTTCCTGTTAGTGAAGTGTTTTCCATGAAGTCCTATTTGTGAAACGGGGAGTTGGAGCTTGGTTTGCCTTTTGGTGGAAAGGCACAACTCTGTACCCAAGAGGTATCTCAAGGCAAGTACTGAACACAAGCAATGTCAAAAAAAGCAACAAAGTGCCTACAGCAACAAACAGCATCGTTTGCAGCAACGATGTGGCACAGCAAGGTTGGTTCTCTACAAACACACTGAACATCAACGGGGGCTAACGCTACCGCCCAGCTCCACAGCCCTCCAGCCCTCCCTGGTCCCTCCACCTCAGGCCAGTCCAGGCTTCCTTCTAGCAGGAACGTGGGCTTGCAGAAATGGTTTGGGCATTTCTTGCCACAGCCAGGTCAGGACTGGCCTCCTTCCCACTGGGACGGAACATAAACTGGGGTTCAAGGTTACCAAACCTCTTATTGCTGCAGTTACGCGACCGCTCAAACCAGTTTATATCATCCTTTTGGACAGGATACTTTATGTGTTAGATGAGAAATAATTCCTGGTACAAGGGACCCAAGGAAACAAAGTGTAGTCCAAAACCTGCACTGATTATCCAAAGTGAGTATTTCCTCTGAACACTAACTAGGGCTACAGCTGACAGACCTTCCCAACAACTCCACATTAGCAGTAGCTATAAAACTTTTTAATGGTATTATGTGCTTTACAGCAGGCTCTCTTTGGTATAAATATTCTATCACCAAGCTAGCAATATTTTACACGACACATCTGCTATTCCTGTGGGGGAAGGTAACGCTACACTAAACCTAATAAAAGTGATTGCACGTTATTTAATCACTTCTGCAATATTAGACTAAACATTCCAATGCATTCCCAGCACTACCTTATCCGAAATGCACTGACAGACACTAACAGTACATGTGCCATTTCAAGGGAAAGCTTCGAGGGGACGTCGCTTCACTGGGAACAAGAACGGAGCTGGGATGAGAGCGGTGACAGGGAGAGGGCTCTGCACCATCCTGCTGCTCTGGCTGGGGGAGCTGGGTGGGTGAATTGCTTCAATTCGACGGGGGCTTGCTGGTCCCTCGTAAGGCAAGCTCACTGTAAACTCTAGTCACACTACATCATCATTTAAGGCACTACAATAAGGGGACACACCAAACAACTCTTCATCACACATACCTGTGCAAAACAAATCCAAGGTATCCTTTCCTCTCGTGAAGCTCTACTCCTCTCTCAGTGCTACAGTGATGAGCTCTAACCATTGCATTATATCACATACATTCCAACATGAATCAATTCATTTTGGTTTAAATACAAAGGATACAACACTTCCATCCCCAGGAACGTTTAAGAATTAGACAAACACTAAGTACAGAGTTCAAGTATAATCACTACACATTTTGATTACAAAGACAGAACATTTGGGGTTAGCAGGAAGTTTTGCTTGTTATATTTTTCTAATCAATATGTACATATTTCATTTTCTGTAAAATATTAAAACACCACCAATACAAAACTTCTAAAATAGTTTTAAATTCAGTAATAAACTTTAAAATCTGGATTTTTTTTTTCCTTTTTTTCTTTTTCTTTCTCTTTTTTTGTCTTGTTTTTTCTTTTTTTTTCCTTGCAATTCCTACATGCACGTACTGTTTACAAGTCTTATTAAGAGCGCTTTAGAGTAGCTGCTGACATATCCAGGAGGATACGCTCACAGGAGTATAAAAAGCTGTACACATCAATACAGTGATGTTTCATTGTATTTCAAATTTATCTCCCTCCTAAATGAATCACGTGAGGCAAAAACATTAAGAAAAACAGAACAAAGCAAAGCCCTGTGCTTCTGTGAAGGAATCCAGCTCCATTATAGGGCCAGCATCTAATAAGCTGCAGAAACCAAATTTTAGAGCAATGCTGCATTATTCACTCTCAACTGGAGACAACAACACCACTCTGACAGAGCTACTGAGCTCTGTCACACAGTGAGATCCTGAATACAGTTTGAACCACTTAGAAGAATTCTGCAACGAACACAACAAAAATTCAGCTGGGTTATGGAGAATTTTCGAGAAAACAAAGCAGACTCCAGGGTTTACAGGACTCCTGAATGTATCGTGTTGCTGGCATAAGGCAGCTGCCTCTACCAGTCCTTAAACAAAGCAGAGGAGTAAACAAAATACCTTTGACAGAAACATATATGGAGATGTAATGGCTTTTCAGAACCAGCAATTTGTTAAAGACAAAGTGAATTACAGAACAGATGTCGAAATGTTAAATCTGATTTTAAAACTGCCCCAGCAACATAATGAGATAAACATGCACATTTTTAGTGGCAACGTGGATTTGTGCAAGCTGCTAAAATAGAATCTGCAAATCTTTTTGTTTAAGTTACACAAGTTAAAAAAGACATCAGGATCTGTCTTCTGAGACACTGATTTGACACCCCTTTTGATTAGCACAACAGAACAATTTTAAATAAACGTGACCATGAATTTTTTAAAAGCATCTATAAAAAGTAAGTAAAATTTTAAAAACTTAATTAGTGACCCTCGTACTGGTAACAAAGCATGCTGCTCAGTTAGTGACTGAACTCACCGGAGACATTTGGGAACAACATACAACCAGATCAGGGAGAAACACGAACCAGGCAGTCACTCCCAGGCAAAGGTTCACCTGAAATCCTCTCCAGCCTCTCAGGCCCCTCGCAGGACAGCGCTTCACTGGCAACTACAAGTAGGAGTACTGGTTGATCTTGGTGGGGCTCAGCGGGTATCCAGTGTAAATAGCAGATCCTCTGGAAGCACCAATATAGGACTGGGGAGCGAACTGGTGTTGGTACTGGGCGGGGGGGACGTTGGCAGAGGTCAGCAGGCTGGGCCCCACGCTGACAGGGACCTGGTGCACCAGGGTGCTGGGGTGGGCAGCGTAGGTGGCGTGGCGCGACGAGCCCTGCGGGGAGAACAGGTGGGCGATGGACGTGGTGGAGCCCAGCGTGGCAGCAGTGCTGGGGGCATAAGTGTACATGTGGGGCTGGCTGGACAGGTGGGCACTGGCCGTGGCTGCTGCCAGGTGGGGATGCACTGGGCTGCTGTGCTGGAACGTGTAGGGAGCCTGAGAAATCGTTGACGTGAGGGGGGCCACGTAAGCTTGCTGCCGGCGTGGGACAGCATTGCCGTTTCTCTCCTGGGAGGCCAGCACTGTGGTTTGCTGGTTCTGCAAGGGGAGGGAGTAAATGAGGTTAGTGGTCATGCTCAGGTGAGCAAGGGGCAGCCAGAGCCCCCAATGGACACCTCCATCCCCCCTGACACAGCTGCAGATCCTCCCTCCTCGTGATGCCCTCCCGCGGATCTGAGAATGTGACTGCACTTCCATGGGGACAGCGGTGACACCTTTCCTCTGCAATGGGGCAAACTGCCACAGCTGGGTAAGTGAGGGAGGTCCTAGATCTGACCCAGAACTCCTCATGCATCTACTCCTCTGCACCTTGGGAGGGTGGAAGCAGGGCTGCCCTGTTTTAGCACCAGAAAACCTGTCTGGTGCCCATGGCAGCAGTGAACTGCAGGGGTAACAACATTCTGTCTCCTCTGAGAGGGGCTGCAGTGTGACCCAGAGATCAGAAGTCCTGACACAAAAAAAGTGAAACCAATCTTTGAATTGAACCATTCAAAGATGTCGGGTGTCAATTGTTAGTTTGAAAGAGAAAGTCCAGTCTTAACCTACTGGTTGGAACTCTGTGAGGTCTAGAGAAAGGTAAAGAACTACAGAATTTCCTCATACTGCGCCTTCAAAGTTACTCTAACTCAACAGCTGGACCTTGGTGTCACCCTCCTGAGTGGCAAGAAGGACCTGCTGTAACTCAGGTGTGACAAGGAGCACAGAGAGACTATGGAGACAACCACACTTGTCCTACCCTGCACCACCCCAGGACAGAACCAGCTCCCAAGAACTAGCGCTTGCAACTACTGATCCTCCTGCAAGCCAGCCTTCCTCCCTGCCTCAGAGGTTCCTGAAGCAGCTGTGAACCAGCCCCAGGCAGCAGGGACAGGTGGGCTCACCTGGCTGAGGTTGAGGGGCTGCACGCCGTTGGTGACCACGCGGTGGGAGCGGTAGCCCGTGGGTGTGATGCAGCATCCTGACGACTGCCCGCTCACTGAGGCCACTGGCTTGCTCTTACTGCTGCTGCTGCTGCTGCTGCTCAGGATGCCTGCAAGATGCCACAGGCTCAGTCCACTCCTCCCCTTCCCACAGCTCTAGGCACCAAACTGACTCTGTCACAGAGACTTTGCTTTAATTACGATTTCAAATGTGACTAAGAAACCATCAGGAATGGTTACAGATCTGCCTAAACGCAGCCAAATGTAAATGAAAGGTAAATCTATCAATGACTATGAAAACAGACCGAGGCAAGTCCAAACTGTGAGGATGAATGTGTGACAGGGACAGGAGAGACCTGAGCCCTGACAGAGCACCCTGAGATACCCACCTGAAGCCTGGGTGGCTACGATGCAGTCATTGAGCTGCATTTTCAGGGGTGGGACGATGATGGTGCGGGAGCTGGAGCTGTCAGCAGCAGCTCTGCTGGGCAGCTCCAGGGCCCCCCCAGTGCTCCTGAGCGAGGACAGGGGGTCTGGGGCATAGGGGCTGCTCAGGGATGAGTCTGAGTCAGGGGAGTCGTTGACGGTGACGTAGCTGATGACGTTGGATCTCTGCTTCATACCCAAACTGCAGGGGGAAAAAGACAAAATACAAATGGGAAATGTTCTAGCTTTGCCCACCAGATTACAGATCTCCCTCTGGGATTTCACACCCTCCCTCCTTGCCCATTAAAACTCGGATTAACTGCAGGCACAACAACACAGAGATGTGATGGGGAATGTTCTGTCTCATGCAGCTCTTCTGAGCCTGCCCGGGGCTCACACCCCGTGCTCCCCCCTCTCCCTGCTGCATGAGCTGAGCCCAGCAGAGCCCAATGACCAGCCCACCTGGCAGGTTTGTATTTGCTGTCCTCCTCCTCGTCAGTGTCGCTGCGGATGGTGATGACGCTGACAGGGGGGCTGGGAGTGTCGGGGATGACGATGGGCTGGTGCTGCTCCTGCACGGGGACCAGCACGTTGGAGGAGGACGAGGTGGAGCGCAGGGGGCTGCTCCCAATCAGAGAGTACACTTGGGTGGGCACAGGCTCCAGGGACGAGCTGGGCCTGCAGGGAAAGCACAGCAGGGTTCAGCTCCAGCTCAGACAAACAGCATTAGGAACATACAAGCGTGAACATGAACGGAACCTCAGTGCACACACTCAAAGAGCCAAGTGCCACAGACACGGCCAGAGAAGGCACTCAGGGATGCTCTGAATGGGACTGAACCACCTGAACACTGCCAGAAACTGCCACCCCTCATCCAACACTTCTGTCACTTGCACTGCTATGGCACCAACACCCCAGGAGTGTAAAACCCCTCTGTAAAACCAGCAAAGCACTTGGTCAACCATGTCCTTGCACTCACTGAAATTAATATCATTTAAATCGGTGACGACAGCACAAAGGCTTTTTCCAAGACATCTTTAAATGCAATTGTAGCATAATAAAGTTACACCTTCAATGCCTCCATGATCAGGAGATGCTTTTTTCATACCAAAAAGGCAACCTCCACAAACAAACTCGTGGCATTTCTAGGACTGGGAAAGGAAGCAATGGAATCCTTACTTGGCTGTGCTCGGTGCTGGCTGCTTGTTCTTCTTTGCTGGCACATTGCTGCTCTGCTGCTGCCTCACAACATGAGCAACCCCAACGTTCAGAGGCTGTGCTGTGGCCAATGTCACGTGGTTGGTCAGCAGAGATGGCTGTTGCATGAGAGTGCTGTACTGATTTCCATGGGAATGTGCATTCCTGGAGCAGAGAAGAAACAAGAGACGCAAATCCCATGACTCCACTGCAGGAACCAGGAGCTGCAGCGAGCCCCTGAGGGGAAGGGAGACACTGTGGGCTCTGTGATGGATGTGTTCCCACTTGGCAGGGAGCTGGAGCTCCTGCAGTGCCTACCTCCAGTCAGCCAGCTGCTGGCTGCTGCCGATGGTCTCTGGGATCACGGCCGCAGGCTGGACAGAGTTGTGCAAAGCAACCCCTGGGAGCTGCTGCCAGGTGGAAGGGAGCAGGATCTGCTGGGTTCCCCCCGGCCAGGCCTGCTGCAAAACAACAAACACAGACACGAGGATCACTAGGCTTCAGTTCCTGCAGGGGCAGGCAGAGATCTGTCCAAGCAATTAATGCACCAGGGTGGATTGTTAGCTTGCAGAGATACAGCTCATCCTTGCATGTTTTCCCAAGGACAAGAAAATCAGAGAAATAAGCTTCCCCAACATTTTGCTGATCTCTTTTATCACTGCTGTCACCTGGAGAAAAAAGTGTTTATACTGTGCTGCACATGCAGCCAGGTATTGCACTGCCAGGTGCAGCAGCAGTGCTTGGGACTCTGGGTGAATGTAAACTCACACCACTGTTCTGCTGAAAGGTCCCAAAATATGAAACCAATTTGGTCCTTTCTGCTTTTCTGCCTTGCAGGGCTCACATTGAGAGAGCTGACATGGTGTCATTATTGTGGAAATTCACCCACCTCAGCTGAAGCATTTAAGAAAAGCCACATTGAGAGATAATTTGGTTACATGAAGGCAGGTCCAATTCATTAATATTATCGCTGTTCCAAATAAATTTGACAGCATAATATTTCCATGATTTTGATAATATATGGCTTTCTCTCCTGCAGCTTAAACTGCAAAATCTGTTGTTTCAAATTCAGTATTTCTGCAAGTAACAGATCCACTTAGTACAAATAAATACCAGTTCCGAACAAGAAGCCTTCAAAGCAGAGAGCTGCTAAAACCTCTGCCAACATAAGCAGAATAATAATAATAATAACAATAACATTGAAAAAATAAAAAATAAAAAGAGAAATATGTTAAAAGTCACACCATGCGTCTTTCCAAAAGCCAACACCTGCACAAGACAAAGCAGAGAGTTTAATACAGCAAGATATAAATTCCCAATGAGAGGCAGAAATCGGGCCTTCCAAGCGACGAACTGTTTTGACAGAGGAAGGACAAAAATATGCAAAGCTTAGCAAATGGCTAATGCAAACTCAGGGGAAGCAGCAAGGGAGAAGTGTTGGAAGCACTAAAGGTGAGCAAATTCACGCCAAAGGCTCCCAGAATCCAAACAGAACTAGTCAAGTCCTCCAGAGAAACTCAGAATGCAGGCTCGGAGTCTGGAGACAGCCGGCTCTGATCTCCACTGCTGTACAGGGGAGCTGGACCTCAAGTCCACTGCACACACACAGCAGAACAGAATTTGCCTGTTGAATCAAAGCCCAATTACACTTTGGAAAACATCACTAACAACTCACTTGTGTCCCAAGCTCTGCTATAGTCACCCCTTGCTGTTTTTGGAGCCCAGATTGCAGCCTTTCAGCAATCGAAATTCAACAGGAGGAAAGAAGAAGCACCCCTGGGTCTGTTTAGCTCAGAGCTGTGACCAGGAGAACCCCACTCTCCTGCCTTCCCATCCCCAGAACCAGGGAGCAGCTCACTTGGTTCACAAGAACTCAAATGAGTGGGTTTAAATTTCAGGACAGGTATGACTCGAGCAAATTCCACTTCAGCAGAGGTCTCCCTCTCGGAAGAAAATGACATTCAAACTACCACTTCAAAGCCACAAGAAACAACATGGTTCACACAATGGAATGTGCTTTGAAAGACATGTGAGGATACCAGCACTTCAGTGCACTGCAATGTTTTCATAAGCTTCACTGATCTGATTCTGGAGTTTTACAATGACTTCTTTGTGGCACTTGCAAAGTTGTTCTGATGCAGGTGCCAGAATACAGAAGAGGACAATTTTGCAAACGTACATTTCTTAAAGGTGTGTTCATTCCTTTTCCCCATCCTTTTTTGAAAATTGTTCCAAATGACCTAAAAGCTAGCTATTGCCATTTTGGATACTAGAGCTCACCTTTAATTTCAACCAAGAAATACATATCAACTGAAAGTATCTGTGAGGAACAGAATCTTTATCTGGATGAAGCAAGCTACGTGCGATTGGCTATAAATAACAAAAGGCCAGAAAATTATTGTCAGTGTTCAACAGAGGTTAAGAGAAATCAACTGCTAGAGCAATACATTAAAGGATTTGCTGTCATTAGGGATTTTAGCCTGTGCTTAATGATCTGAAACATTTCTCCATACAAAGCAGCTTTACACGTGTTGCAAACAATATATGGAGCTAACTTGCCAAGTAGGTCAAATTCTGGCCATCCAGGTACCTGTAGCAGAGTCAAGCTAAAGACTGATTCCTTTGTATTCCACAATCAAAAGGCAAAGATAGGAGAGTAAGTGAAGAACAAGAATGATTACAACTCTTCTAGGGTCTAGTTTAGAAGAGCTTTCAATACTAGGCTAGCAAAGGTAATAGTCAATGGATCTGGATTCTTTACAGAGCCACACTAAACGTCAGAGTCAGACAGTGCTTCAGCAATGTTGGGGAGGAAAACAACAAGACATTAAGATGTAGCAAGAACACAGCCACAAGATGGCACATGCTTCCATGCCCTCTGCAAGTCTAAGTTAAAACAAAAACTCAGTTAGTGAACACAATCAAGGGAGGCAATTACCAGTACTGCAGCCGTCTGTTCGACCAGCGCCGGCCGGCCGGCTGCGCAGTTCAGGGTAAAGGGCACCGCATACTGCGGCGTGATGGTGGCTACTTGAGGATGAAGAGTTGCTACCATTAGTGGTGTACAGCTTCCCTGAAATGTAGATCAGGCAGTGAGTGAAACACATGAGCTGAGGCAGGTCAGTGCAGGTCAGTGCGCTGGGCAGGGCCGGGCACGGAGGGAAGGGACGCACCGACACCGACACCAGCACCAACACCCAGAGCCTGCACTGCTCC
The DNA here is from genome assembly GCF_051311805.1 of Agelaius phoeniceus. Taxonomy (NCBI): domain Eukaryota; kingdom Metazoa; phylum Chordata; class Aves; order Passeriformes; family Icteridae; genus Agelaius; species Agelaius phoeniceus. The sequence continues at coordinate 1,286,240 of NC_135289.1, forward strand.
ACAGGCACCTGCAGGGCCCCAGGAGAGCACGAGGAACTGGCAATCTCCAGTCCAGGGACACAGTTCAAAAGGCAAAACAGGTTGGGGAAAAATTTGGGGACAGGACCTCTCCGATGACACAGTTCAAAAGTCCAAATGAGCTGGGGAAAAATTTGGGGAGGGGATGTCTCTCTGATGACACATTTCAAAAGTCAAAGTGAGCTCAGCTACTGGCACTTTACTGGGTCCCAGAGGGCAAGTGACAGCCATGCTGCACTAGCCATGGCACAGTGCACCCTGGGCAGCTCCCTGCACTTGCTGTCAGACCTTCAAATCCACACACAGAACTCTTGAGAAAAGGTAAACTATGGGATTTCATGGAAGGCACAGCAGGTCTTTGGTGTCATGAAAGAGCAAAGTTATCCATGATGAAACCACCCAGACATGTATTAGTCTATCAAATGTCTAATTTAAATTAGATTCTTGGTGTACAATTTGCACTCTTGGATTCAGGTGGGCCTTCAAGTGGGTTCTGCTTTTTGGATACTGTGACCTGTATCATTAATGCTAAAGAAACCAGCAATCACAGAATGCCACCTAAACATTTGGACTGAACAAACTAAAAATTACTCCTCTACAAGGTCTGCAAGTGCAATATGCTGCCTGAAGAGTAAAACTAACAGAGTACTTGTTAATGCCAGCAAAAACTAAAACTATGCAAATAAATAAAAATGCACTTAATTATAAAGGCAACTACAAATTTTCAGTGAATAAAACTTGTGAATCATCAGGCACTTATTGTACAATAAAGGATTACTTTTTGGAAATTAAAATGGGTTTAATTTATGACACATTACTAATATTTAAAACAGCATTTTTAGAAAGATTTGTGAATTTTGGTATTGTATGTTGCTTAAGCTGCAAACTGCAGAAATAGATATGTCATTGCTACACATTAATTCACACTAAGAATGTAACTAGCTGAGAAGGATTCAGAAATAATTTTGTTGATTTAAAGATGAAAATTTAGCATGAGTAATCTGTGTTGTCACCTCTGTTTACCGGGATCTCACTTCTCACAGCAATGATTTCTCCTGCCACGTTTTTAAAGTGTAGGCAAAAATGACCAGCACTGCCTTACAGGCAGTGTCCATGCCTGAAAAACACAGCCTGTTTTTAGCAGCTGAAAACCACATATTGATTCCCATTATTAAATCAAACTCCTAAAACCAGGGAGGCACATGACATAAAATAGTTCAGACTTTAAATATTCCAGAAAAACAAAACAAAACAAGAAAATACTGTCTTAGAAGTGACCTGCATTTAACATTTCAGTGTGTCCTGAGAACCCCCTGCACTCAGGCAGGTTCTCCTGGATGGTGGAATTGCAGCTGAGCCTATGAGGGGTTTGGGGTGGTTTTTTTACCTGTGTGAGAACTCCAGACTGGATCTGCAGTGGCTGTGCTGCAGGTGCTTGTGGCACAATTGGGACAGCATTTTCCATCCTGACTGGGAACCCAGAATGCTTTGTAGTTGCCTGAAGTCCAGCTGTGGAGGACAAGACACATCACTAAGCTGTAGCACTATTCTTTCATTTGTTTCCACAAATCAAATTCTTACTAGATAAGGGCAGAGGATAGGGTGGGATTAAAGGATAGAAAGGCTTTGACAAAATCCCAGTAAAACACCAGCTGAACATCAACTTCTGCACCCTGGGATCTCACAGGGCCATGATGGACAGCTCAGCTCTGTCTGGTTTGCAGAAACAGTGACACGAACTCCCAATTCCAACCTGCTTCAGACAAGTTTGAAGTTCAAGCCTTCACCATCAGTCCCCATGTCACAAATAACCTTCCAGACTAAGACAACCCAGGAGTCAGCATAACTACAGAACCCTGAGGATGAACAGAGGCATGAACAGAGCTGCCTGTGCTGAGCTCACTGACCCACAACCTGTGACAATCTGCTGGTGGCAAAAACCTGCATCAGGGCTGTCAACTGAGGCCCAAACACCAGATGTTTACTGTTGAGATAACAAACAAGCAAGACACACTGATTTTTCAGGCAGGTCTGGCTCCTCTGTTCCCTGCTTTCTGTGGAATGCTGCTGTGTTCAGTTTGGGGGGAAAAACTGGTTGAGCAACCAGCTGGAGCCTGCAAGCCAGGCAGGCAAGGTCCTGTCACCTGTTCCAGCACGACCTGGAAGGGAATCAAGCTGCCTGCACACGTCTGACCTGGTTCTGCACCTCCATCTGATGCAAGAGCCCCGTGTGACACCCACAGAGAGCTCTGCTCTAGTCAGGCTTTTCTCAGTTTAGTGCAAATCACAACTTTTCCCGCCCTAACAGCATCACACCAAGGGTTCTTGGCTTACTTTGAAAAGCAGGGGGACAAACAATGAAGGTCTGCTGGAAGGGGTCTGTCTGTGTGCAGATCTGGGTGGTTCCAGGCTGCAGGGAAACACTCTGCTGAGCCACTCCTGCCACTGGGGCTGCAGAGGAGGGGTACAGGGCAGACTGGTAGTTGAGCAGGGAGACGTCTGAGTTGGCCAGGGAAAGAGTAGCAGCAGCAGTGGAATTGGAAGCCAACACACTGGCCTAGAAAAACAAACAAAAAAAATCACTTATCTCCTGTAATTTTATCTCTCTTTGTTATAAAACAACAGGAACCATCAATATAAAACTAGGAGGAAAGCACCTGGAAAATGTTTGAGGTAAAAGGCTTTAGACAACACAGAACAAAAGACATTAATTGCACCCAATTAACTTATGTTGCTGAAGTGAGAAATTTTCAACACATGAAGTAAAGAGGCTCCTTGGTCTGAGTTTTGGAAATTAAGACTTTGAGACAGGACTATGAATTTTGGAGAGTGGTTTAAATTTTGGCCTGAAGGCACCAAATCAGCCTACTCCTTGTCTTTGATCAGGATAAAACAGGTGAAAGATGCCATACCTGGTTGTGTACTGTGTTGAGCTGGTTGTTAAAGCTCATTGTCAGGTTTGTGCTTGTGTTAGGAGCAATGTGAGTGGTGAAAGGGCTCTTGATCTGGTTCACTGTATCATACATGTTCACTCTTCTCTTGCAGATCTCCATGTTCTGAAAGCAAGATTTCACACTGGAACAGAATGACAGAAGGAAAGCATTAGATTTGTAAAAACAGGACACAGATGTGACAGATTCCCAACTTTATGCACGTGCTTTAGGTTTAGGTTCTTTTAAACCAACAAAGAATGTCCTAAAACATGAAAAGGAAGCTTATGAACATTCCATTCCTTACACATGCCATGGCTATTTTCAGATCAGCCAGGAACTGCAGAAAATAGCCCTGACAGAGAGCTGGGAAGTGCTGCTCTGTGATTCCAGCAAATCCTGGAACAAAACAGCCCATCCAAGGGAGCTTACTGGTTACTGTGGGGGAAGTCCAGCAGATGTGCCATTGTAACAAACGAATGGTTCAAAGTCTTCAGTGGAGTAATTCTCTTATCTGCATCAATTGTCAACATTTTCTTCAACAAATCAATGTATTCCCTTCGGTCAGCCTTCTCTGCCAACATGTCGGTCCCTTCTAAGTCTGTAGACATATTCACCTGGAAAATCACATGGGAGCAGTTCACACAAGCATCAAATTAACTGCTGCTAACAGTTCAATAATGTCACATCACACAGAAATAGTTATCAGGCATTTCTGTCTCTTAGCCAGACCAATTTCAGGCATTACAGTGCTAACACTGCCTTTCCCTTGCTCGTTCTAGGAGAGAAAGTCCAACTTGCACATGGAATTCTCTTCTCAACAGGGAGTTGGGTCTATTCAAAGGGACCAAGCAGGCTTCATTCTCCACTCACTGCCAAAATGCCCTCATGGTTTGGGGGAATCTAAGGGAATATAAGGGGCTGGCAAGACAGAATGATTCCACCTTCTCTGCACAGATGTAACCTGATGGTAACAGCTACAAAAGCAACAGAAAATTGATATTTAAGATTTAAGACCTCATGATATTTAAACCACTCAGATATTCCTTCATTTTACCTCTAAAAAGAGAATGAAAATAAGAATGATCTGTAGTTCTTGTCACTATTTCCAAAGTCTCAGAAGAGGTTTAATCCTACAAACACATTTGAAGGGGCTCACTCTCCTACTGCTCTACTATACTGGGAACAGGCTGGGCACACTCCTGCTAACACACTGAGGCAACACAAAACATTTCAAACAGGTTTATAATTAACATTTTGACCGGTTTTAATCCACTGATTTCTGATGCAAATTGGCACCATTGTAAACCTCCATCAGTGCTCTGAACTGGCAGTGGAGGAGGTGCTCGGGCACAGGAGCCTCAATTTTAGAGATCCCCCAAAAAATGAAAGTTACTTAATTATATATGGAAAATTAATGAGTTATCTGTGTCCCAAGATCCCACACACCTGCGCCATATCATCCAAACAGTTGAATATATATTTCCGAGCTTCTTTTGATTTTATTCCTGTTTCCAACTCATGCTCTTCTGGGGTCTATAAAAGAAAACATTAGTATAAACTGAGATACTGTGTGTTGATAAGGAAAAAGCAGCAAGAAACTGCTGAGGCAGATGATCAATTGCTGCTTTCAGACACACCACACACCAGCAGGTCAAAGCAAAGAGCCCTGGGATCCCATTCCCTCAGCTGGAAAGATCATTCACTGCAAAGCTGAATTAACAACAGCATGACTTCATTTCAAGGCTGCCTTGGGTAGTGCATTAGCCAGAAGAACTGAAGGTTTCTGATTTAGAAAGAGGCCATAAATATTTTAAATCCCTCTTCTACAAAGAAGAAAGGCAAAATTCCCTTCTTTTTGCTGCTCAGAGGCAAATCAGGCCTAAATCCCATTCTTTCCTGTCCTCTGCCAACCCAAAACCAGATTCCTGATAAACTAACAAACCCACCACAAAATACTCCATATTTTACTGGCTGGATTGTCAGGAGATGACAACAAGATGACACACTTCCCTGGGAATGAGCAGCCCATAATAAGCAGCCATTATCTCAGTGAGGAACACCCACCCTTGGCTGGTGCTATCATCACTGCTGCTTTTGTCAGAGCAGCACCAGGAGCTCTGCACAGCTCCTGCAACCTCAGACCCCCAGCCAGCCACGCTCCAAAGCCAATCCTCACTCACAGCGTTTGCACAGCACGCAAAACTGGGTGGGAATTCCTATCAAATCCTCAGTGAAGAAAAGAGAATTGGGGATGGGAGAGACAGACAAACCTTGAGCCTCCACAGTGGGTATCCCAAATTTGGATCTCTGTTAAAAAACCTGCTTGTTTTCGTTCCTGCACTGAGAAGATACTCTGCTGGAAGGCCTTGAGTTTGTGAAATGTAACGAATCTGGGAAAGAAAATCACAAAAGTGAGGACTCCCACCATACAGAATTCACAGCTAATGGGGTAATTAACAGCCAGGTTTGTTCACAGCTAATAGGAAATTACCTGTAAAGAAAGACTGCCCAGATATGCAAAACTGCAAAATTAAAGGGACCAACTCGAGTATTTATAAAGCCACTTTTGCAACCACGCAAAAATTTGAGGTTTTAAAAGCATCTTTCTTATTTTATGGAAATATTTTTGCTAATGTATATGCAAGCAGACTGTAGGCTTTTAAGACATTAAAGAGTGTAAGAAATAGACATTTTGAGGAAAAAATACCACAGAATTTATCATGTATGTATAAATAATTAAAGGCATGATTATCCAAGCAACATTGCTGTGCCTGCCTACACAATATGCTAGGCACACAATTTCAGAATAACATCATGGCAAAGCTCTCACTGACCAAGAAACCAAGACCAAATATCCTCAAACACATTTACTGTACTTATTTTTACATGTTAAAAAAATGGCTCAGAATTCTGAAAGATGCACCTGAATCCTTGTGGTGGTATTGATAAGACACTGGTAAAGGGATAACGATTAAAAAGCTATGCTCAAAAGGAAAGAAAATAGCAAATGTATCAAAAACTCCACAGCGTTAAGGTAACTATGCCTTGATCAAACCATCAGTTACAGACCATTTACAGCTCTTTAGCATTTCTTATTTGCCAAACTCCTGCTAGGGCACTGTGCCAAAGCAGGGCACTGTCACAGCTTGTGATCACAAGAATTTATGGGCTCACTTTTCAATTAAGCCAAGGTGGATCCAAGTGTCTGCATGTGAATATTTCTTTTATCTATGTGATAGTTCAGGTAGCAGTTCTATTTTTACAGGACAAACTTTTGCTTCAGAGCCAAAGGGTGTTTAAAAAAAAAAGCTGTAAATCCCAGCCCAGCCCATGAACTCATTCCTGGAGAGGTCCTCTCACAAGTTCCACCTCAACTTTCACTTGCTGCTGCTGCAGAATCTCAAAAAAAAAAAAAATGAAAGCCAAGTCATCTTCAGTCTTCAAGGGAAATTCAGACATCAAAATGAACCCCATGAAGTCACACCTCACAGAGGGCTGCAAAATCCTGTCATTAAGCAATGGAAAAAGCAGCTCCTCCCCAGCCACCTACACCAGCAGATAAGGTTCTCAGAAATTACACAAAACTCAGTGCACAAGGAAACCACCAGGCCCTACCCCAGCTACTTTCTAGCTCATTGTGCTCATTAAGGTACCACTGTGTTTCCTTTGGAAATTTACAGTGCTGGGAAGACACATGTGAGACACTTAGTAAGTTTTCATGTATTTTATCACATAAGGAAAACCATACCAAGCACTGCAACAAGATCCCACCGTAAAAACCCCAGTGGAAAAGCTACTCTGAAAAAAAACCCCTCTCACAGACTTTTTGTCCTTTTATAGGCACTGACTAGGCCAGGTAATAATGCCAAGTATCCACAGAAAGGACTAATTAGTTCAAGATGCCTCTCAGAGTCTTGCCCTTGGATTCCAAAGACAGCTTGAGGCTCACACTTTGCATAAAAACTGAGGGTTGCTGTAGGTATTAAGAGGGCAGGAATGATAGGCTTGCTCTGTCCCCACATGGAAAAAGTGCCCTCATGGTGCAATTACAGAGAGTGTTTCACACCAGGACACACACACCTCGCTTCTGCTTTGGCAGGAAGGGGTTCAACAGCTCCTGGGTTTGGAAACCAGGGGTTAACTGCAAATTGGCCCCTTTTTCTGGACAGGATACACTCAGCTCAAGTGAAAACACACAGAACTCTGTGCTCCCTGCCCAGAGACAATGGGAATATCACAGAGAGAAAATGAGCTCAGACAGCAGCAATGTGCACTGATGAAAGCTGGTGGAGGACATGGGGGTTTCAGGAGAGTCTGAACACAGAAAATCAAGGTTTAATGTGAAGATCCCACATCCCCAGTGCTCTCACCTGGTCGTACTCAGATGCTCCTGGATACAGAGGCCAGCCCAGAAAGAGCTCAGCTATGACACAGCCCAGTGACCACATGTCAATGGCTTCACAGAACGGCAAACCCAGGATGATCTCGGGAGCTCTGGGAAGGGAAAAGGAAAGAAAAAATCTTTTACTGAAAGCTGCATTTCTCCCCTGTAAACCACTCTGAGTAAAGCCCCTCCATGCACAAGAAAATCTGTGTGAATATAAATTATTCACTTTAAAGTTGTTTCCTTGGGTGGCCTGATGGATCCCAACCTTTTTTCACTTAGGTGGATTCTTTTATTGCCACAGTGGCCCCCCAAATCCTAGGAGGCCTTTATATCACAGTTGCATAAAGTTACTCCTTGAGTAATCAGTTTAATTACACCTGACAGCGTGTGAGGTGTCCCTGAGACAGCACACAGCATCACAGAATTATGGAGAGACCTTCAGGATCATCTAGCCCAGCCTATCCTACCAGAATTGGGAAGAAAAGCTCTGGCAAACAGAGACTTTTCTAGGAGAAGGTCCTGAGACCCCGGGTAAGCAGCTGCAGGGGGCTGCCTGATTCATGTGGGGAAGAAGAGCACCTGCAGAGCCAGGAAAAGGAGCCCCTCAGAGAGCAGCTGGGTTTCCATCAGCAGGTTTTCATGCAGGGTTTGCTCAGAGAGTTTCGAGTCTAAAATGGATGCAGAGAGCCCAGCTGGAGGTTGTGTTTCAGGTTTCTGTGCACTCAACCACACCTAATGCAAAATGTACCTGTCTGGCCCAGCCTTTACGGGGAGGTGATAAAAAAACCTCACACTCCAAGCAGGGTTTGCTCCTCTAACAGGTTGGAATTTCAGGGAGATTTCTGTCTGGAGCTGACTCATAACACAGAAGGATGTTTTAGTGTAGCTCTTCACCTACACAGAGTTCTGAAACAAACTGAGGCTGTTCCGGCAGGAGAAATTCTGGTCCCACATTTGCATAGAGCACAAAACCCCAGGTGCTGCAAACCCCAGGTGAGCTGCTGTGGGAATTTACCCTGGAAAGTACAGGAAATACAAAAGCCTTGACCTTCATCGTGAATAACTAACACAAGAGCAAAGGAAGACAGAAAAGCCCTAAACTCCAGGCTATCCATTTCCTGGTCGTGCCCCAGGGCTTGTGTGGCATTCCTGGTGTTTCACTATGGATGCTTCAGTTGTTAAAAAAGGCTCTGAAACCAGCTCTGATCCCTCTACAGAATTCTAAAAACCAGGGCTTACATAATGTACAGGTGTCAGTAAAATTGACACTCACCCTCCTCGACTCCTGAGCCTCCCAGCTGCTCATCCATGGCAAGAGTGACTCCCCAGTTAATCACCCTTTGTGCAGTGCTGACACAGAGACACCTTCTGTTTCAGGTGTCTACACAACAGAGGCACTCAGCCCAGCTGCTCAGGGCACCTGAGAAAGCACAGGATCAGGAAAGGCCAGGCTGGATGGAGCTTGGAGCAGCCTGGGATAGTGGAAGGTGTCCCTGCCCATGGCAGGGGTGAGATGAGATTTAAGCTCCCTTCCAACTCAAACCAGTCTGGGATTCTCTAAAAAAGATAACCTCACTGTTGCTGTGAGGTCACATTTATTCTTTATTACCCAGATTTTATTATGTCTGAGCCTCCAAAACCAGAGCCATGACACACCTTCAGTAATCAGAATAATAGATTGTTCAAGCTAAGGCATGATGACACTCTCCACTCAACACTGATCTGTTTCTACCTTTTTGTTTGGCTGCTCCTGGCAGTTGTTGACTTTGGAAAGGTTTCTCACATGTGAAAATATAAATGATTGTGCAAGTATGAGCAGTAGCTGATATTTGAATGCTGACTCTCCTGCCAACATTTACATTTTAAGGAAATATGCTAGAATGGATACAGCTTTCTACAGGCTAAGTAAGAGGTGCAAACCAGAGGATTCTCTTTCTTCACCAGTAGGAAAAGTACAATTCATACATTTACACAGGAGCCCCCCTTGCCATTACTTTATGAGACACCATCAGCAAACTGTAGTGCCCCTCTTGATTATCCTGATGTAGGAATATCCAGCTCAGAAAGGACCCAGACCTGTCATATAAAGCATGCTGCACTTGGACTGGCAAACAAACTAAACTGCAGATGGCTTGTGGAATATACAGAGCATGCTAATCCTTCTCTAGTGTGCTAAAAACTCCCCACCAGTTCCAAAGAAATAGAGACTGGTGGCAGTTTGTTGGTCTTTCACTCCAGGATGGAACAGACTCACATATTCCTAAATCTCAATACCATGATGATAGCAAGTCTTGTATTTTAATCCCTGCAACTAAATAAATGAACTTTTCATGAGCCATCTGATTTCACTCTGACTGCAGGACAGGGCTGGGAAATCAGAATTTCTCTCATCTCCTCTTACATCACTACAATTAGCAGCCTTATGAGATGTGAGCTGAACCAGGACAGCAGGCAGAGGTCACTTCCATAGCTGCTCTGCCAGAGATTAAAGTGATTTTACCATCTTAAGCTCTTTGAAATAAAACCAACAACACTCTTTGCACAGATGCTTGCTAAGCACTGCCTCCCAAAGCTGACAAACACACTCAGGCACTCTCAGAAGAGAAAGGGCACACAGCAGCCCCAGAAAACTGCAAGCCTGACTCCCTCCCAGCATTTCCAAACCCTCCATGCTTACACCTGTGCTTAGGGATGGTGGGAACACAGAGCCTGTGCAAGTGCAGCAATGCAGGGAGCAGCAGGGCCAGCTCAGAGCTGGATTAGCAGAGTTAGACTTGGCAGAGGCACTGCTGCTCCCCAGGCCAGCATGGCTGGGACAGAAGTAGGTCATGGAGCCCAAAGCAGAGGTGAGAAATGGATACTCCTGCACCCTGCAGCTCCCCCAGTGCTCAGGGCCACCTTCTCATGGCCCAAATTGTCCAGTCCCACAGTCTGTGCTCCACACTGGCCCGCAGGCAGCACCAGGAGGCAGGGAGCTGAGTAAAACTGCCAGGATGGCTGCACTCACATTTAACAGAGGACATGAGGAAACCTCACTCTGTGCAGCAGGGAGATCAGTACTGCAGGGATTTTTTATTTCTGCATGCTGTTTCCTTCCATTGTTCATCCTCCACAAGAACAAAAGCAACCTGAGGATGGTACTCTCGTTTTCAGGTGAGGAATTACTGCAAAAACATCCTAGAACTGCCCCAGGAATCGTTCACTGCAGAGAGCTGATCTACTCCTACTCCATGATGGGCTTCAGAGCCAAAGAATTCTTCATGGGCACTTCTACTGAGTCTTTGAAGTGTGAGCAGTAGAACTGCCCCTCCTGAGTGGGGTCAGGCAGCAGCAGTTTCTGTGGAAAGGGGATCTTTCCACAGCAGAGGTTACCCAAGTGACAGGGATTGAAAGCTAAAAGGTGAGCACAGAGAAGTTTCTTTTTAACGGCTGACAGAGAACCATAGGAAGAATTGGTCTGTGCTCTTTCATTAAACACAGCATTGAAAAAAATTCCAACTAGGAACTCATCTGAACACTAATTTAATGTGAATATGGGTAAAGCAATCCAGTTCTCCCACAACAAGCTGGTTTCTGCACCATCTCTGTAAATTCCTAGATTATGGATTTTAGTAATCATCACCATTTGACTAATTACACATCACTAAATACTAGATTTCCACATCACAGCATTCTTCACTCCAGCCAAGCAGACAGTCCAACGCCACCTAATCCCAGGTTATTTGCCTTTCTGGCAGAGTCAGTCACCCCAGGGAGCTGGAAGGGGCTGGAGTCCAGAGCCCCACACACAGATGGAGCAGGAATTTCCCTCCCTGCAGCCCCTGGAAGATTCTTATCACCCCTTACTGCTTTTCCTCAGCTAAATCTGTTTTCTGAGATACCAGAAAATGGAGAGCACCATGGGCCTCCCCAAACTGCTTTGCTGAGACATGTGGCAAGTCAGATAGAGCAGATTCTTGACCACTGGTCACCTCTTTCCATGCAATAACAACAAAACTGATGATGCATTTTAGAGAGTGGGTGTTTTTACAGAGTTGGGGGCACAGGGGACAACTGGATTACAAAATAAAACCATACCAATCAATAGTTTGGAATTGGAAAGATTGGTGCCAACAAGCTGAGCAAAGATCATGAGCAATGGATTAAGTCTGTATCACATGAAAGGAATGTCATGGAAAGCTGGTACTGGGTGTTGGAGTTAAAAAGAAAAACAACACAAAAACAAAGGGAGCAAGCACACAGGGAGCGTGAGGGATGAACAGAGCAAACCTACAATAAGCCAGGCTTTAAAACTGAAGTGAGCAGCCAGGGAAGACATCAAACAGGGCAGAGACACAGGGTGGGGCGCAGTGTCTCAGTCCTGTCTGGTCCCAGCTGGAAGGACTAGATACTAGTTCTGAGTTTTGCGTCCAGTGAGCTCACATTCCACCAAAGCAACCCTGACAACACAGCAGACTCTGCACGGCCCTTTGAAGCCAGAAGTTCTTGCTGCATCCATTTATTGAAGTCTGCTGCTACTTAAATTCAAATATAGACTTAACAGAGCCAAGCTGGAGGAATAATTGAAAGAAACAGCACAGCTTGCTTTACACACAGTCTCTGAGTTTTAACGTTTCTGGCCATAATTTAGTTTTAATTCTTGGGCAGGAGTAGGGCAGAAGACATCTCCACACATTGCTAAGGGAAGCTGAGATCTTTCTCATCACTGCTGTAAGGGAGCTGCAGGTCTCATGAAAGCATGACTTAGCCAGGGTTGACACAGGAAGTCATGTGCTCCTGAAGGGGGCTCAGACAAAGATGAAGAATCAGAAGAAACAAAAGCGAATAGAAATCGGCATCCCTTTGACTTCTCTCCCTTCTAAATGTCCAAGGTTAATGGACCAGTTTCAGATCATAGCAGACAACCTCAAATGCACTTCTCCAGTTTGCCACTTCATAGTGTCACAAGCCAGTGGACAGGATAAAATCACTCAGTGCACTGATCTGGGGGGGAAAGGAAGGTGCTGGGCTGCAGATTAGGCGACCCTAAGGCAGACATTCTATTTATTTACATCCAACTTTCAGAAGAAATCTCCAGGAAACATGCAGAGCTGATGATTTCCTGCTGCCCCTCAGCTGGGGTTAGACAGGGAAGCTCAGTGTCTGCAGAAGGAGCCCCCAGCAGGATCAGCCTGACCTGGCTCAGGGAGCAAGGGCAGTGCTTACCTGTAATAGCGTGACTGCAGGTACGTGGAGCACACGGCCTTGGACACGTGGCTGGCTGACCCAAAGTCTATCACCTTCACTCTGTAGGGCTGGCGTGCAGGATCCACCAACATGATGTTCTCTGGCTTCAAATCAGCGTGGATCAGACCCAAGCTCTTCAGCTTCATCAAGGCAGTTGCCACTTGCTGCAGGATGGGCCGGATGTACTTCAAGGGCAACGGACTGAACTTGTTTTGCTTTAAGAAATCATATAAGTTCTGTTCCAGCATCTCAAAGACAAGGCATGTATGATTCTTGTGTTGAAAGCACTCGTAGGAGCGGACGAAGTTGTACTCATCAGCATTCTCACTGCTCAGGCGAGACAGGATGCTCACCTCGATCTGGCCCTGCCGGGCGTACGAAGGGTGGTTCTTCAGGATTTTGATGGCTACAATCTCCTTCGTGCTACGTTTCCAACATTTCGCCACCTGCCCGAACGTCCCTCGTCCCAGGAATTCCAAGACCTCATAGCTGTTGGTCATAGAGCACAGGATCTCATGCTGGACCAGCTGATAATCTCCCTCCCCACTGGAGCTGCTGCTTTTCGTGGTGACCGTGGTGGTCGTGGCCGCAGCTCCCACCGCAGGTCTGTTTTGCAGCATGAGAGGTGGATGTTCCTCAATGATCTGCACACTACCGTTGCTGTCAACCTCTTCACTTTTCCTTTTTAATCCACATTTTTGGTATGGTTCCAGCAAAGAAACGTTGCTCCTGTGGGTGATGGTCTGGCTGCTCTGGAAGGATGCTGTGGCGCTGCTGCCGGTGCTGTCGGCCGCGGTGACCACGATGTGCTCGACGGAGGGAGCGGGGAGAAGGAGGTTCTGGTCGTAGGCAGGGATGCTGAAATTGGCTACCTGATGAGAGGAGCTGGCTTGCCCTTGAGCTGCTGGGAGGTTTTTGCTGTGGGTATAATACTTGTCACTACTGCTCTGTCCTGAAACATCCCAGACAGACGGCTCCACTTTCAGTTTCTTGGCACTGCAGAAGGCACTCGAGGATACTGACGGAGGGGAGAACACCTGCAGCTGTGAGGCCATACCTGGAAAGGAAGAGGAGAACTCGTAAGGGGCAGCAGGTTGGGATGGACAAGATCCTCCATCTCACAAAACCCAGAATGACAAAAATCCGGTGTTTTTCTGAGCACCATGTGGTGCCCACCACTGAGGAAGGGAACCTCTGTAAGTGCTGCCCTAAGGGCATCACCGAGCCAGGCTGTGCAGATTACTGCATCTGAGAAGCACACGGCTCTTTATCCAGCTCGCTAAAGGAGTCCCAGCACACGAGAGGAATCACAGAGTCAATTCGGTTGGAAAGACCTCTGAGATCATCGAGTCCAACCTGGTGACAAAATACCACCCTGTCACCCAGACCAGAGCGCTCAGTGCCACGTCCAGTTGCTCAAACACCTACAGGGACGGTGACTCCACCAGCTCCCTGGGCAGCCCGTTCCAGTGTCTAACGAGTGGAGAAATTCCTCCTATTGTCCAACCTAAACCTCCCCTGGCGCAGCTCAACACTCCGTGCTCTTGTCCTGCCGTTCGTTACCCGGGAGAGGAGCCCGACCCCCACCTGGCTACACCCTCCTTTCAGGGAGTTGCAGAGAGCGATAAGGTCACTCCCGAGCCGCGTTTTCTCCAGGCTAAAAAAACCCCAGCACTGGAGAAAACAATACAGAGGATGGGGGGAGCGCAGGAAGTGGGAAGACCCTGCGAGAATTCCGATCCCGTGCCCAGGCCTGTTTCCTAGGCGCTGTAAAAACAGACTCGGTGGGAAACCCAACCGCGGCAGGCCCAGCCTCCCCCCGGGGCAGTGCCCGGAAGGCCGGAGCGGAGCCCGCCGGGAGCGGAGCCCGCCGGGCCGGGCCGTTACCGGGGCTCGGGCCCGGCCCCGCCGCCACCGCCCCGGCCCTCCCCGGCCCGGCGCAGCCCCAGCGCGGGGGAAGGGGCGGGCCCGGGCCTGCCCGCCCCGCCGAGCCCCGCCGCCCGCACTCACCGCCGGTGGGGGGTTCTCAGCCGCGGGCCGGACCTGCCTGGGGGACACGCGGGGGTGCGGAGCCCCGCAGCGGGCTCATCATAGCCCCGCCACGGCCGCCGGCCCGGCCCGCTCGGCCCGCGCTCGCCGGGGGGAGCCCCCAGGCCGCTCCGCCGCCAGGCTCCGCCGCGCCCTCACGGCCCGGCCGGGCTCCCCCCGCCCCGTCCCGCCGCCGCCCCGGGCCCGAGCGCCCCCGGCCCCGCCGCGCTCCCGCCGCCGCTCCGGGCCCCGAGCGCCCGCACAGGCCGAGCCAGCCGAGCCCCGAGCGGGCGAGCGCGCACGTGACCGCGGGGCGGGGCGGCCGCAGGAAGCGCCGGGGCCGGGCCGGGACCGAGAGGGGCGGGGCCGGGGACGGAACGGGACGGGGCTGGGAACCGAGCGGGACCGGGCCGGGCCGGGCCGGGGAACCGAACAGGACAGGGCTGGGAACCGAGCGGGGCCGGACCGGGCTGGGCTGGGGAACGGAACGGGACAGGGCCGGCAACCGAGCGGGGCCGGGCCGGGCACCGGGAGCTCAGCCAGGCCGCGCTCCGGGTGTCAGAGCAAGGCCCAGGCTCTGCTCCGGGCCCGGCCATGGCAGCAGAGGAACGGGCAGGAACTGATGCTCAGCAAGTTCCACCTGAACATGAGGAAGAAGTTCTGTCCTGGAGGGTGTGGAGTCTCCCTAACTGGAGCTATTCCAGAGCCATCTGGACACAATCCCGTGCCTTGTGCTCTGCCATGACCTTGTTGGCACAGGCAGGTGGGACCAGGTCAGATGCTTCCAAGAAGGGATTTAATCCAGTCAGGTCACAATCACCCACTCAAGAACTCCACAACATTTTTTCCCAAGTCAGTGTAACAGAGACGTTTATTTGCTTTCTTGCAAAAGTTGACAATATTTAAAAATAAAAATTACAAATAGTCTTACCAAAATTCAGACTGAGAGTAGGTTTAGATTACATATTGGGAAAACATTCTTTATTCAGAGGGTGGTAAAGCCTTGGCACAGATTCACAGAGAAGCCATGGCTGCCCCATTCCTGGAAGTGTCCAAGTCCAGGTTGGGCAGAGCTTGGAGCAACTTGGTGTAGTGGAAGTTGTTCCTGCCCATAGCAGGGTTTGGAACTTGATGATCTTTAAGGTCCCTTCCATCCTCACCCATTCTGTGATTCTATGAAAACCTCAGAAACTCTCACAGCTTCCTGTTTACATGAACACAGCACAACAAGTGTGAACCCCCTCCAGCCAAACACTGTCCAGGAGCTCTGTACCCTGAGACAGGGAGGACTCGCTCCTCTGGGCAGGATTCCCTGCAGGCTCACATGGGACACGATCCTCACCTTCCCCAGATCTGCTCAGCAAGTCCCAGCCTCCCGAGCCACAGCCAAGAGGCTCCTGGTCAAGGTCTGTCCCAAAGGTTTTATTGCACAACCCGTGGCTGCCTGTGCCTCAGGCTGGGCTTTGGCCAAGGGCAAAGCCACAGCCAGAAAAACTTCAGCACGGCAGTGGCTGTGGCAAAACACCCCAAATTCATCAGAAGGAATTACAAACACACAAAGAACATCCACAGGAGCTCACCTCACGTGATTATCAAAGTGATTCAACCTTTTCAACATGTTCTAGTACCTTTTCAGAGGACTCCATAAAAAAACAAAAAACCACAAATATTTTAGGCTTTAGAGTAAGTCCAAAGTGACACCACACCATAAAGGTAATTATGTAAACTCATTCATTTTCTGGTGAAGGAAAGCTTTCACCATTGCAGTTGTTTTAATCTAGGAAAGAAGCCCCTGTGCTGCAGGAACAGAGAGTAGCTCTGCAGCAAGGAAGGGAGAAGTTGCTGGAAGTGCTTTGGCCTCACAATTGGGGAAGCAGAGTCAGAAACCCAACCCAGCAGCGCTCTGGGGTGTTTCCCTGCAAGGTGACATTACACACTTGTCTCTGTGGAGCACAGGAGCAAGGCAAGTTTTACCTCAGCCTCTCAACAACAACCTAGAGAACAATGTTCCCCTTTCCACAGCATCAACAGGGCACTCTCCTTCTGCTTTTCTACTGTTCTGAGAAGTTAGAGCCAACTGAGCTGTTCACAGAGCAGTGATTGAGCCTCCCCAGGCAGCTCTGCTCCAGAACCTGCCCTCACAACATGCCAGCATTTGATCACAGCTTGGTAAAACAGCACTGAAAACTTGCCAAGGGGAACTCAGCTCGTTCCTTGTTCCTCTGTAAGGCCTTGGCTGAGCTGTTTCCCCCCACTGGGGCTTGGTTCCCAACTGTGGAGCAGAGATAAGCAGCTGGAGCATGCTCTGTGTGGGTAGATTTGGGAGGACTTTGCTCAGAGCACATTCTGTTCCCTGCCAGGATAACTGAAGTTTCCAAGCATGCAGCCCTCAGATCCCCTCAGCTGCTGGGCTGCAGCTTCTCCCTGCTCTGACCAAAACACACCTGTGACAGCAGTGCAGCTGAGCTGGGAGCAGCAGGCTCAGAGCCTGCTCTCCATGACACTTAGCTGCTCCCCTGGGAGCCAAGAAAATGGGGAAATGGTGGAGACAAGGCTGAGGGACAACAAGGCCTGTAAGAGCCAAATATTTACTGCCAGGAGACTTCATGAAAACTTTTAGGTTGGAAAATTAATTTAAGATCACAGAATCCAACCATTAACCCAGCATTGCCAGTCCATCACTAAATCCATCTTCAGGGGAAGCTGAAGGATGCCCAGAAGCCCCAACAGTCAGCAATTCCAATTTTCCCCACAAGGCCCCATTTTATCTTCCAGCATTTTAGGACAGCACACAAAAGTAGTATTTAAACACCTAACAGAGAAGAAATGTTTGGCACAAAAATGCCTTGTGCACCTGCTGTGCTGGGGCAAAGATCTCCAACAAACTGTTGGCCAAGTCTCTCCTGCTTCTATTGCCTTTTAAAGCTACAGAGATTTTAGGTTTCCTTGGCTCAGCATGATGGATAATTCCCTCCTCAAGTGACAGGAATTACCCTTTCAGCTCTAGAAAGTGAAGCCAGCATTTTATTCTGCAGCTTTAACTGAGAACACAGAAATGGGATGCAGATCCCCAGACTCTGAAGTCTGCAATGTTCACTTGTTTGTGCATGATTAAAGCTCAGATTTACCCCTGTAAAGAATTACCATTTACAACTCCTTTTTGCCCAGAGGCTGGCCAGGAGGTTCTCCACCTCATTGACTTTAATAAATAGATGATAAGAACAAAAGAAAAAAGGCTGGATGCCACAAAACATCAACTCTCCCAGGTCATTTGCAACATGCCCAAGTGGAGCAGTGACTCAGAAGGTGAGCATTCCTCCCCAGCAGCACAGAGGCTGCTCAAAGCAGCACCTGGAATTTGGGAGTTCTGGCAGTGCTTCACTCTCCTGCCTGTCAAATGAGTCACTTGAATTTCAATAATATTTAAATAACAGCCTGCATCTCCCAGGCAGCAGCAGCAGCCAGCACTCCACAAGCCCAGCACTGTCATTTCCATGTTACAAAACGTGCAGGTGTCTCCACTCACACCCACCTGCCAGAGCTCTGCAGTTGAGTTTGATCAGGAAATAATGCAAGCAGCAGGACACAGGGCCCACAGCAGGAGGCTCAAGCTACCCTTGCAGCTTCACAGGACACTGTTTGTCACCTCCAGTGTCCCCATGGCAGCTGGCAGGCAGAACCACAGCAGCCCCAGGGACAGGCACTCCTTATGTAACAGGGATAAATATTGCCATGCCTGGGAAAGCACAGGGCTGGCAGTCAGGATTCACGTTTGCCAAACAAACAGCTTTCCAAACATCCCCACTCTGGCTGTCAGCACTCTCACTGTTCTGGACAGCCCTGTTTGTGACTGCTGCATCCAGGGGCACCTCTGCTTTTCACAAGGCCTGGCTTCCCTCCAAGAGGAGCAAACTTCCTTCTCTGTCTCAATTCAGGGAATTCAGCCCATCTAGCTGCCACTTGGAAAGGCCCTGTAGGACACTATGTTCACAAAATTCTGAAACATTTTGCCTAGACAGTACCAAAAGGAGGATCAAGAGAGCTGAGCAACAAACTGGTTTGCTGTGCCAGGACAGTGTCCAGTGACCATTTCCACTCCAGCTGCCCTGACCACGCGAGGGCCCAATTTGAAAGGTTGGCAGTGCTGTTTGGCACAGTCAGCTGCAGTGGGTACCCAGTGGATTGTCACACTACAGACACTTCCCAGCCAATCCAGAGTGGGAAAGTGCCCAGCCTCTAACTAACAGAGCCAGTTCTGCTGTTCAGTCACAATCTTTGCAAACAATGCTGCTCAGACTAATCACTTCACACCACCAGGCAGATGTTCCATTATCTCCCACTCCATTTGCCACTGGAGGACAAGAGCAGGCAGAAAGGGAAGGCAGAACACTGGCAGTAACCAGGAGTGCTTTGCAATCAAACAGAATTCAGAGGTGCAAAAGACTGCAGAGAATTTAGTGACCCACTCTGCAAAGCCTACAACTCAAGAGCCCAGATAATTCCTACTTTTCCTAGCCACAAACCTGGAAAAGCACTACCAATTAGCACTGAGATGGCACTTTCAGGAGAGCAGGAACCATCCAGCTGCAGTTGGCTGGCTGAATGCAAAAGCTGCAAGTATTAGTAGATTAACAGATAGAAAACAAATTATTGGATTTCAAGGCACTTCTTTTTCTAGATTTCTTTTAGCAGCATTTCAAAAAAGCACCTTAATAAAGAACATTTGTAACACTTCTGAATGAACTGCTCATAATCAGTGAGGCATCACAGACTTACAGAAAGGAGAATCTTTGAGGGTCTCAGATTCCCCTCCTTGCTCCATTAATCACATTCCAGCCATTACTCAAATTACTCAGCTGCAAACAGTTCACACACTCTGCACCTCTGCTTGAATCAACCTCTCACTGACTTTTCTAACAGGGGACGGGCAAGTCACTGCAAAAGATGGACGGACACAAGGCACACAGACAGTGGGACCACAGTGCCCAGCACAGTGTGGGGATACAGCAGATGTAGAAAAAAAAAAACAAACAAAAACAAACAACAACAACAAAAAAAAAAGGTAAGTTTTTAAGAAGTACCATCCACAAACTGTTTCTAGTTTCCTCTTTGTCCTCTATAAAGAGGTAAAGAAAGTAGAGCCCCAGAGCTGAGCTCCTCTCTCCTAATGGATGGGAAACCTGAGCATGAAGCAGAATGAAACACTGCTACCTGCTGCACTAGCACCAGCAATGTCACACAATTTTTCAGGGCGTGTCTTTCTTCCGAAGAAAGTCTTCTACCAGCTGATCAAACTTCTGTGAGGAAAACTGCTTTAGGACGTGTAAGGGAGTGAGTAAATACTGCTCTGCAAGTCCAGTTGCAAGGTGCTCACTGGAAACAGGTGCAGCTCCTGCTGCTCCCGGCTGTTCCCCACTCAGCTCTTCCTTCTCACCCCTGTGAGAAGTGCAGCATTCTTTTGAGCAGAGAGCTGGCTCACAGTAGTGCTGAGGAACCTTAACATCTGTAAACACTTCAGGTTTCTCAGTATTTTTCTCTGGGGAGTCATAAACAACCCCTCGGGGCACAGAACTCCCCAGGGCTCTTTTCCAGAGACTTGTGGGTTTCTGCCCCCTCCTTCGGCTTTGCTGATGTCCAGACTGTTGCACAGACTTTGAGACTCCGAAGTCAGGAAGTACCTGGGGAGCAGAGCTCAGGTATTCCTGAAAGTAAACCTGGCACATGTCGTCCTTCACAATGGGAATGATGGAGCAGGGTTTCAGCCACTTCACAAACTCACGCAGCTCCTCAAAGGACGAGTGATCCGAGTAGGGGACGAGGTGGATGTTGGGGTGGGTGACCTTCACGGGCCTGCCCGTGGGGATGATGGCGATGGTGGGGTGCTGCGCGTTCCAGGTGACCAGCGCGTCCCAGCAGATCTCAGCGACATCCACGGCGCGGATCCAGCCCGTGCCCTCCTCGGCGGTGAACACATCGGGCAGCTCCAGCAGCCGCATCTGCTCCAGGCGCCAGGGGCTCACCACCACCCACGTGCTGAACTCCAGCGCCAGCTCCACCAGCAGCGTCTCCTTGCCCAGGGTGTACACACCTGCCAGGGGAGCGGCAGCTCAGGGACAGGGCAGGGGGACGCAAGCCCTGGCTGGGGCCGTGCTGGCAGGAGGGAGGGCAGCACTCACCGATGACCACGTGGTGCTGCGGGTGGGCACGGATGAGGTGGGCGGCCTGGCGGGTGGCCAGCGCCCGCGAGGGCAGCGCCCGCTGGGGGTGGCAGTGCGTGTTGTCCAGGTACAGGCGGTCGATGTGGCGGCCCCTCAGCGCCGGCTCGCCCTGCATGGCACTCGTGTAGCGGAAATCTCCTGCAAGGACAGGGATGGCAGCACAGGGCCCAGACAGGGTGTGGAGTTTCCCTCATGGAGGATATTTCAGAACCACCTGGTCACAATTCTATGCCATGTGTTCTGGGATAACCCTGCTTGAGCAAGACATTGGTGACCCACTGCGGTCCCTTCCAACCTAACCCATTTTGTGATTCTGTGATTGTGGGAGCCTGCCCTGTACCTGTGTAGAGGATGGTGCCAAAAGTACCCTCAAAGAGGAACATAACGGAGCCGGGGCAGTGGTTGGAGTCGATCAGCGTCACCGTCACCTCACCCACGACATGGCTCTGCCCCACCTCCAGCGGCCGGATCCAGCACTTCGGCACCTGCAGAGGCCAAGGTGAGGGCAGGGCAGGCCAGATGACAAGGGTTGGGACAGGCACATGGAGATGCCCAGGCGATGAGGGCAGAGGCGGGCGGGACACACCTACCTGCAGGCGGTGATGCAGGAGGCGGGCGGTGAGCGGGGAGCAGTACAGCGGGCGGCTCCAGGTGCTAGACAGCCCCACCGTGTGGTCCGAGTGCATATGGGACAGGAAGAAGAGGCGAGCCCCGGCCGCCTTCCGCAGGCTCCAGAAGTCCACGGCGATGGGGGTCCCGGCCAGCACCGTCCCGCTCATGGTGGGCGAGGACCCCGCTCCCCTCACGCCGGTTTTGGCGGGAACCGCCGCGCACGCGCGGGCGGCGCGGGGCGGGACCGGGCCGCGCGCCAGGGGCGGGGCGGGGCGGCGTCACTCGCGCCGGGGTCACGTGGGCGGGGCGGTGGGGCCGGCGGGCGGAGCGCGACCGGGACCTGGACCGGGACCGGGACCGGGACCGGGACTGGGACCGGGACTGGGACCGGGACCGGGACCGGGACCGGGACCGGGACCGGGACCGGGGCCTGAACCGGGACCTGGACCTGCGCCTACATCCGGGATTTGGGACCGGGACCGGGTCCTAGGACTCGGAGTGGGACCGGGAGCGGCGCTTAGGAGCGGCACCGGCGCGGGGCCATGCCGTACCTGGGCGGCGAGGAGGCGCAGCGGGAGCTGCGGCGGGCGCTGTCGAACCCGCACGTGCAGGCGGACCCGGCGCGGTACCGCGGCGCCGTGCTGCGCGTGATCCGGTACGGCGGCCGGGCCGGGCCGGGCGGGGGGCGCGGGGCCGCGCCGAGCCCCGCTGAGCCCCGTGCCCGCCCCGCCGCAGGCTGATGGCGCAGGGCGCCGACGTGTCGGGGCTGTTCCCGGAGATGGTGAAGGCGGGCGCGGTGCCGGACGTGGTGCAGAAGAAGCTGGTGTCGTTCTACGTGCGCGCCCAGGCCCCGCAGCAGCCGCAGCTGGCGCTGCTCGCCGTGAACTCGCTGCTCAAGGACTGCGCGCACCCCAGCCCGGCCGTGCGGGGGCTCGCCCTGCGCACCATGTGCGGCCTCAGGTGCGGCGGGGACCGGGGGGGTGTCCCCGGGCGCCGTGCCCCGCTGACGGCCGGCTGCCTCCCGCAGGATGCCCGGGATCCAGGAGTACCTGCAGCAGCCCCTGGTGAACGGGCTGCGGGACAAGGCGTCCTACGTGCGCAGGGCGGCCGTGCTGGGCTGTGCCAAGATGGTGAAGATGCAGGGGGACTGCGAAGTGGGTGAGTGGCTGGTGGCCGTGGGGCTGGGGACACGCCGGTGATGTGTTTGTGATGTGCGTTCAGCCTTCAGGGCTGTCCTGGGGTCCCTCCGCTGCCCCTGTGTTGTCGTGGCTGCAGGGCAGAAGGAGAGAGAAAGTGGAGGGTAATGAATGAAAGACTGAGAAAATTGCAGCGTGCCAGCAGATCCTGATGGCAGGAGCTCTGTGCTTTGCAGATGGTGCTCTGGTGAACGAGCTCTACAGTTTGCTTCGTGACCAGGACCCCATTGTGGTTGTGAACTGCCTGAGGGCCTTGGAAGAGATCTTGAAAAAGGAGGGAGGTGTTGTCATCAACAAACCCATTGCCCATCATCTCCTCAACAGGTTTGCTTTCTTTGGCACTCAGATGGTGCTGGAAGCTTCTCATGTTTTTCATGCAGAGAGGCAGTTCCTGGGGGACATAAGATGTTCCTGCCCTCCCTGACTGGTGCCCCTGTGCCCCTGGCAGGATGCCTGACCTGGACCAGTGGGGGCAGAGCGAGGTGCTCACCTTCCTGCTGCGCTACAAGCCCCGCAGCGAGGACGAGCTCTTCGACATCCTCAACCTGCTCGACGGCTACCTCAAGAGCAGCAGCCCCAGCGTGGTGATGGCGGCCACCAAGCTGTTCCTGGTGCTGGCCAGGGAGTACCCAGATGTGCAGGCAGATGTGCTGGTGCGGGTGAAGGGCCCGCTGCTGTCTGCCTGCACCTCGGAGAGCAGGGAGCTCTGCTTCACCGCGCTCTGCCACGTGCGCCAGATCCTCCGCAGCCTGCCCGGCCACTTCAGCAGCCACTACAAAAAGTTCTTCTGCTCCTACTCGGAGCCCCACTACATCAAATGCCAGAAGATGGAGGTGCTGTGTGAGCTGGTGAACGATGAGAACGTGCAGCAGGTGCTGGAGGAGCTGAAGGGTTACTGCACTGACGTGTCGGCGGAGCTGGCGCAGGGAGCGATCTTTGCCATAGGTGAGAGCTGTGCCTTGCCTTGGCTGCAGCCCTGCACCTTTCAGGGGGGCTGTGCTCTGCTGAGGGCAGCCTGGGCAAGCACCAGATCGCTGCTCTGCACAGGCAGCAGCCTGCCCATGAGTGGTTTGTGTCAGAGTGTTTCTGAAGCACTGATTGTTTCAGGAGTCCTGGCGTTGAGCTGCTTCAGGTTGTGCCAGAAGTCCTTGAATCTCATGTGAGGAGATGCTCTAGAGAAAATGTGTCATTTCATCTTGTTAATGAGCCTTCTAGCACTCAGTGAAGCTGTGCAGGGGGTGGAGGAGCTCTAATACCTGCTTGTCCTTTGAGTTGTGATGGGGGCAGAGTTAAAGTGATAGTTTTGGTTTTGTGAGCTTTAAAAATAGGTGAATTATTACAGTATTCATAAGGAGAAAGTTCGGGATGATAAAATGCCTTTTTTAATGGATTACATTTAAGGAAAGTTCAGAAATCTTCTGAGGCATGCCTCAAAAAAAAAAATAGAACATGTTCCTGGTGTGGAGAACAAGATCATTTGGCCATACTTTCAGAAATAGTAGTCAGCAAGGAAAGGAGGGAGACTGTTCCTTTAAAGAGAGTTCATGATGAGTAGCTGGGTTCATGACTCCTGTTTCACTCTGATAGAACGTTGATTTTTATGTCTTTTTGGCATCCTTGCAGCCAATATTGCCAGGACATACACAGAGCAGTGTGTGGGGATTCTGACAGAGCTTCTGGGGCTTCAGCAGGAGCACATCACCTCAGGTAACCACTGCTGCTGGTTTATGCCTTTGCTGGAGCTCATGATCCCAAACTCAAAGGCACTTGGCTTTCAGCTTAGTTGGCACTTTCAGGTGGAATTTTTCCAGGTGGGATGAGGGGTATGAGGTGTGTTCCTTCTGCAGGAGCTGCTCTCTGTGGAAAAGGAGATGGATGTAGCTGTGCTCATGCTTCTTTCTGGCTGCCACCTGCTGACTCAGGGAGTGAGGGGCTCAGCAGAGATGTTTTACTGTCTGTTTGAGAGCCAAGATGATTAATAGATCTATTAAATCTCTGTGATTTCTGTTCCCCACATAATAGTCTGATTCAGCTGTGCCCAAGCTTCCTTTTTTCTCTTCTGCCCTCAGATCCACCTTCACATCACTGCTGTTCCTGCTGTTCTCTATTAACTGGTCTTGCTCTCTGATTTGAAAACCACACGCTTGCACTCAGCTGTTGAATTCCAGCTCAGGAGCTGTTTTTGTGTCTGAGTGGGCAGCAAAACCTTTCAAGTTTTGACCTAAAGTTCACGAGCCTCATTTTGAATCGGGGTCAGCTTTAATTTGTCATCCTAACCTCGTGTGTCTGAAGCATCATGAGTCAGAGGCTTTTTAAAGGCTGGCAGTGGCCAGAAGAGAGGCTGCTCTCCAGCAGGGGAACAATCTGAAGTCTCAGTGCTCTATTTTAGACCTGGTGCAGCTTTGCTCTGACAAATGCAGTGTCATGGGATGGGGAAGGAGGGTGCCTCAAATCACAGTCTCAGGCAGGGCGCTGACCTTCCTGGCTGAGATTTGCAAAGCCCCTTGAGTGGAGGGGTTTGAAATGATTTTTTCTTTTCCCTAGTGGTTTTTATGACTCTTGGGGCATGCTGATAACTTGTTTTCCTTGCAGCTGTGGTCCGTGCTTTCCGAGACCTGGCCTGGCTGTGTCCCCAGTGCACAGATGCCGTGTGCCAGGCCCTGCCAGGCTGTGAGGACACCATCCAGGACAGCGAGGTGAGAGGGAGGGTGTACAAGGACTGTCCATCTTCCCTTTGCCTTGAGACTGGGGGCAAAAATCAGGAATGCTCAGATTTGTTCTCCCAGCGTGCTTATTCCCTGCCGACACGTGGCACACAGCAGCTGTTTGCTGGTGTTCCTGTGGTTCCCTCAGGGCAAACAAGCACTGGTCTGGCTCCTGGGCACCCACGGGGAGAAGATCCCGAACGCTCCCTATGTCTTGGAGGACTTTGTGGAGAACGTGAGGTCGGAGTCGTTCCCGGCGGTGAAGATGGAGCTGCTGACGGCGCTGCTGCGGCTCTTCCTGGCCCGGCCTGCGGAGTGCCAGGACACGCTGGGCAGGCTGCTCTACTTCTGCATTGGTGGGTTCCCCGAGTCCCCACGGCTCCCAGGGACCTGCTCTGCCTGTGTCCCCAGGCTGGGTCAGCGTCCAGGCTGGTTCCAGGTGGTTCCATGCCTTAGGCTGCTGCCTGGCCCCTGGCTGGCTGAGTGTGGGGTCATGGCATCAGGGTGGAAGGGACCTTAAAGATCAGCCAGTTCCACCCCCTGTGCTGAGCAGGGACACCTTCCCTGTCCAGCCTGGCCTCCCAGGGATCCAGGGGCAGCCTCAGCTTCTCTGGGCACCCTGTGCCAGGGCCTGCCCACCCTCACAGGGAAGAATTCCTTCCCAATATTAAATCTAAACCTCTCCTCTTTTAGTTTAAAACCATTCCCCCTTGTCCTTTGGCTGTCTGCCTGTAGGCAGGCTTGCACTGTGTCCCTGAAAGTCTGTTTTTAATCATTTAGTGTGTAATTTAGTGTTAGTGCTCAGGGGCAGTGTGGCTGACAGGATTCTCCATGGGTTGCTGTCTGTGTTCCAGAGGAGGAGCAGGACATGGCCGTGCGGGACCGTGGCCTCTTCTACTACCGCCTTCTGCAGGCTGGCGTGGAGGAAGTGAAGAGGGTCCTGTGCAGCCCCAAGTCTGACCCGTCCCTGGGGCTCCTGGGGGACCAGAGCAAGCAGCCTGTCAATGCCTGGGCTCTGGAGTTCAACACTCTGGCCACAGTTTATGGCAGAGAGCGCTGGGCGCTCGCCACCGCCCAGCAGCCTGTGGAGCCCTCCTACTCCTGCTCTCCTGCTGCTGGCTCCAGGAACAGAGACACAGGTGAACAAACCTGCCTCACCTTCCTCTGGGAGCCATTCTTCCCTTGCCAGCAGAATCCTAGAATGGTTTGGGTTGGAGAGAGCCTTGAAATTCCTCTCGTTCCACCCCTTCCCATGGGCAGGGATCTTTCACTGTCCCAGGTGCTCCCAGCCCTGTCCAGCCTGGCCTTGGGCACTGCCAGGGATCCAGGGGCAGCCACAGCTGCTCTGGGCAGCCAAGATATTCTTCCATGGGTTAGTTTGGAGGAAGGTCAGAGTGCTTTGGGAATTTGGTGTGCAGTGTGTGGCTGGTCACTCACTAGCCCAGGAAATGCTGCTCCATCAGATGGGCTCTGTGGAGCTGGGAGCTGCATCTCACAAGTGTTTGTGCTTTCATTTCAGAATCCCTGGTTTCTGAAGGGGATAAGGAAGTCCTCGAGGCTCATCCTGATGCTCCAGTGTCTGAAGGGAATAAAGAACTCCTCAAGGCTCATCCTGATGCAGGCAGCCTAAGCTTGATTCCTGATGTGTCCCTGAGTGCAGAACAGTTTGAGAAGACCTGGCTGAGCCTGGACACGAGCTGCCAGCTCAGTCTGCCCTGGTGTGGGCCTGTCCATGCAGACACCATCCAGACAGCCCTTCGTGTGGTGCACATCCACACCATTGCCATGAGCAGAGCTGGAGCCCAGCCCTGGAAAGCTTATCTGAGTGCCCAGGATGACTCAGGCTGCCTCTTCCTCACAGAGCTCCTGCTTCAGGCAGCAGATTCAGAGCTGCAGGTCTCAGTGAAGCAAAATGAAGCAAAGCCAGAGGCACTGCAGTCCTTCATCTCAGCCTTGAGGACAGTCCTGGAGGCAGTGGCTGGACTGGAGTCTTGACTGGTGCCTGCTCCCAGCAGGATGCATGCTCAGAGCACAGGAAAAGTTGATTTCTCTGGCTCCTCTTGCCATAGCCAGTGCTGGTTTGGTAGTTGTAAGCTGCAGAGTTTGCAGTTCACCTGGAAAGCCTGGGTGGTGTGGGGGAAGCTGCAGCTGGGGAGCAGGGCAGGGTAAAGGGGCTGCCCTCCCCTCTCTGCTGTGAGTCACAGGACTGGTGGCATCCGTGGTGGCTGTCATGAGGCACAAACACCACTGATGGAACCAGGGCTGAGCAGAATTCAGGGCTGTATTTTGGAGAGGTTTTTTCCTGAGAATTAGAAATAATTTAAAAAAAAAACCAAACCAAACACCAGAGGCACAAGGATTCTGGCACTTCTCTCACATTAAGAGAAACAGTGCAGTGAGAAGAGAAAATCTTGGCTCCCTTCAGATTTGTTTTAATTTGCTGTCTGATTTCAGTAGTAGCTGTGCTTGGGGGTGAGCAGAGCTCTGCTGTGCCAGAGGAGGGCAGGCAGGGCACATCCTGCTCACTCAAGAGACAGACCGTGGGTTTTTAATTGAAATGTGTTACTGAGGTGAAAATTGCCCTCTCTGAAGTTCCCCCAGCTCCTTGATTGAGGGTGAGGTACACAGTGAGATTGATCTAACAGCGCTTTAGGGTACTCTGTGAGGAGCACAAGCTTCTTTTAACCCTCTTCTGCCCGATTTCTTGTAATTTTTTGTTTCTTTGAAGGACTTGATTGTACCCTCAAATGGCACTGTGCCTTCCATGCACTTCACTGAAACCCTGTCACTGTTCAACACACTTCTGCCTTTCCTAATAAAAATGTGAATCATTCTTGGCTGATTTGTGGAGTTTCTTGTTCCTTCAACCCTCAGGACTGTGGATGGAGTGATCTGTGGATCGGGGCAGCTCTGTGCCCAACAGGGCATTTCTCTCTGACCCTCCTTGCAGCAAAGCTTTAAGGAGCAACTGGGCAATAATTAATCTCGGTCTCAAATGCCAAATTACTGCAAAGGGTGAGCCTGCAGGTGGACTCAAAGGCAGAGCACCAGTCAGCTGTAGCAGTTGACAGTTCCCACAGCTGTGTTGTGTTCCTGCCCTCAGGGAGAGCTGATGTGGGAACAGACTAAAACTTCCATCCCTGGAAAGTGTCCAAGGCCATCTTGGATGGGGTTTGGAGCAACCTGGGATAGTGGAAGGTGTCCCTGCCCATTGAAACGAGCTTTAAGGTCCCTTCCAGCCCAAACCATTCTGGAATTCTACATTAAAATCATGGAGGGGAACTGTGGATTTTCCGTTCTGTTTTATGGACTCTCCCAGCCACATTCCAGGTTTGAAGCCTTCCTGGGATGTCAATGCTGCACAGCTGCCCCCTGTGCTCACCCCTGGGTACCCCTGGCAGGGATGGCTGAAGGAATTGGGGTGGTGGTGGTGTCCAGCATGTCCCTCCCCTTGTCCTGGGTGCTGCCCACCCCATGCCAAGCGGGGCTGGTTTGAGCAGAGGGTGCCAGGGCCCCGTGCTGTGCATTGTGTTGTTTGACCAGGATTATCTGCCACGCACTAATTTCCTCTGGGGCTGTGATGAAGTCAGAAAACCACAGGCAGCTCTCCCCGGCGGCGCCTTCCGCTGCGGATCACTTGACATGTCCCGTCCCAGGAGGGCCAGGCCAGGCACGCTGCGGCACCATGGACCAGAGGGAGATCCTGCTCCAGAACCTGGAAAGGGCCCAGGGCAAGAAGCTCAACAAAGGAGAGTTTGCAGAGGAGTTTTTGGTGAGTTCTCTCAAGGCTTGGCTCGGTGTTTCAGCTCGTGTCGGAGGGAATCGCTCGGTCACCTCCTAAACCTGGGACAGTGAGATTTTCTAGGAGTTTTATAGCAGACACCCAGAAGTTAACTGGGCTAAGAGGAGTGTAAAGACGTGATAGAAATTTAGTCATCTGCATTTGAACTCTTTGCTTTTTAACTAATCACCCGAGTGCTTCCTGTTTTCTGCCTGGTGAATGCACTTGTTGGGACATGGTTTCACTTTGCCGGGTAACAGAACTGGGGGGACAGGGAGGAATATGGAGCCTCTGGCCCTGGTGACACAACTGAGGATGCAGGGAGGAACATGGAGCCTCTGCCCTTTCTCCCCATTGCATTGTTAGACCCGTGGCACACGAGTTCCTGCCAGGCATCTCTGGTTTTGCCTTGCCTTAGCTTGTCCTTGTTCCTATAGAGCACAGGTTGCCCAAGGGAGCTGTGGCTGCCCCATCCCTGGAAGTGTCCCAGGCCAGGGTGGAAAGGGCTTGGAACAACCTGGGAGAGCAGCAGGTGTCCCTGCCCATGGCAGGGGGTGGAATGAGATGAGCTTTAAGGTCCCTTCCAACCCAAACCATTCTGGGATCTGTGTGCTCTGCGTCCAGCAATGCTCCTGGCCCCTCCTGGGAGCTGCTTTCTTGTTCCCTCAAGGCAAAAGCTGCACAAAATGCTGATGGCTCCCACCTCCCCCTGTGTCCTGCATTGCCCTGAATCTGTGAGCTCTCTGATATATTTTTGGTTTGGGTGCCAGGGGTGAGGCTCAGATGCCAATGCACCCTCTCATGGCTAAAGCGGGTGGCTGGAGGTGGCCCTTGGTGTATCAGCTGGAGGCTCTGACAGGCAGTGACATTGCCCAGCTCTCACAGACACAGGGAAGGGCAAAACTGTGACATCTGAGACGTGTCAAGCACTGGACTGACCCTGGCAGTGGGCTCTGGGTTACTGAGGCGTCTCCACAAGCTCCAGCCCTGCTCTGTCACACCAGCAAAATCTGGCCCTATAAACACTTGGGGAAAGCTGAGTGCTTGGTTTCCAGGTGTCTGGGGTGGAGGGAAGTGATTAATCTGAGCCTGCAGTGACAGTCTGTTGTTCCATGGAACAAAGTGCTCTCACTGCCGGCTGAGTTTCCCCTCCCTCTGCCCGGTGTCTGTGTGT